>NC_081384.1:5955415-6290342 GCF_030684315.1 Stegostoma tigrinum | reverse complement strand
CTCTGCCTTTTCCTGCAATTTCTTTCTCTTTGGGTCCTTGTCCAATTCTCCTTCAAAAGACCCCATTGAAGATTCCCTTCATTGATTTTATTGTTCATCCAGGGAGTGTGGGCATTGTTGTATTTATTGCCCAAGACTAATTGTCCTTGAGAAGGTGGTGTTGGGCCTTGAATACAAAAGAACAGCCTGTCATTTCTAAAGCACACAAGGAGTCAACCACATTGCTGTGGGTGAGGAGTTAGACATTTAAACAAACTGAATGTATGTTCCCCTGCCAGTGGTGGATTTTGAATGCCTCTGGATGTTTGGTACAGGCTTCTGCAATGTTTGTCCAGTAAGCTGACTATTATACTCCCATCTCCCCTGGCTCAGTTTGGATTGTGGACCCAGGATTCTGGAGTGGACTTGAGCTTCTGACTTTGAGGTGAGAGTGTTACCCACTTCAGAACCTATGATTCCATCAGCCACAGCTAATGCTCTGAATGGAATTGATTTTTCTTTTTAATAAGAAGCAGCAGAAGCACAAATTCTGTGTTCGTTCATTCATTCATTCATTCGTTCGTTCGTTCGTTCATTCGTTTATTCGTTCATTCATTCATTCATTCATTCATTCATTCATTCATTCATTCATTCATTCATTCATTCACAAAAGTGCACTGCTTTGGAAGCATAAGCTATTCAAGAGCTGAATAAATTATGCAAAACCTGGAAGGAGGGCTATATTAGTTAGTCAACAATGTGAGGCGCAGGGAGTTGGATGGGTTCTGGTGTTCTAATGTTGACACTGGGGAGCATTGTCCCACGAGTCTCCTTCAGAGACAGGATGTGTGACAGATAACAATGTTTGGGTTAATGAGTCCAAATTCTCCCCCCCCCCCCCCCCCACCTTCTTAAAAATAGCTTTCTGTTTACTGGAGACCTTGAACTGCAATCCCTTTCCCTCTCATTTTCCAGATCTCTAGCTCTAATTCTCGATTAAGAGGTTGGGAAGAGTGTGAAAATCCTTAAGTTCAACAGAATCTGGTCGAATCAAGGGCAAAGCTTAAAACAAGGGTAGTTTCAAATGAAAAGTTGTGAGTAAGGAGTTGCCAGATGTTGCTTGTGCTTTGCTTCCTACTCATAGATAAATGGCGAGAGGTTTGGTTCTGATTGGCTGCTTCATCCACCCTGGACCAGCTTTGTCATAACAGAATTTCAGCTAAAACTGACCAGAACAGTGACATTAAGGGCCTTTGTGTAAAAGTATTTAATAGTTTTGGTGAAGTGCTGGATATCACCCTGAAATGCAACACGTTGTATGGCAGTGTGAAGGACCAAGGGGAGGCGCAGTGCGATGTATATGGTTCAGTCTCTCAATAAGCAGCAGATTTAGTTGACCCCAGCCTGTGCTAAGTTAATTGTACTCTGACCTCAGTCCCTCTGGGTTTCTGGGGGTTAACCTGACTTGAACCTGATCATCACCTACATGTTTTGGCTTGTGGGGAGAGACAAGATTGGGCTCAACTGTGATTGTCCTCTCATGGTTAGATTACGTCTCTATTTCCAATCACTTCATAAAGAATATGTAAAGCCCAGGATAGTCGCTGGGTGCTCGCGATGTGGAGGAAATACCTTATTATCATTCAAGGCAAACAAATGTAAAAAAAAATTGGAGGGAGAAAGAAGTAACCAAGGGTTTTTTTTTCCTCCTTTCCATAACCTCTTGATCTTTATTGATGGGATTCATTTCAGATATTCGTAGCTTGATACATTTACTGAAAAAAATTCTAACCAATAACTCATCTATTAATTTTACCATTGCAGTCAAACTATTGGAGTTTCAAGGTCAGTACCGCTTCTGTGCAGCCATTCCTGCATGTGCTCTGCATGAACAGTGTCAGTCTGCTCAGTCACTGAAACCACCATTCTCTGTGCTGTGTCTTCATTTAAATGGGGCTTAAGGGATAAAGGAGAGGGCTTTTATTTTACTTTGAAATGTGATGGCACTGTCTGCATAGCTGCTGGTCTGTTTCCCTTTGCGAAACTGTCTGACACCCTCCCCATCCCACCCACACCCTCCCGTTGATCTCTGTTTAAAAGCACTGTCTCCAGAACAACATTGTTTGATGCACAGTTTGTGTTCAATACAGTTTATTTAACAAAGAACGTAGAGATGTTCAAGGAAAGTATTCCACCAGGACTGAACAGAGGAAACACTGTGACCACTTCAAGTAAAATTTCAGCGATTGTTCAAAACTTTACAATTTGGGTTGGTTGTGATGAATTTTGGGGAATTGGCATTATCAGGGATCAATATTGATAATGACCCGATATACCAGGATAGAGTGCCAACATCTGTGAACTGGTGGGGTTCAGAAATTACCATGGTTGTTAGGGAACCTCAAGCACATGTTGATGATGAGTGAGTATGAGTGTGTGAACATTATTGCCGGGACCCAGCTATAATTCCTCTTCAAAGTGATTGAAGCAAAAAGGTTATCAATGGATCACTAAACAAAAGGACAAAAGCAGTAGAATATACAAGTATGGTGTAAATATCACCCTCATTATAATCATTGTCTGTCTATTTCCAACACTTTCTCTATTAATTACATTTCCAGCAGTTTTTCATTCTTCATCAATCCATATTGAGATTCAAACAATTAGTTTCATTTACAGAGTCCCTCTGGCATAACGACTTTCTTTATTATTTCACAAGTAGTGGATGTTGCTGGCTGGGCCAGCGTTTGCTGCCCATTCCTAATTGCCCCAGAGGAATTGATGATGAACTGCTTTCTTGAACTGAAGCTGTCCTTGATGAGTGGGGCCATTCATCGTGCTATCAGGAAAGCAGTTCCACAATCTCAATGCAGCAACAGTGTTAGTTTGGTGATGCACTTTAGGCTTGGATGGTGTGTGACTCAGAGGGGCACATGCAGGAGGTGATGCTCCCATATACTTTCTGACCTTGCCCTTCCAGGACGTAGATGTTGTGGTTTTGGAAGATGCTGACCAAGCACATTAGTGCGTTACCACAGTGCACCTTGTAGCAGATACACATTGCTGGTGCTACTGAATGTCGCTGCTGGAGGGAGTGGATGGATATGGTGCCAATCAAGTGGAATGTTTTATCTTGGACGGCATTGAGCTTCTTGAGTTTTGTTGGATCTGCAGCCGTAAAGGCAAGTGGGAGAACATTCCATCACATTCCTGACCTGTGCTTGGTGCACAGGCTTTGAGGAGATGGAACGTGATTTCCTCTCTGCAGATTTATGTGGCTAGTTCGGTTGATTTTCTGGTCAATGATAACCTTCAGGATGTTGACAGCAGGGTATTCAGAGATGGTAATGCCAAGAGACGTGTCTAGGGTAAATGTTAGATTCTCTTTTGTTGGAGATGATCGTTGCCTGTCATGTGTGAGATGAAGATTAGTTGCCATTTGTTAGCCCAAGCCTGGATGTTATCCAAATTTGTGCATTTGGACTGCTTCAGTGTCTGAGGAACTGCAAATGGTGCTGAACGTTGGGCAACCATCAGCGAACATCCCCACTTTTAACCTTATGATGGAGGGAAGGACATTGGTCAGCAGTTGAACATGCTTGGGTGTAGGACACTACCCTGAGGAACTCAGACTTCCTGGAGCTGAGATGACTGACCTCCAACAAGCACAGCCATGTTCCTTTTCTCTGTATAGGAGAGCTCCCCCCATGATTCCCATTGATTCTGGCTTTGCTAGGGGTCCTTAATGCCGTTCTCTCAAATGTAGCCCTTTATGTCAAGGGCAGTCATTCTTGCATCATCTCTTGAATTCAACTCTTTTGACCATGTTTGAACCAAAGCTATAATGAGGTCAGGAGCTGAACTGTCTGGCAGAGTCCAAACTAAGTATCAACGAGCACGTTATTGCTTAATTAGTGCCACGAGATAGCACTGTCAATGACCTCGTCTATGATTTTACTAATGATTGAGAGAACTGCTTTTTGTATACAGGACATGAACTTGGGCCGTTTTTCACATTGTCATACAGATGCTCGTGTTGTAACTGTACTGGAAAAAGTTCGGCTAAGTGTGCAGCAAATTCTCAAACATGTCTTCAGTATTATTGCCAGAATGTTATCAGGACTTCCAGCCTTTACAATTTCCAGTGCCTTCGGATATTTTCTGACATCAAATGGAATGAATTGAATTGGCAGTGGTGATATTTGATAATGTTGGGAACATCTGGAGAGGGCAGAGATGGATCATCCACTTGACTCTTGGCTAAAGATAGATGCAAATGTTTCAGCATTATCTTTTGCACTGATATGGTGAATTCTCCCATCATTAAGGATGTAGATAGTTGAGGAGCCTCTGTTCTTCAGTGTTTAATTGCCATCACCCTTCACAACTGGATGTGGCAGGACTTCCATCACCAGATATAATTTCACAGTGAGACACATGAGACATCAGTGCAGCCGTTCAAAGGCTTGATCGAAAAGTAGCTTTGAAGGGAATATGAATGAAGGAGTAGTGAGATTCAGGGAGGGAGATCCTGAGTTACAGCCTTAGTAGTGGGTTCACACCAGCCAATTATGAGAGGAGGCTGATGCCACCCTCTCACAGTCTGGAAGTTGCACCTTGTGAAGGAAATACAGGATCAGCATGATCTCAATGATGAATGATGGTAGAACAGCATCCCCAAAAGCTGGTTAACACTGTACGCATTTAGAGCAATGTGTTTATGCTGATGGCTTGTATTTGGTGGATTTATTTTGTCTAAGAAACCCGTGAAGTTAAGTCTAATTTGCCTTGAAACCCATCTTTGGTTCAGCTCCTCATTGCCTGGTCCCATCTTATGCATAAGTGTCGTTTTGGTTGTCAAATTTGAAAAAAACACTCGCTGTGTGAACAGTATGATCACTCAATTTTCTAAACACTTGGTTCACCATGTAAACAGAAAATTGTTGCTGGCGCATTCATCAATAACAATAAGATCTTTATTGTAAACAGATGGCGGCTTTGACAGTTCTTTTCTACTTGTTTGTCGATGTTTTTTTTCCCAAGCTAATTTTGAATTCTGAATTCCCCTGCCATTGACCATGGATATTTGAGGGATTATAAGAGGCGTTTGTAACCTTAAGTTGGGTAAGGTGTTGAAAATGCAGCTAGATTGCCATCCCATGATCATTACTTAATTTCAATTACAGTACACACTGTCCAGTGCTTACTAATCATGATCAGAGAAAATAATGTTTTGCATGAACAGATAGAACCCTCTCACAAGCTGTAAAATTCAGGTTGTACATCTATTGAAGAGGAGTAGCAGATTGAAGGGCTAATAATTTTATTGTTGCATTCTTGTGCATTGAAGTTTGTGGGATCTTCTCCGGTCTGAAATGCAGAAACCATTTCATATCATCTAATGCTCTTCAGGCTAAAACCACTAGTTAGATTTATTTGTAAGACAGACAATTACAAAGAAACAAACAAACATAAAAAGCAATTAAAAAACAATTGGCTGTCATAGTATTTCAAATAGACAAACTGGACAAAAGTTAGTGCAAGATATTTTAGAATCAAATCAGGAAGCAGATTCTTTTACAAAAGGCAGTAGAACTGTGGAACTCGCATTTTCTCTCTCGCTCTCTCTCATTCTCGCCCTCTCTGTCATTCTCATTCTTTCACTCTCTCTCATTCTCGCCCTCTCTCTCACTCTCATTCTTTCTTGCTCTCACTCTCTCATTCTCTCTCTAAATGGCTGCTTGGTCAGTTGATATTTTCGAGGCTAATATTGATAGATGTTTCTCAGATGAGATTATCAAGGGATATGAAAATCCCATCTAGGTGATGGGACAAGATGGATATGGAGTGACCTGAGTAAACAGTAGAAGAGGTGTGAGTGGTTGATTGACCCCTTTTTTCTTTTAATTTTCTTTTCGTGGAGTGTGGGTACCACTGGCATTTGTTGTTAATCCCCAATCTCCCTTGAGAAAGTGGTGGTGAGCCGCTGCCTCGAAAATGAGTGCCCGTGAGGCTGTTAGGAAGGAAATTCCTGTTCTTATATCTCAAATCAAGGCTCCACAACCTTGGTATTTTGAGGGTATCAGAGAGGTTTATGGAGGAAAGTGCTGACTCTGGGTCGAGGTAAACTGAAGGCACAAGGAGGATGAAGGGTTGAGTAATAAGAGCCCATAACATTGGTGTCTTCTGTAGAATTTTTAAACTAATTTTGATCCATTTTGTATGGGTAATTTCATACCTAAGTAGCCTCTCCCATTGCCAAAATATAGAAACCTACAGGCTACTGCAAATTGAACTTTTTGCGACCAGTGCACAGATATAATTCCTGACCTTCTTTGAATTAAAGGCCATTAAACAGGAAAAAAGATCAACTCTTTATCTCTAGGCAGCCAGGCAATTTATTTACTAGGTTTGCCATTCAAACGAATATGAACATCATAATTCAGATGTTCTTTGTATTGGTTTTGACTTAGCTATCAATTGTATCTGAGAACAGCCCCTGAGAGAGACATCTGTAAGTTTTGCATGCATTTAACATTTTGAAGACGCCAGGGGATTTCTGGTGTAATTAGCTTATATGTACAATGAATGGAATAACATCCTTCCAGGAAATCAGCTGGTCGCTATAGAAATTCCCCCTAGATGGTATTGTATCATCATTCATTCTGCCCAAAGGCAAGCAGAAATTTTAAGATTAGAGTGAAGTGCCAGCCTACACCTGAAGACGCAGGAGTGAGACTTGAACATGCTGAAAAATGGTAGTGCGCCACACTGAGCCATTGTTGACCCTTCCTTAACAAGGAGGACTCCAGCCTATGAGCCCAGGCACCCAGGGGTCTGTGGGCAGATTATATCTGCAGTGTCAGTGAAGGCATCGGTTGGTGAGCAGCATACTCACCTCAGATCAGAACCTAATTCAAGCCACATGGCTGGAAATTATGTATGTAACCCTACACAATATGGAGGAAATACTGTTTGATAGGACGCTATATCATTACACTGAATGGACATTGGCTTATAAAAGGTCTGCTTTACTAGCAATTAGATATGTACTGATGTTTTTCAGTGTAAATTGGTAAAATGCAATTGCCATTTTGTACACAAAGCCAACCAATTTTAATATGAGAGATAATGGGAACTGCAGATGCTGGAGAATTCCAAGATAATAAAATGTGAGGCTGGATGAACACAGAGTTGACCTTTAATTTAGGGAGGGAGTTTCCATTGCACTTAGTGTCACAGTATCAGAATAGTGTCATCAATATGTCAATTACTAGTCTGCGTACTCTGGGCCAGTGTTAAAAGATCAAATCTCACTCAAGACCTGAAGAAGCTCATGATGTTGCTGTTAATCATGGCCCAGAAGAGACTCTGGGAGTGCTGAACTGTCAGAAAGCCAGGCTAGGTCTCATGGGTATGCTGAGTAAAAGTTTGTTTCTAATAACAATCATGGTGATTTTGTCAATAATTGCTGTTAGTACGGAATGAAACTGACAGCAAAATCAAGCATCCATGCGTGTGCAGTTAGAACACAGCACATAGAACAATACACCGCAAAACAGGCCCTTCGGCCCTCGATGTTGCACCGACCTGTGAACTAATCTAAGCCCCTCCCCCTACCTATCCCATCATTATCCATATGCTTATCCAAGGACTGTTTAAATGCCCCTAATGTGGCTGTGTTAACTACATTGGCAGGCAGGGCATTCCACGCCCTTACCACTCTCTGAGTAAAGAAACTGCCTCTGACATCTGTCTTAAATCTATCACCCCTCAATTTGTAGCTATGCCCCCTTGTACAAGCTGAAGTCATCATCCTCGGAAACAGACTCTCACTGTCCACCCTATCTAATCCTCTGATTATCTTGTATGTCTCTATTAAATCCCCTCTTAGCCTCCTTCTCTCCAATGAGAACTGACCCAAGTCCCTCAGCCTTTCTTCATAGGGTCTGCGCTCCAGACCAGGCAACATCCTGGTAAATCTCCTCTGCACCTTTTCCAATGCTTCCACATCCTTCCTGTAATGGGGCGACCAGAACTGCACGCAATATTCGAAATGAGGCCGCACTAGCATTTTGTACAGTTGCAGCATGACATCACGGCTCTGGAACTCAATCCCTCTACCAATAAAACCTAACACACCGTAAGCCTTAACAGCACTATCAACCTAGGTGGCAACTTTCAGGGATCTATGTACATGGACACCAAGGTCCCTCTGAACATCTACACTACCAAGAATCTTTCCATTGACCCCGGTATTCTGCCTTCCTATTATTCCTCCCAAAGTGAATCCCCTCACATTTATCTGTATTAAACTCCATTTGCCACCTTTTGGCCCAACTCTGCAGTTTATCCAAGTCTTCCTGCAACCTGCAACATTCTTCCACATTGCCCACCACTCCACCGACTTTAGTGTCATCTGCAAACTTACTAACCTATCCAGCTATGTCTGCGTCCAAGTCATTTATAAAAATGACAAACAGCAGTGGTCCCAAAACAGATCCTTGAGGCACACCACTAGTAACCGGACTCCAGGCTGAATATTTTCCATCAACCACCACTCGTTGTCTTCTTACAGAAAGCCAGTTTCTAATCCAAACTGCTAAATCTCCCTCAATCCCGTGCCTCTGTATTTTCTCTAATAGCCTACCATGTGGAACCTTACCAAAGGCTTTACTGAAGTCCATGTACACCACGTCAACTGCCCTTCCCTCATCCACATGCTTGGTCACCTTCTCAAAAAACTCAATGAGGTTTGTGAGACACGACCTGCCCTTGACGAATCCGTGCTGACTATCTCCAATCAAATTGTTGCTTGCTAGATGATTATAAATCCTATCTCTCTTAATCCCTTCCAAAATTTTTCCTAAAACAGACATCAGGCTCACTGGTCTATAATTACCTGGGTCATCCCTACTGCCCTTCTTGAACAAGGGCACAACATTTGCAATCCTCCAGTCCTCTGGTACTAAACCTGTAGACAATGAAGACTCAAAGATTAAGGCCAAAGGCTCCGCCACCTCCTCCCTAGCTTCCCAGAGAATCCTCCGAAAAATCCCATCCGGCCCAGGGGATTTATCTATCTTCACACCTTCTAAAATTGATAACACCTCCTCCTTACCAACCTTAATCCTTTCAATTCTAGTAGCCCGTAACTCAGTCATCTCCTCTAAAATATTCTCCTGTTCCTCAGTGAAGACAGATGAGAAATAGTCATTTAGCACCTCTCCAATCTCCACAGGGTCCACACACAACTTCCCACTTCTGCCTTTGACTGGCCCTATTCCTACCCTAGTCATCCTCTTATTCTTCACATACCTATAGAAAGCTTTAGGGTTCTCCTTTATTCTACTTGCCAATGTCTGCTCATGCCCCCTCCTTACTCTTCTTAACTCTCTCTCTTTAAATCCTTCCTAGCTAATCTGTAACTCTCCATCGCCTCATCTGAACCATCTTGTCTCATCGTCACATAAGCCTCCCTCTTCCGCTTAACAAGAGATACAATTTCTTTAGTAAACCACGGTTACCTTATCAATTCCTCCCTGTCTCTCAGGGACATACCTGTCAAAGACACGCATTATCTGTTCCTTAAACCAGCTCCACATTTCAATTGTCCCCATCCCCTGCATTTTGCTAACCCGTTCTATGCCTCCTAAGTCTTGCCTAATTGCATTATAATTGCCCTTCCCCCATCTATAACTGTTGCCCTATGGCATGTTCCTATCCCTTTCCACCTGCTGCCATTGTGACTCGAAAATGTGTTAGAGGGCGTTACAACAATGCACACTAATATTTATTTAAGCAAAGATTAGCAAGTCTCCAAAACCCACCCTAGGGGCTGTCCTGTACTTGAACACCTCCTTGCTGCTAAAGCCACTACTTAGAAGTTTCTGTGGCCTATTTAAAATCCAATACTATAGATGCATCCTAAACGATTCTTACTGCACTTGCAGCAGTGGGATGGAACTATTAAAAAAAAACCCACACTTGTGGGCAATTAATTCCATGAGCTATTATTACACCTATTCTGTTTCTTTATCTACTAAAGTTTAATTGTACATTTTTGGTATCATCGGATATTGAAGATCGGCAGAGTTGTGGATAGTGCAGAAGGCTGTCAGAGGATACAATTGGATATAGACAAGTTGCGTGTGTGTGGAGAAATGGCGGATTGAGTTTCATCCAGGTACTCTGTGCTGTGCTGTACTCTGGGGGCGGAAACACTTCAGAAAAGTATACAAATAACAGCAGGACTGTGAACAGTGTTGATGTACAGAGGGACCCTGAGGTTGAAGTCCATAGCTCCCTGAATGTAGCCATGTAAGTATTTTTTTTGGAGGGGGGCGCGGTGAAAGAGAGTAAAGAATGCATATGGCATGCTTGTCTTCACTGGTCGAGGAATTGAGAGCAAGAGTCAGGATGTCATGTTGCAGCTTTATAAAGCTTGCTTGGGCCACACTTAGGAGTGTTCAATCCTGGTAGCCCCATTACAGGAAGGATGTGGAGGCTTTAGAGAGGGTGCAGAAGAGGTTATGGAAATCCAGATGTTGCTGTTAGTGATACCTTGCCTTTCCATAACCCGCACTATTATAGTCTTCACCAATGAAATCTGTACCTTTTTTTAATGTCATAATCAAGTGATCCTTTACCATTAACCTGGCATCAAGCACTGATGATAAAGTTAAGGCCTATGTGTCCTGGTGTAAAAGGTGATCATTAATGCTAAATAGTGTCTCTGACCATGAAAAAAATCATTTTGTGAGTGTGAAGCCTCATTTCCACTGAAGAAAATAAATGTTACACATTTGTAAAACAACACATTTTTTAGCCTTTCAGTTTTTTTCTCTTTTGTGTCTCTCATAACCATATCAGCATTTCCCAATATTTACCGTCTTGCTTTTGACTATTTACATATTCATATTTCATATTTCTTCCTTCCTCCACTGCCATCTACATGCCTCAGTGAAGGATCTTCACCCTTCAAATGTCTTTCTCTTAATGTCACAGACCCACTGTAATAGATGGCATGAACTACAAGTCTTTGCTGACAATCCCATGAAACATTTGTGACAATGTATGTGGAGTGAATGGGATAAGCCATTCCTTGGCTAATCACCGTAAAATCTAGACCTTCATTAGGTTGTTATCGCATTTCTCTTGGTGGGACCTTACTGTGCACACATCGGCTGTCATAATTCCTCCAGCAGTGACTATACTTGAAGTATTGGCTGTAAAGGACTTTCACATCTCCTGGTCTCCTCAAGGGCATTACCACATTTTTGATAACAAAGTGTGGAGTTGGATGAACATAGCAGGCCAAGCAGCATCCTAGGAGCACAAAAGCTGACGTTTCAGGCTAGACCCTTCTTTAAATTCAATTGACTGTTCAGTATGTTGCTCGTTTGAAGGGAGTTTATTTTCTTTTGAGTCGCTCTTGTGAGGGAATCAATGATAATATGACTTTATAGAATTTTAATTCTGACCTGTACCTCACCCTGATTATTACTGTGCCACTTATGAGGAACTAATGCAGCAGTATATCTCTCAAAGTCAATCTCTCCTTCTTGAACACTTGTCCAATTCTAATATATCCATCTGAGTAATTATTCCGTAAACTTATGGTCTTTCTTGCTTGTTATTGGAAGGAACTCTGTCAATAGGAGATTTTAATAATCTAATTACCAAACCTTGACCTTGAACTTGAAATGAGGAAGGGTGGGATGTTTTAAATCCTTGTTTTAATTTATTTGCAGTTGCCTGTCTTGTCTGCCGAGTCACTAACTTCTTGCTGAACTCATGGAATGATTAAAAACGCCCATCGTGCTCCTTGAATGAGCTATCCAATTAGTCATAGAGTGATAGTCCTACTGCCCTGCCCAGAAAATCTACAAAGCTTTCCCCTTCAATAATTTATTCAGTTCCCATTTGAATGTTGATATTGAATTTGCTTTCTCTCTTCAGGGAGAGAATTCCAGACTATGACTTCTTGTATAAAAATAATCTCTCCTTTTTCAGTCTTGGTTCTTTAGCAAATTAAAGTGAATCTTGGCCCTCGGATCATTGACCATTTACTCTTTATGTACTCAATCAAAACCTTACATGATGTTGAGCACCTCTATTGCATCTCCCTGAACCTTCTGTTTTCAATGGAGGACACCAGCTTCTCCAATCTCTCCATGTTGCTAAGAGGTGATGAGAAATGGAAGCTGTTGCTACTGTCATCAGAACTAGGACGTGAGAAACAAACTCAAAGAAGGAAATAGCACTTTGTATAGATAGAGAAGAGGGTTTTGATTAGTTCAGGTGTCATTGGTATGGAAATGTGGCAAGAACAGTTAAGTGTCAATCTTCATTCTCAATCTCAACCAGTATGTTCTGATTGACTACGTTGTTGCCACGGGGATGCCACAGAGTCTCCACGATTCTATTTATTGGAAACAGTGCGATGAATGTACAAATTCCTTTTGCCCATATAAAACATGACCCTGTGTACTTACATATGAACTTCCAGCACAAGCAAATATGAGCTGAACTGATAATTTAAATTTGTTCCTGGTGTAATTCTGAGCACATTTGAGATTATTTAACGAATGCTTTCCAACAGTAGAATCATCTCTAATGGTGGGCGTGCTTCGCTGAGGCACGGAAGTATGGGTTAAGTAAGTTTGATTATTATGCAGCCTGCTGTGAATGTATTGTTTGATATAATCTGCTAGTCATTGTGCTGTATGCCTTACATACCTGGCAGCACAGAGACACTGAAACTCACACAGTACATTACACATCTGTGTGGTAAGCAAATGTCTTGTTTTAGTTTGACAGCAGTATCCTGTTAACGAGGAAAACCACTTGGATTTACTGCCCAACAGCAGCATGAGACAGAGCTTCACCAGTTGTTAATGTTTTGAGACCTTTCAGGGTAATCTGAGGTAGCCTGGGCATGGCTCAGAGCCTTAATGGTAACAGAGACACTTTTTTTATTGAGTGTCTGTGATACTCAGTGAGTGAGGATTTGATTCGCATATTCATTATCACACAGGACAGTTTTGATACAGCCCTGTTGTAGTGTCAAGCTTACACTGTAAGCAGATGGCGAGGGCCAACTCAAGAGATCACCATCAAGACAGACCTTGCAATATTTGTGACTCTAGGAATCCCACCATAGCGGTGAACGTAAGCTTTCATAGTGGTTGACAGTTCATTTATTGACTTCTCACTGAATATCTTACAGAAGGGAAGCTGATCAATTGCTCCATTTCAGTGGTAACTTCAAGTACAAGTTGTATTCTATTCAGACGTGTAAAGACATTCTGTGTGGCATTACTTTGAAATATTGCAAGCATTTTCGACATGGCAGCAGTATGCAAAGGGTAGGAGGTTAGTGGTCATTACATCAAAGACAAGCTTCTCCTGGTAACCAACAAAGATGTTAGCGAGAGCTTGGCCTACAGGGGATCCTGTAGGGTATTCAGTGTCACTTTTTATCTCAAGTCTATTTCTTGATTCTCTGTTCTGATGAGTGCAGGACAAAAAACTTCAACTTCCTGTAGGTAGCATTTAATTTCTCTCCACTTTACTGAATCTTTGCTAATATTCTTTTATAAATCTTGCCTATACTTCAGGGAGACGGTGCAATGTCACAGTGGTAATGTGACTGGAATCGTAATCATCAGGCTCAGGAAAATGCTTTGGGAAAGTAAAAACAGAAAATGCTGGAGAAATGCATCAGGTCTGACAGGGTCTGTGGAGAGAGTTAATGTTTCAAGAATAATCTGATGCTCTTCCAGCATCTCGATCTTTCTGAAAGAGAGTTATCCAGAATTGGATACAATACTCAAACTGGGTTTGAACCAGTGACCGTCATCTCCTTGTATCCTTTCAAAGTCAATGAACCCACGTGTATTTTTTAAATAGCCTTCCCAGTCTGTCCTTCAAAATTCGTGCACTAATACTCTGAGGTCCCTTTGTTCCTGGGGTCACTGTTAAGGTTGCATTATCTTGTATGTTTCCTTGCCCCATTCCTTCTAACTGAAACTGAATCTCTTCACTTGTCTCTGCTTTAAATGAGCTCTGTTCTGTGTCTGCCCATTTAACTAACCTGTCCGTCACTCCTGACACTACCCTCCTTATTATATTTTTCCGTCTTGTGCCACTGCCAGTGTTGCAGTTATATGCACCCAGGTCATGAATGTGTGTCAAAATAACCCCAAGAAACACTCCCCCCAACCCCCCCTCCCCCCACCGGATCTGAAAACCAACAGTTCACTGCAATGTTCTGCTTTCTGTCTCGGCCAGTTACGAATTACAATCCATAATCTCTTCAATTCCTTGGTTGACTCAACCATTATCCAATGGATTTTAAGAGCTCACGTATACATCAGCACAAGTACCTTCATCAATCCCTTACATTAAAGAATATAGTCAAGCTAGTAAAATAATTTACCTTTAGAAAATCTATGCAAATTGTCATTGGCCTTTGATTTTTCCCAAATGGCAATTCGTTTTTGCCCAGGATTGTTTCTCTATCGAAGAAGTTAGACCATCTTTGCCTATCGTTGCTGTCCCTTATGTGGAATTCTGGTCTTACATTTTGTAATTCAGCTCCTCCCTGGCACCACTCACATTCTGAAGAATGGCCAGAATCTTTGTTATCTAAAGCTTTATTCCTCAGGAGTTAGACTGCACTCCATCCAGATTGTCCACACCTTCCATTATTACACTCTAAACATTGCCAGCCTTCAGAATGTTACATCTATTTTCTATCCGTTCCAGTTTGCTTATGACCTTCTCCCATTTTACTGCGACATTGGCTGCAATTTCTTCTTTCCTCAGTACAGTTACAAAGGACACAGAACGGTGCATCTGCCACGCTCTGTGTGTCTGCTAACCTTCACTTATTCGGACTATGTCCTTATTCTGACTAGGTTATGATGACTAAAGAGTTTTGAGAAGATTTGTAGCTCAGGTTGAGGTTCTGGATGTGAGTTTGCTTGCTGAGCTGGAAGGTTCGTTTTCAGACGTTTCGTCACCATTCTAGGTAACATCATCAGTGAGCCTCCGAAGTTAGGGTTATGATGACTAAAGTCTGAAAGACTCCTTGGCTCCCCTTTCCACCACCACTCTCACAGTGATAACTCTGAGATGTTGCTGACTGGATGGGGCTCTGAGTGAAATCTGTGTAAATCTTTTGCCAATTTTGCTTCCCCCCCAACCCCGTCTCACCATGGCCTGAGAAAGGAATGTGGTTGCACCAATTCATCTTCTCCACATCAGTGTTCATTGGCATTGTTTCCTTTGTTCAATGGAGTAGCAGTGAGGCCGTAGTCTGCAGTCTGAGCCAGCAGGAGGCACTGTGACCAAGATAGACTGGTTCACATTTCAAATTATGAATAGCCAAAAGGAGGATTGACAGAGATGCTTGTGGAAGGGCTCCCTGTGCGATAGGAATGTAACCTCTGAAACTCTTGGAACTTAAGTTTTTTCTTGGAGGTTTGATTGCAAAAGAAAAGTCCTAGTTATTAATTCTTGCTATCGATGACATCATTTGAGGACCAAAGAGTGCTTCCATATTGGGACCCCTCATTGTGTTTTTGGGTGAGACAATTATTAAGATCTTACAGTAAAGGGAGACACCTGTCAATCTTCTACTGTTGCAGTGGATGAAAATCTGACATCTCGGGAAGAGAACAGCAAAGTGCTACAGATTCAGGAAATCTGAAATAAAAACAGAAAGAGCTGGAGAAACACATCAAGCCCAACACATCTACGGAGAGAGAAACAGTTACTGGATGTGAGTTTGCTCGCTGAGCTGGAAGGTTAGTTCTCAGACGTTTCGTCACCATTCTAGGTAACATCATCAGTGAGCCTCCGACGAAGCGCTGGTGTTATGTCCCGCTTTCTATTTATCTGGTTAGGTTTCCTTGGGTTGGTGATGTCATTTCCTGTTCTTTTTCTCATGGGATCTGAGCTCTGCCAATCATCCAACCCAAACTTTGGGTCCGCTATGTGGATGACACCTTTGTCATCACTAAACAAAACAAATTAGAAGAAACCTTCAAGACCATCAATAATACCCTTACTGGCATAACATTCACAAAAGAGGAGGAAAACAACAGCAAACTGCCATTCCTAGATGTCACAGTAGAGCGAACAGCCAATGGGGAACTTCAAACCAGCGTCTACAGGAAAACAACACATACGGACCAAATACTGAACTACAGGAGCAACCATCCCAACACCCACAAACGAAGCTGCATTAGAACATTATTCCAACGAGCCACCACACACTGCAGCACAGAGGAACTACGCAGAGCAGAGGAAAATCACCTATACAGCGTATTCAAAAAGAATGGGTACCCTATGAACACAGTCCGCCGATTCCTCAGCAATAAACCCAAACAAACAGACAAAACGGGCTCAGAAACCATAACCACTCTCCCCTACATCAAAGACATTTCCGAAATGACTGCCAGACTACTCGGACCTCTTGGCATCAGGGTAGCCCACAAACCCACCAACACACTAAAACAGCAGCTAATGAACTTAAAAGACCCTACACAGACAACAAGCAAAACGAACGTCATCTACAAAATACCCTGCAAGAACTGTGACAAACACTACATTGGACAAACAGGCAGAAAGCTAGCCACCAGGATACATGAACATCAACTAGCCACAAAACGACATGACCCACTATCACTCGTATCCTTACATACAGATGAGGAAGGACACCACTTTGATTGGGACAACACATCCATCCTAGGACAAGCCAAACAGAGACATGCACAAGAATTCCTAGAAGCATGGCATTCCAACCGGAACTCCATCAACAAACACATTGATTTGGAGCCAATCTACCATCCCCTGAGAAAAAGAACAGGAAAGGGCATCACCAACACAGGAAATGACATCACCAACCCAAGGAAACCTAACCAGATAAATAGAAAGCGGGACACAACACCAGCGCTTCGTCGGAGGCTCACTGATGATGTTACCTAGAAGGTGACGAAACGTCTGAAAACGAACCTTCCAGCTCAGCGAGCAAACTCACATCCAGAACCTCAACCTGAGCTACAAATCTTCTCAAAACTCGCTAGAAACAGTTACTGTTTCAAGTCCAGAATGACTTCTTCAGGACTAACAGTGGCTGGAAAGTTGATGGGGTTTGAAAAGTAGAGAGAAGAAGCAAGTGGAACAGATAGGATACGTGTCCAGAGCAAAAGGCAAAGGGGGTGTTATTGGGAATAGAGACAAATTGAGATGAAATGCAAGTGTCAATGAATGACTGTTTCCGCTATTCACACCAAAGGTCAGCCCTACAGAGAACAAATCCGTGCAAACAAGGCACGGTGCAGGATGGGCGGGAAGAAATCAACATGAACATCAGAGATCATTCTCAGAAGTTTTTGACCTCACTGTCATGAGTTCCATACACGACTCGTAAAGGCTGTACAGTACCTAAAAAAGAAACTGAGGTGCTGTTCCTCTAACTTGTATTGAGCTTCACTGGAACACTGTCACAGCCATGGACAGAAATGTGAGCGTGAGACTGAGATGGTTATTAATTGGTAGGAGACTGGAAGGTTGGGGTCATTCTCCCACACAGAGTGGAAGCATTTCGCAAAGTGATCACCCAGACTGCACTTGGTCTCGCTAGTGTAGAGGAGGCTGCATTGTGAGTAGTGAATGCAGTTGACTCGAGTGGAAATACAAGTGAAATGCCAGTTCACTCGGGAGGTGTATTGGGGCCTTGGACAGTGAGGAGGGAGGAGATAAAAGGACAAGTATTTCACCTTCTGTAATTGCATGGGAACTGGGGCTTGGAGTGATGTTGGGAGTTACAGAGGAGTGGACTAGGGTGTCTCATCAGGAATAGTCCCTGAAGAATGCTGACCAGGAAGGGGATGATGGATTTACTGGTAGCATCCTGCTGGAGGTGGCAGAAATGGGAGAGAATGATCCATTGAACATGGAAGCCAGCCAAGTGGAACATAAGGACGTTGTTCTGGGAAGGAAGGGGAGGGGTGAAAGTAGAATTGTAGGAAGTGGGTCGGAGACAGGTGATGGCCTTTTTAACCGTGATGGAGGGAGACTGCACAGGGGAAAAGCATTCATTGAGGAGAAAGGAAGACCAGTTTGAAGCATCTCTGAAGAAAGTGACATCTTTGGAACAGATGTGACAAAGACAGAGAAACTTGGAGATTGGACTGGAATCATTACAAGAAGCCTGGTGTTTAGAAATGTAGTCATGGCAACTGTGGGGGTTGGTGGAATTGTTGTGGTTACTGGTAAACAGCCTATTCCAAAAAAATGGAAACAAAAGTCAAGGAAGGAAAGGGAAGTGTCAGAGATAGACCAGTTGAAGATGAAATTAAGATGGAAATTGGAAGTAAAATTGATTTTTTTTCCAATTCTGGAGAAAGTAGGTAGCAGTACCGATGATGACGACGTCGACGTATGGGAGGAATATCCAGCAGCGGGAGTAAGCCTAAGTAGGACTGGAAGAAGATCAGGAAGATGGCAGCTTAATACCCCAGCTGGTTTTTTTTTTCTCAGCTTGGGTTGCAGGAGGGACCCAATTAACATTGACTTCAGAACCCTGGGTTAACAAAGATAAAATGATTTCCGTGGGTGTGTGTGTGTGTACATACTAGTGCTTGGGGCTGGGTGTGACTCTGCTGTTACGATAACTTCCATCATTTAATTTTAGAAGTAAGGAGACTAAAATTAACATGTCATCAAAACTGCTGAACACAGTCACTCAGATTTGTACCTCCTGTTTGGTTTCTGGATGCCTCATTTTGGGATTGAAGATTTGTCTGCTGCCGATTATCCACTTTAGAGAAACATACACGGCAATAGACAAATTTACCAGATTTCTGACAAAGCAAAGAGAGATGATAGAATTGTAATCACCAAACTGAAAGACTTACTGTCTCTATCTATCTAACTAGCGCGCTCACTCCCTCTCTCCCCCCTCTCCCCCCCCCCCCTGTCTCTCTCTCCTCCCCCCCCCCCGTCTCTCCCCCCCCCCGTCTCTCCCCCCCCCCGTCTCTCCCCCCCCCCGTCTCTCCCCCCCCCCCGTCTCTCCCCCCCCCCGTCTCTCCCCCCCCCCGTCTCTCCCCCCCCCCGTCTCTCCCCCCCCCCCGTCTCTCCCCCCCCCGTCTCTCCCCCCCCCCCCGTCTCTCCCCCCCCCCCGTCTCTCCCCCCCCGTCTCTCCCCCCCCCCCCGTCTCTCCCCCCCCCCCCGTCGTCTCCCCCCCCGTCTCCCCCCCCCTCTGTGTCCCCCCCCCTCTGTGTCCCCCCCCCCTCTGTGTCCCCCCCCCCCTCTGTGTCCTCCCCCCCCCCCTCTGTGTCCCCCCCCCCCTCTGTGTCCCCCCCCCCTCTCTGCCCCCCCCTCTCTGTCCCCCTCTGTCTGTCTCTATCTCTCTCTGCCTCTGCCTCTATCTCTCTCGGTCTTTCTCTGTCTCTCTCTCTCTGTCTCTATTTCACTGTCTGTTAAAAATCAGTGCCTGGCAAAAAGCAAATCAGGGGAACATTCCTTTATCAAGAACACAGATACCTACAAATTTCCTGACTCTGGAACATACAAGGTGCCCATTATGTCACCATGGTCTCAGGTTAAATTTAATGCCTCAAGGATGCTCAAGACTTCTTAAACAATCTAATCTTCACCTTTTTGTACTAGATGCTCTCCCCTTTTTAAACTTTCTATAATTGTTTGTGGGTGTGTTTGACATCTTTTATTTTTTTCAAGGTTAGTAAGCAATAAAATTCCTCTTTCTTTCACACAAGGAAACATTGTAACTCGCTCTTTCATTTTTGAAGTAGCAGACTTCAAAAATGAAAGAGCCACTTAGGGCGGCACGGTGGCTCAGGGGCTAGTACTGCAGCCTCACAGCACCAGGGACCCAGGTTCGATTCCAGCCTTGGGTAACTGTCTGTGTGGAGTTTGCACATTCTCCCCGTGTCTGCGTGGGTTTCCTCCGGGTGCTCCGGTTTCCTCCCACAGTCCAAAGATGTGCAGCGTAGGTGGACTGGTCATGCTAAATTGCCCGTAGTGTTCAGGGGTGTGTGCGGTATAGGGGGATGGGTCTGGGTGGGATGCTTCAAGGACGGTGTGGACTTGTTGGGCCGAAGGCCCTGTTCCCACACTGAAGGGAATCTAATAGACTGTGTATTTTGACTGACGTGTGTGATATAATAGTTGCCTGCTGGAATGTGCTGAAAATCTTGACTGGCACTTAACGAAGCGAGTCATTTCATAGCTGCCCATCTAATTGTGTGGACCTGTTTTGTTTTGGAGTTAACATAAGTGACTGGGCAGCAGTACTGTAGTCTAAGTTTGACAACTGTGTACACATGTGCCTGTATAGCTGTAGTGTTATGTGTATGTTCCAGTTTAATCATCCCCTCATGGGGCAGTGGTACTATTTAATCTTGCTCCTCATGCGGGTAATGGTACAATCCAGTTCAATGATGCCCCTCATGGGGTAAGGGTATGCTCCAGTTTAATGCCCTTCATGGGGGTAAAGCTTACTCTCTCTCATTGCTGTGAAGAATGACCATTTGGTTGGACACTCAAGAGTTTGGGAAGCACAGTGAACAATGCCTGCTCCCTGTGACACAGTCGCTGCTATTGAACGAGTTTTGGGTGAGCAGATCAGTCAAGAAATTTAAAAAAAAAACTTTGTTTTTTAGAAATGAGTGAAACAAAACTATTTCTCGGAGATTTGCACAAGAATTGCCCGTTCTAAAGGCTCATTGGATGAAATACAGTCAGTTGAGTGTGTTGGGTCCAGGGTGGAGAATTCAAAATGAAAATCTTCAGGTTTTACTGCAGTATTAATTTGCCGCCTGACTACACAGTCATCTTCATATCAGGACCACAAACCCTCACTGTCCCACAATTCATCAGCAACGTTTCCCTGGCCTTGCTGACCAGATGCTGATTTCAAACATCAAGTACCTCTTGGTGCACTTTGAATACTAAATACTGACCTTTTTTTTTGTAATCAATCTGTTCAGAGATGTCATCACAGACCCCTAGAACAGATTGGACTTGATCCCAGGCCTCCTGATCCAGTGTTCTGAGGAAGGGTCACCGGACGCGAAACGATAACTCTGATTTTTCCTTCACAGATGCCGCCAGACCTGCTGAGCTATTCCAGCAACTTCTGCTTTTGCTCCTGCTCCAGGAATAGGGACACCACTATTAGACCACACAGGGCCCCAGTATTGAAGCTGGAGCCAGTCAGATTAGAGTCTGAGGGTTCTGTAGGTTTACGGTAGTCTCTGAGGATAGGAAGGGCACATACTGTCATTTCCCGGGAGAAGCTCGATGGTGGTGGAGTGATGGGATGTGGAATGTTTGTTTTGTTGCTAATTGATTTAGTGATGATATGTTACAGATGGGCATTCAAAGTATGACGTTATTACTGGAGTCAGAGGGAATTCTGATGCATTGACAAGAGCGTTCTGTAATGTGCTACACATTAATGGTAAAATCACAACACCAATCTCCAGCATTGTACTCAACTGCTGCAGCAACTCAAGGGTTACACATGAAAAACATACTTAGTCTTCAAGCTTGGAGAACTTCCCATTGGAAGGTTCTGACAAAGAGCAGCCTCAAAAGTCCCTTGGGCCAAAACGGAGCACTCTGAAGGATGGGCTGTAATACAGACATCGTAGAATCAGAATCAGAATTATTATGGAGCATGAGGCCATTCAGCTCATCGTGACTATATAGGTTCAGTTACCTAGTGTTAATCTCCTGCCTTTTTTCCATATTGCCACAGGCCACTTCTATCCAAAAAAATCATTTAATGCCCCTTGAGTGGCTTAATTGAACCTTCTTCCACTATCTTTCCAGGCAATGCATTCCAGTCTACTCATTGTACTAAAAAAAATTTTCTTTTGCTTCATTTGCACATCGCTTTAAATGTACACTGGCTCGTTTTTGTTCCTTTTATGAATGGGAATAGCTTCTCTATATGCTCCGTCGAGTAACAAAGAGCAGAACAAAGCTGTGTGGAGTAATCGTGAGTTGGAAGGCAGGAAGCTAGAATTTGTTTGTTTAAAGAAAAGGGAGAATGTGCCACTCCTTTTAACAAGTTCTTTTCTAAGCTTAGAGATTTATACAGCAAATGGGTCCAAGCAGCTGAAGGGATGCAGCCAGTTCTAAAATTGAAACTTGTAACAATTGGCTGTGTGATTGGAAACTTTAGGCTAAGTCGCGAACCATTTTAACTCCCCCTCCCATTCCTCAGATGACATGTCCTGCAGTGTCACAATGATGCCACCCGCAGGTTGCAGGAACAGCAACTCATATTCCACTTGGGAACCCTGCAGCCCAATGGTATCAATGTGGACTTCACAAGCTTCAAAATCTCCCCTTCCCCCACTGCATCCCAAAACCAGCCCAGTTCATCCCCTCCCCCCATTGCATCCCAAAACCAGCCCAGCCTGTCTCTGTCTCCCTAACCTGTTCTTCCTCTCACCCATCCCTTCCTCCCACCTCAAGACGCACCTCCATTTCCTACCTACTAACCTCATCCCGCCTCCTAACATCCGTCTTCCCTGGACTGACCTATCCCCTCCCTACCTCCCCACCTATACGCTTCTCTCCACCTATCTTCTCTTCATCTTCGGTCCGCCTCCCCCTTTCTCCCTTTTTATTCCAGAATCCTCTCCCCATCCCCCTCTCTGATGAAGGGTCTAGGCCCGAAACGTCAGCTTTTGTACTCCTGAGATGCTGCTTGGCCTGCTGTGTTCATCCAGCTTCACACTTTGTTATCTTGGATTCTCCAGCATCTGCAGTTCCCATTATCACAGCATTACAATAGAATTTAGTTCGGTTCGGGAACAGTTAGCAGTTAAGGGGGAATGGTTCAGTTTGTTAGTAATTCTGTTAATTTGTTCATTGTTAGGGTTAAATAAATAAATTATTACTTTATAAAGTGAATATCAGGAATTTTCATTCATTACTCACCCCTTCTCTGTAACAGTTTAACAGATTAAGCAAGGTGAACTCAGCTTCTCTGGGTATTTCGCGTTTAATTATTGGATGGGTCAGTCAGAAAGCAAATAGATTATTTGTTACTCAATTGGATTCTTTGCTCTCAATCACCCTGAATTTTCTACCCAGAGATAACAAGGTGTAGAGTTGGATGAACACTGCAGGCCAAGCAGCATCATAAGAGCAGGAAGGCTGACGTCAGTATTTCTGATGAAGGTTCTAGGCCTGAAACGTCAGCCATCCTGCTCTTATGATGCTGCTTGGCCTGCTGCGTTCATCCGGTTCTACACCTTGTTATCTCAGATTTTCCAGCATCTGCAGTTCCTACTATCTTTGAAATAATTTCCTACCCAGTCAGGTTACTGCCACAGAAGACCAGCAGGTTGTTCAGCCAGACAAAATGAACCATGCCAGCCAATTACGTTGTCCTCAGCTCTTGGCCCAAAGGCCTATAGGTTACAGAACTATGAAAGGATATTCACTGACTACTAAAATCTGATTGAGGATTTCTGCCCGTACACAAGGGAGTGAATGTGTTTTAGCAAATATATTTTGTTTCATGGAGTGTGTGCACTCTCACCACAGCAGTGGCAGCTGAGAGCTCTTGACATCAAGGCAACATTCAACTGAGTATAACATCAAGGAGCCCAAGCAAAACTAGAGTTGATGGGAAACATGGGGTAAACTCTACTGATGAAGCTCTGACAAAGAGTTGTCGGATTCAACGTTAACTTGCTCTCTCTCTTCTTGATTGCTGTCTGACCCACAGTGATCTCCAGCATTTTTTTATTTTCAGGAAAACTCCACTGATTAGAGTCATAACTTCCACAAAGAATGATAGTTGTGGTTGTCGGAGGATGATCAACTCAGCTCCAGGCCATCATTCAGGGTTCCTCAGGATCATGTCTTAGACTCATAACATCTCAGATACTGAAGCAGTCCTTCTCCAAATGCAGCAAAACAGCAGCCAGCCTGAGACTGATAAGTGGGTAGTAAAATTTGCTCGACGCAAGTGCCAGGCAATGAGCCTCTCCAAACAACAGAAAATCTAACCCTTTCCCCGTTTAATGTTCAATAAGAATAAGGTAGAAAATAAACTCAACAGCTGTCTCCCCAAAGCCAGTCCAACATTTACAAGGCACAAGTCATGAGTGAAAAAGAATAGTCCCCATTTGTCTGGATGGGTGCAGTTCCAACAACACTTAAGAATCTTGACACCATCCAGGACAAAGCAGCCCCCGCTTGATTGGCAACAAATACGTCACCTTCAATGCTCACTCCATTCACCAGCACTGCAGTGTGGCATCAGTATAAACCATTTTCAAGGAATGCTACAGTAACCCATGACAGCTCCTTTGGCAGCACCTTCCAATGCCACAATCTCTATCATCAGGGAGCGGGGGGAAACGTGGCAGCAGATACATGGGAATATCACCACTTCCAAGCTCCCATCCAAGCCGTACACCATTCTGATTTGGAATCGTGTTGCTATCCCTCTAATGTCAATGGGTCAAAAGTCACAAACTCCCTCCCAAACATCACCATGATGTCCCTACACGCCAAGGACTGCAGTATCTCAAGAAAGCAGATCATCATCACCTGCTCGGGGACAATCAGGGATTGGAAATAAATACTAGCCTTTCCCAGCTAAGCCAAAACTCATGAACAAATTGAAAAAAGCTAGCTGCATATGAGCCAATTGAAGCATTGAGCGAACCATTTCTATGATGTCATTTGAATGTTGACATTTTTGGAAATGCAGCATTTCAAGCAGCAGATATTCTTTTGTCGATTGAGCGTTTATAAATTTTCAGTAATTTGAAATATCCACCTGTTCTCCTTATCTCTGAAACATCCATTGCACAGAAAACTGACATGGGTTAATTATTGCCTTGACAATTGTGAAAGGATTATGAACTTTTATTATGGCAGTTATTATGTCCTACTCAAATGGTTTTGCATTGAAGCTTAGATTTTATTCAAGTGTTCTCTGCCTGCAGCTATCTGCCACAGCAGCACCAGAAATGCTGTGCGAGGTTGTGAATTTGTGTGTGTGTGTGTGTGTGTCAGTGGTGTTGAGGTATCTCCTGCGTTCACACACAGCTGTGTCCTGGAGATTAATACACCGTCTTTCCTGGAGACTCCAGGCAATCTTGGTGAGTGGGTTTTGCTAATTCATTTGCCTTACACAAAGTGGAGCTGAGTTTGCATGTGAAGGAGAAGATGTAGGTGGAGCAGTTTCCAGTGGACAATCAGCAGACAGCAGTGAATAGTGATTTACAAGCAAACCCAGGATGGCTTGAAGGAATATTATTTTACTATGTGAGCGATTATAATCTGTAATACGCTGCTTAAAAAGATGGTGGAAGCAAATTCAGTTGTAACTTTCAAAGGGATTAGCATAAGAACTTGAAAGAGAAGTAGTGTTTAGAGTGGATAAAATCAGAAATAGCTGGAAAAGCTCAGCAGGTCTGGTAGCATCTGAGGAGAGAAATCAGAGTTAACATTTTGGGTCCAATGACCTTTGCTCAGAAGGCGTGCTGCCAGACCAGCTGAGCTTTTCTGATTTCCAGCAGCCACAGTTCTTTTGCATTTTACAGAGTCTAGAGGGACAAGGGGAAGGGGCTGGAGACTGCAATTAATTGTACAGCACAGCCAAAGAGCTGACACAGACAGTGGGATAGTCTGCTTCTGCACTGTATCCTCCTAAGCCCAGTATGTGGGCTTTCACCCCCAGTCCAGTGAACCATTGCTATGGAGAGATAATAATGTGATTGGAAAACTTGTGTGGATTGTGGTAGTTTTGTAATGGGGAGATTTGTTGCCTTGAACATCATTGCAGGTCACTGCCTTGCCTGGTCCTTGTTGCAGCCTAGGTTCATTCAGACAGTGTGTTAGGCACAAAGGAGATTTAAAACTGCTCAGGTCCAGGCCTGAAGACTTCGGACAAACAGACCTTGTATAAAGTTAAATAGGGCAATTTAAATGTAATAATAACTGAAATAACACGGGACCCTTACTTTGGAGGAGTGGGCAGTATTGTTGCTAACACTGCGTTGAATAGTCATATTGTTAAGACCCCTCCTCATACACCAAAAGTAACCCACCCCCCCCCCCACTGTCAATGTTTACATAGAGAATAAGCAAAAGTGTTGGGGGGGACAAATGTATAAGTCACTTGTTTTTTTAAAAAAAATCTGATGCTAGTATTTCTTGTTGCTGAGACGGTGCTAAGGGGAACCAACAGTCTTTAATTCCGGTAGATGTCAGAGCAGCCTGGAGGATTGATGGATGCTGTCTCACCTTCATATTGTTTCACACAAAAAGAAAGAAACATGAGTGACAAGCATCATTGGCCAAATTTGGCAGTGAGTCACTGTGAAACCCACTCCGCTCAAACCCATTTCTGTGCCAGCCCTTTGGAGTAGGGAGGACTGTACTCAGTTCGGAACTCAGGATGAGCCAGTGTGGCAGTCCAGTAGCTCTGGAATGAGGAATGATCAAGGACATTTCTCAGCTGTGCTGAAATGAAATCAATTAAAACTAACAGTAAAGTGGGAATTTAATGATTCATAAGTGAAGGATCAGATCATTTGAATGATGTAACTTTGAATTGTGTGATGCTAAAGCTGTAGCTACTTTCTCATTCATCACAGAGAGAGGTAATGTTTAATGGAGATTTGTACTGATATTGTGTGCCAGGCATGACGCTGAGATGGGCTGTAGCCATGTCAGAGCACTCAGTGAACAAACCACCTGCAGTGAACAGAATTCCTGTCTGACCACAGCTACGGCAACAGGAGGCATTAGAGAAGATACATGGCAGAGATGTGCAATGAGTATACTGAGCTGATGAGGTTATAACTATGGGGCAAAATTGAACAGACTGAGACTCTTAAAAGAGAAGACTGAGGGGTGATCTCCTAGTGCTTTAAATTTATGAAGGGGTTCGAGAGGAGAGAAGATGATTCTATGTTCAGGGAGTGACCAACACTAAAGGTGTTTGAGTAAAATGTAGTGACTAATGAGTAATTAGTTCATTCTGGGAAATCAGGAGATATCTTTTTACCCAGAGACTGGTGAGAATGTGGAACTCACCAGCATATCAAGTGGTTTTGGTGAACAGCATTAATTTAGGTAAAGGGAAGCAAAATAAGAACAAGAAAGGAGAAACAAATAGAAGGTTATGCTAATAGGATAAAATGAAGTGAGTTGGAAGGAGGTTTGTGTATTGGAATGGACTTTTTGGACTGAATGGCCTGTTTCTGTGCTGTAAGTGTGACAAAGTTTGAATTGACACACAGTTTAAAACTGTTCCAGGTAAGCTCCTCCATAATTTCATGGACATCTTCTAAAGACCAAAGATTCACTTCCCAGAAAGTGCATAGTTCACTTTGTTGCCTAGATAGCATAATAACAGTTAAGTCCTTCAGCCTCTGGATATGGCCCGTTTACGTATAGGAGCAGGAAAGGCTCTCCAGCCGATTAAACCTGTTCTGCCCCTCAGTCAGACACAACTGATCACAGTCTTCATTGCCACCTTCCTGCACTGTCTCCATCGCCCTTAACGTCATTAGTCTCCAGCTCCCTCACCTTCGTCCTCTAGCTCTGTATAATTCATGGACACATGTTATAAATCAGTATAAGATGGTCAAGGTCCATTCGCTTCATCTCTGTCACAGGAGGCAGGGACTAGAACTTTGGTCCCTCACATTAGGGTTGAACCAAAGAGGCAAGTTCTGAAAGGAGTTTGTACTTATGGACCACACCTCTCTGCCTTTAGACCATAGAACATTACAGCGCAGTACAGGCCCTTCGGCCCTCAATGGTGCGCCGACCCGTGAAACCAATCTGAAGCCCATCTAACCTATACTATTCCATTATCATCCATATGTTTATCCAGTGACCATTTAAATGCCCTTAAAGTTGGCGAGTTTACCACTGTTGCAGGCAGGGCATTCCACGCTCTTACTGCTCTCTGAGTAAAGAACCTACCTCTGACATCTGTCCTATATCTATCACCCCTCAATTTAAACCTATTTCCCCATATGCTAGCCATCACCGTCTGAGGAAAAAGGCAGTCACTGTCCACCCTATTTAATCCTCTGATCATCTTGTATGTCTCTATTAAGTCACCTCTTAACCTTCTTCTCTCTAACCAAAAAAGCCTCAAGTCCCTCAGCCTTTCCTCATAAGACCTTCCCTCCATACCAGGCAACATCCTGGTAAAGAGATAACAAGGTGTGGAGTTAGATGAACCCAGCGGGCCAAGCAGCATCTTAGGAGCAGAAAAGCTACTAGGCCCAAAATGTCAGCTTTCCTGCTCCTAAGATGCTGCTTGGCCTGCTGTGTTCATCCAGCTCCACACCTTGTTATCTCAGATTCTCCAGCACCTGCAGTTCCTATTATCTCTGATACAACATCCCAGTAAATCTCCTCCGCACCCTTTCCAATGCTTCTACATCCTTCCTATAATGTGGCAACCAGAGCTGTACGCAATTCTCCAAGTGCAGCCACATCAGAGTTTTGTTCAGCTGCAACATGACCTCATGGCTCCGAAACTCAATCCCTCTACCAATAAAACCTAACACACCGTACGCTTTCTTAACATCCCTATCAACCTGGGTGACAACTTTCAGGGTCTATGCACATGGACACTGAGATCTCTCTGCTCACCCACACTACCAAGAATCTTACCATTAGCCCAGTACTCTCTATTCCTGTTACTCCTTCCAAAGTGAATCACCTCACACTTTTCCGTATTAAACTCCATCCGCACATCCTTCCGCACTATCCACAACTCCACCGAATTTAGTGTCATCTGCAAGTTTACTAACCCATCCTTCTATGCCCTCATTCAGGTCATTTATGAAAATGACAAACAGCAGTGGCCCCAAAACAGATCCTTGCGGTACACCACTAGTAACTGAACTCCAGGATGAACATTTCCCATCAACCACCACCCTCTGTCTTCTTACAACTAGCCAATTTCTGATCCAAACCGCTAAATCACCCTCAATCCCATGCCTCTATTTTCGGCAATAGCCTACCGTGGAGAACCTTATCAAACGCTTTACTGAAATCCATATACACCACATCAACTGCTTTACCCTCTTCCACCTGTTTGGTCACCTCCTCAAAGAACTCTGTAAGGCTTGTGAGGCACAACCTACCCTTCACAAAACCTTGTTGACTATCCCTAATCAAATTATTCCTTTCTAGATGATTATAAATCCTATCTCTGATAATCCTTTCCAATACTTTACCCACAACCAAAGTAAGGCTAACTAGTCTATAATTACCAGTGTATAATTGTCCCTACTCCCCTTCTTGAACAAGGTGACAACATTTGCTATCCTCCAGACTTCTGGCACTATTCCTGTAGACAATGACGACGTAAAGATCAAAGCCAAAGGCTCTGCAATCTCCTCCCCTGACTTCCCAGAGACTCCTCAGCTAAATCCCATCCAGCCCATTTAGAATTACCACAATGTGTCTAGGAATGAGTAGCTAAGTTTTATGTGCTGGATTCAAAGAATGATAAAGTAGGGAAGGAGGCCATTTGGCCCATCCATGCTTGTGTCCATTCTTGAAAAGAGTGACTAAACAATCCCATTCCCTTTCTCTGCTCTATAATGTAAGAAACTATCTGATAGACAAGTATAGAATGTGTTGCTTGCATGACTACCCTAGGCCAGCAAGGTATTCTACAACTTTTTAACCACACACTGCGCTGTTGGGAGACACCAAGATAGAAGAGAAAGGGTAATGTAGAGTGTAGCTGTGCTCTCAACATGCCTTACAGACCCTTTTATTTGCTTCTTTCTCACCTATATCAGTGACTGTTAGAAATTGCATGTGTTCATGGCCTAGTTTTATTCTGATGAATTTTGTTCCTAAAGCTGTACTTGGTGTGCCTTTTATAAACAATGCTGTGGGCTACCAGTCCATTGTAATTCAACACCACTCTGCCTTGGCATGTCAGCCATGGGTGTACAATTAACTGGTTGGTAGCACTCTGTTAATATAGAACATTTCATTCCTGAAAATGTTTACTTGTGATCCATTTCTGTCTGCCACTGTGGATAACATGATCATGCAAGATTCAAGTTTCTGAGCAGTATCTGGGTTCCAGATATGCCAACATTAGAAACGGCAAGAGCAATCGTAAAATAGTGAGACTTCTGGCTCTCCCACCGAGCAGCCTGGGTCGCTGACCTTCCAGAGCTACTTGAAGTCTCCTCATAATTTTGAAAACGTCTCTGAAATCTCCCATAATCTGCTGTGAGGAGAATAATCAAAGCTTTTCCATCTCTCTGCAAAATTGAAATGTCTATTCCGTGGCCACACTCTGCTGGGTTAAAATGTGATATGATGTCTGGGTACCAACTGCTAGTAAGGATCACATGCTGCCACAGATCCTTCGTCCTCTGTGAGCCCGAGGGCTTGTTGAGTAGCCTGTGGTTGAGGATGGACCACTAATAAATCTCAGTGAAAGAGGCTGTATTCTTTCATGACAAGATCAGGTTTTGTGTTTGACAGTAACTATATACAGGTCACATGTACTCCAAGGCACATTAACTATGACTAATTGAGATAGTTCAGACTTGCAGAGGATGTGGTGGTAAAGTGGCAATGTCACTACATGGGTAATCCAGAATCAAAATCAGAAATAGCTGGAAAAGCTCTGCAGGTCTGGCAGCATCTGTGGAGGGAAATCAGAGTTAACATTTTGGGTCCAGTGACCCTTTTTGAGAAGGGTCTTCAGAATAATCCAGAATGGCATGGTCCATGTTCTGCAATAATCTGGAATAATAAACTGTTCCAATACATTCACTGAGTCATAGAGCGCAGAAACCCACCCTTCAGTCCAACTTGCCCATGTCAACCAAGGTTCCAAAGTAAACTAGTCCCACGGGCCTGCGTTTGGCCCATATCCCGCTAAACCTTGCCTATTCATATACTTATCCAAATGTCTGTAACGGTACCTGCATCTCCCACTTCCTCCGGCAGTTTATTCCATTCACAACCACCCACTGTGTGGAAAAAGTTGACCCTGTTTTAAATCATTTTCCACTCACCTTTTATTTAAAAAAAAAAGCTCCTTTCATCATAGATACCAAAGTGTGAAGCTGGATGAACACAGCTGGCCAAGCAGCATCTCAGGAGCACAAAAGCTGACGTTTCGGGCCAAGACCCTTCATCAGAGAAGGGGACGGGGTGAGGGTTCTGGAATAAATAGGGAGAGGGGGGGGATGTGGACCGAAGATGGATAGAGGAGAAGATAGGTGGAGAGGAGAGTATAGGTGGCGAGGTGATAGGTCAGTCCTGGGAGGACGGACACGTCAAGGAGGTGGGATGAGGTTGGTAGGTAGGAAATGGAGGTGCGGCTTGAGGTGGGAGGAGGGGGTAGGTGAGAGGAAGAACAGGTTAGGGAGGCGGGAATGAGCTGGGCTGGTTCGTCTCCTCCCCCCACTGCATCCCAAAACCAGCCCAGCTCGTCCCCACCTCCCTAACCTGTTCTTCCTCTCACCTATCCCTTCCTCCCACCTCAAACCGCACCTCCATTTCCTACCTACTAACCTCATCCCACCTCCTTGACCTGTCCGTCCTCCCCAGACTGACCTATCCCCTCCTTACCTCCCCACCTGTACTCTCCTCTCCACCTATCTTCTCCTCTATCCATCTTCGGTCCACCTCCCCCTCTCTCCCTATTTATTCCAGAGCCCTCTCCCCATCCCCCTCTCTGATGAAGGGTCTCGGCCCAAAACGTCAGCTTTTGTGCTCCTGAGATGCTGCTTTGCCTGCTGCGTTCATCCAGCTTCACACTTTGTTCTCTCGGATTCTCCAGCAACTGCAGTTCCCATTATCTCTGACCCCTTTCATCATAGCCATGTAACTGCTGTTGAGTGTTGTAAAAACCCATTTGGTTCACTCAATTCGTTTGGGAAAGGAAATCTGCCATCCTTACCCAATCTGGCCCCAGATGTGACTCCAGACACTCAGTAATACAGCTGACTCTGAACTTCCCTCTGAGTAATTGGGAATGAGTGATGAATGCTAGCCTAGCCCATGATACCCTCTTCCCTGGAATACATTTCTGTCTGTGTCCCTCAGGCAACTATATCCAACAACAAATTAGTCCAACTGTTGCTGCTGCTGATCTTCCCAATATTCTACCCGGAATGATGCGGAGGTGCTGGTGTTGGCCTGGGGTGGACAAGGTCAAAAATCACACAACACCAGTTTCTAGTCCAACAGGTTTATTTGGAAACACAAACTTTTTGAGGCTCACTCCTTCCTCAGGTTTTAGTGAGAGAGGTGACATCAGACACAGAATTTATAGGCAAAAGATCAAAGGTCATCAAACTGATGCGAGTGTATTGAACAAGTCTAAGATGGCTGTTAAATCTTTAATCAGTTAGAAAGGAGATGTGGGTTTTGATTGATTAATGACCTTCTGATAACTCAGGGCAGTGACTTGAGAAATTCTGGGATTTGCATATTAATCAATCGAAACCTGTGTCTCCTTTCTAACTGATTAAAAATTTAACAGCCATCTTAGGCTTATTCAGTACATCCGCATCAGTTCTATGACCCTTTGATCTTTTCGTTATAAATTCTGTGTCTGATGTCACCCCTCTCACTAAAACCTGAAAAAGGAGCAAGACTTCAAAAGCTTGTGATTTCAAATAAACCTGTTGGACTATCACTTGGCGTCAAGTGATTTTTGACCTTGTCCATCCAGAATGGGCAAGGCTTAATTTAGCTCACAAATTAACCCTTTCATACCCAAGACCTTCACTTCCTTCCTGAAGTGTCCTGTTAGTAATTGGCCACAATGCCTTCCATATGGCCTCGTCAGTTTGTAAAGTGCTCCCATAGTTTTTTTTTATTTCTTGCTTTTGTGCTTTATTTATGAATACGAAGATCTTGTTGACATCTTTGCTTTGATAATCAGATCACAAACACACAATGGCCCTGAGTTATAGAATGTCATGGGTGTTAATTTCATTTTGGTGAGAGACTGCTGACAAGGTGTGAGACAGTGTGATATTCTACTTGACTGGTTAGCTTTTAAATATATTTCTGCACAGTGCGGCCCATTAGTTTCTAATTAAATACAGTTCACTTGTTTAAAGTTTGCTCCAGTCGTTGGATTCTGAGCTGTAAAATATTACATTTAACAGCCAGAGAGTGAATCTGCATGTGATTGCAAGACCTTGATTAAAAAGTATTTTTCTTTCGCAATCATTCCAGACTCTCAATGCCTTCTCATAGCAGCTCAACTCTGGTTAATTGTTGCCCTCAGGCAGAATCCATAAACAGCTGCCCTCCTCTCAATACACGAGGCAAAAACATCAGTTCTGGTTGGACGACAGTCTGATAGTCAACCTGTTGTCAAGTAACAGTGATCCTCTGCCAGCACTGTCTATTACTGTGGGGATTGAGTGACGTGGTTCAGGCGAGAAAAAACATAGACCCTGAGAGTAGTTAAAATGTGGGTGCTGGTGCTGCATTTATTATTTGAGGCAAATAGCATAGATGCATTTAAGGGTAAGTTTAGGAGGAATGAATCAATTGAGAGCTTTGTTGACAGGGTGAGAAGTAGAAGGTTTGGGAAAAGTGCCTTGTGCAATATAAACACTGTTATGGGGCAAGATAATAAAATGTGAGGCTGGATGAACACAGCAGGCCAAGCAGCATCTCAGGGGCACAAAAGCTGACGTTTCGGGCCTAGACCCTCTCTGATGAATGGCCTAGACCCCGAAACGTCAGCTTTTGTGCTCCTGAGATGCTGCTTGGCCTGCTGTGTTCATCCAGCCTCACATTTTATTATCTTGGAATTCTCCAGCATCTGCAGTTCCCATTATCACTGTTATGGGGCAGATGTTCTGAATGATCTGATTCTATGTTGTCCATTCAATGTAATTCAAGGATTAAGATGAACAGAATGCACCCTGATTCTGAAGGCCTGGATGGTTTGTATCTTTTTCTATTCATTCACGGGACCTGGGTGTCACTGGCTGGCCAGCAGCTATTGCCTCGCCTTAGTTGCCCTTGAGAAGGTGGTGATGAGTTTCTTGAATTAGTGCAGCCCACGTTCTCTATGTAGACCCACAATGACCTGAGGGAGGGAATTCCAGGATTTCAACCTAGTGTCAGTGGGGAAACGGTGATATATTTCCAAGTCAGGATGGTAAGTGGCTTGGAGGGAAACTTGCAGGTGATGGTGGTGTTTCCATGTATCTGCTGCCCTTGTCCTTCTGGATGGAAGTGGTTGTGGGTTTGGAAAATGCTGTCTGAACCTTGGTTTTCTGCAGTGCATCTTGTAGATGGTACACACTGCTGCGACTGAACCTCAGCGATGGAGTGAGTGGATGTTTGTAGTGTGGGCTGCTTAGTCCTGGATGGTGCCAAGCTTCCTGAGTGTTGTCGGAACTGTACCCATTCAGGCAAGTGGGATATATTCCTTCACAGTCCTACTTGTGCCTTGTAGATGATGGACAGGCTTTGAGGAGTCAAGAAGCAAGTTACTCGCCACGGTATTCCTAGCCTCTGGCTGCTTCTTGCAGCCAGAATTTATGTGGCAAGTCCAGGTCAGTTTTTGGTTAATGCTAACTCCCAAGATGTAGAGAGTGGGGGAATCGGTGACTGCAATGTCCACAGATGCTAGATTACCTCTTATTGGAGATGTTCATTTGTGAGAGCATGTGTCAAACAGAAGTGTGATCATCATATTCCTGTTTGTCCTCAGCTCAGACTAAAGCTGAGGTTCTCATGTTACTCCTCAAATCTCTGGATTTATTAGCAACTATCAGAGATCTAGCATTCCATGCATCTGTCTGCCCTAAAAGTGGAAAAATCTTCTCTGCAATGTAACTATCAATCCCATGCATAACGTTGAACGCCTGTATCAGGTCAGTTAATTGAATGCAGTTATTGCTTTTGGGGCAAGAATGCTCTGTCCCAATCGGGAGAGACGCATATTGGCAGAATGAATATTTTGGTTCATAGGATCATGAGATGGATGTTGGCTGATCATTTCTCCTCTATCTTGAGCAAAGCTACAGCCTGCGCTACCACCGTGGATTCAAACTCTGCCTTCGGCTTGAAAAGGTGAATGGCCTATTCCTGCTTCCAGGTCTGGTATCCAACAGTCTCACAGTTTTTGCCCTGTTTTATCTCAGTTCAGCCCATAGGCCTTTGAGCCCATGCAAATCTATTCCATCATGTTAGGTACTTACCTCAACTCCATTTACCTGCAATGACTTTACTTCCTTTAAATACTTACCCAATTAAAAACCTATCATTCAGTTTCAAAAATTTCTATTGACCCCAGCTCCATAGGCTTCTCTAGAGAAGGTGCACCCCAGTTTCCAATGTTCCTTTTTTTTTCCCCCTTTACCCACATCCTGTGAATGAATATCACTGGCAAGGCTGACATTTATAGGCCATCCCTAATTGTCCAGAGGGCAGATAAGAATCAACCACATTCCTATGTGGCCCGGAGTCACATGTAGGCCAGGCCAGGACAGGTAAGGATGGCAGTTTCATTCCCTAAAAGACATTAGTGAACCAGATGGATTTTCCCCACAATTAACTTTGGATTCTAGGTCATCATTAGACTCTTAATTCCAGATTTTTATTGAATTGAAATTCTGGGAATTGAGCCCAGGTTCCCAGAACATTACCTAGGTCTCTGGATTAACAGTATAGCAGTAGTTCCACTTGGCCATTGCCTCCCACTAATGAGTCCTGTCTCAAATTTTAAGGTTTTGTCTCCTTTATTTAATCTATTCCCCAATCCTCCACCTCTGCCATCAAAGGAAATAGTTGTTCTAGCTTTATAAATGCCTTTCACTAAATGAAACACTACGGTTAGATTACACTTCAGTCTTCAATCGAGGGTGAACTAGCCATGGTTCAGTGACATGAAGAGGTACCACATTGTTGGAGTTGCTAACCTCCAGTGATATAAAAGTGGGCATTAACCTCCCTGTGCATGCCCAGTGAAAGATCCCATGGAACTTTTCAAACCATGGGGAGCACCACAAATGACTTGGGTGGCATTCATCTCCCAGTCAACACCAACCAAAACATACATCTCATTGCTGTTTGCAAGACCTTGCTGTGCACCAATTGGCTGTCACAGTTATGACCCCAACAGTGACTGCACTTCAGAAGTAATTTATGTGGAGTACTTCTGATGTATTTCATGAGATGCTGTATAAACAGACGACTGTCTATGTACGAACTGGGTACTGGAGTAGTTCCCCGTTGTTAACTAGCTTGTATGAAGAAATCGGAACTTTTCAGTAACCATTCAACAGTCTAGAATTGTAAATGCCTCTGCCTTAAGTATATAATAGGTTTGTCACAAATTAATTGTTGCTTTTGGAAAAAAAAAGTTAACTGAATTTGGATTAAAGCATTGCAACTCTGCAGCAAAACATAACTGTACGTTTAACCTCAGCACTGATAACTCATCAATTGCTTAATTGCTTTGCTTAATTTTAGCTTGCTAGTTTTGGCAGTGAATCATAACACATTAGGATCTATATGGCTTGTAGCAGAATATAATTTAACATGAGGCAAAAGATAGTATAAACAATCTGGTTAAAGAAAATGTTGAGCAGGAGTATTAGATTGCTCTGTTTTTAGGGTGATTGGGGTCAATAAACTTTAGATAAATATTTCATTTTCTGTAGGAGATACATAATTTTCAGAAAAACTCTGAGCTCTTAGTATAGGTTAGAAACAGTGCAGCATTGTAGATAAACTAACAGCATTGCCTGTATCATTTCCCAAACATGATGTGGAGATACTGGTTTTGGACTGGGGTGGGCAAGGTTCATCTGACGAAGGAACAGTGCTCCGAAAGCTTGTGATTTCAAATAAACCTGCTGGACTATAACCTGGTGTTATGTGACCTCTGACCTCATTGCCAAACAGCTGATCAGTACCTCCCCATATAATCTCACTCCAATGTACAAACCCAGCGCGTAAAATTCCATTCACCCCAACGTGTGGAATACTTTTACTTTTACTTTAACCATCATAATGGTTATTAATGGTTATTAATCCAAGTGCTTCTGTCAGACATTCCGAGGGGTCAGTTCCCAAATTGGCAGTTTCGCTCAAAAAATGTTGAAAGGTAAGTGGAGTGACTGTTTTTCCCGTCCAGTACAGAGGTCACAATAATTGGCCCCATTCCTTGTCACTCTCCCAATCTATGAGGCATTGTGGTGAGCCAGGGGACATCTATCCCTGTTTTGTGGTGTTGCTGATCCAAACATAATATTTAGATCAGAACTGTGATCCCAGCTTAATTGCTTCCTGCTGCGTTTGAATTTTTAGTTGTCGAAGTATCTAACCTGGTCACTTTGATACATTTTACACGTCCTCCAAGAATGGCTTGCAACAGATTGTATTTCTTTCTGGACACATTTGCAATTTTGTGTTTTTTTTTCATTTCTGCAGCTGTGATTCAGTCAGTACTAACTAGATAGACAGATTTTCCAGAGAACATGCCCTAGGTTTGATGTAAAAGTTTCTATTTTACCAGAACTGAGCCATGACTCTTCCTCAATGCAATGGATTGCACCATGACACCAAAAATGATTCTGTTTTCAAGGCAGTGCTGAAACCCTATGTTATACAATACCACATCCTTAATAGATCATTGAGGAGCTGTCTGCACAGGCATCAAATGATTGGCAACATCAGCTGGCAAATTCCAGACATATTGTCATGGCCTTTCTCTGTTATTTAAATGCAGGCATTAAACCGTGTTAATAACATGTTCACAGCTCTGTTGGAGCAAGAATGAAAGAATGTTGGCCTAGAGCATTGAACATTCTTCCCTAAGCTCTTTGAGTCACTTTCTCAGGCCATCTCTGAAGTTGTTTTACAGCAAGAAATGTCATGTCCCCAAAAGGAGTTGCAGCAGATTTTAGGAGGCACTTGCCAGAGTAGGAGCTCCATTGATTTAAGATTTAGTCTCCCGTGGAGGAGAGGAAATTAGGGAGCAGCAGGATTGGAAGACAGTTTATCAAACCATGATGCACTGTCTTAGCAAAAGGAAGACAAAACTGTGGATAAACTTGAGTGAGACCCTTTGGAATCAATCAGCTGACAGTTAGGGAGCCAGAATTGATAGGATGACACTCTGAATTAAAGAGAACAGTGCATCAACGTACTGTACTTCTGAAAGTCTGTTTATTTTTGCTGATGTACATGAGTCTGCTTCTCCATTCAAGTTGGTATCTAAAAGGAGATTGACGTTAGAAAGAGTAGATGAAAGGAGAGATGCAGACAGAATGTTTGAGAAGGGGGTCCTTGGGATGATTAAGACGTGGATTAAAGTGTTGGCAGCAGAGATATGAGGTCCGTTAAGTTACAGATGTGCAAAAATTTTCCAGAAAGGAGCAGCCCCTCCAGGAGAGGAAGGGATGAGGAAAAATAGATTTCAGCATTTTACAACTGAGCAGAAGCTGTTGAATGTTCGCTGGACGCTGGTGCCTGGAACAGGTCAATCAAATAGGTCACCACAATAACTTTCACAGGAGAGCACATCCTGTAATGATCAAGTTTGTATTTATTGAAAGTAAAGTGATAGTTACAGCAGCAAGTGTTTCCTTTTCAATTTGTTTTGGCCCCTGATGAAAACCGAGATGTTCCCGGTTTCCTAATGACGTCTCATTCATGTGAGGCTGCCACCGATCTCCTCATTCCCTCTTCCTCCCCAATCCCACACATCCTCCCCCACCCACTCTGATATCCCCATCCGCCCTGCCCCCTCAAAATCTCCCCTACTCTGTCTCATTCTCCTGCCTCACATTCTCCCTGACTCCTTCCCAAACCCGTCATATTCTCTACCACAAACTCGACTGCCCCATCACTCTCTCTCACTCTCCCTCAATCTCACCCCCTCACGTTCTCCCCCCTTCACTCCCACGCGCGCGCGCTCCCCCCCCCGCCGCTCCCTCGCGCGCTCCCCCCCCGCCGCTCCCTCGCGCGCTCCCCCCCCGCCGCTCCCTCGCGCGCTCCCCCCCCCGCCGCTCCCTCGCGCGCTCCCCCCCCGCCGCTCCCTCGCGCGCTCCCCCCCCGCCGCCCCCTCGCGCGCTCCCCCCCCGCCGCCCCCTCGCGCGCGCTCCGCACGCCGCCCCCTCGCGCGCGCTCCGCACGCCGCCCCCTCGCGCGCGCTCCGCACGCCGCCCCCTCGCGCGCGCTCCGCACGCCGCCCCCTCGCGCGCGCTCCGCACGCCGCCCCCTCGCGCGCGCTCCGCACGCCGCCCCCTCGCGCGCCCCCCCCCCCCCCCGGCCGTTCCCTCGCACGCTCTCTTCCCCCCCCTCGCGCTCTCTCCCCCTCTCTCCCCCTCCCTCGCGCGCTCTCTCCCCCCCCGCTGCTCCCTCGCGCGCTCTCTCCCCCCCCGCCGCTCCCTCGCGCGCTCTCTCCCCCCCCGCCGCTCCCTCGCGCGCTCTCTCCTCCCTCACGCTCTCTCCCCCCCACCGCTCCCTCGCGCGCTCTCTCCTCCCTCGCGCTCTCTCCCCCCCCCACCGCTCCCTCGCGCTCTCTCCCCCCCCCACCGCTCCCTCGCGCTCTCTCCCCCCCCACCGCTCCCTCGCGCTCTCTCCCCCCCCCACCGCTCCCTCGCGCTCTCTCCCCCCCCCACCGCTCCCTCGCGCTCTCTCCCCCCCCCACCGCTCCCTCGCGCTCTCTCCCCCCCCCACCGCTCCCTCGCGCTCTCTCCCCCCCCCACCGCTCCCTCGCGCTCTCTCCCCCCCCCACCGCTCCCTCGCGCTCTCTCCCCCCCCCACCGCTCCCTCGCGCTCTCTCCCCCCCCCACCGCTCCCTCGCGCTCTCTCCCCCCCCCACCGCTCCCTCGCGCTCTCCCCCCCTCTTCCTCCCCCTTCACTCCCCCGCTCCCTCACGCTCTCCCCCCCCCCCCTCACGCTCTCCCCCCCCACCTCACGCTCTCCCCCCCACCGCTCCCTCGCACTCTCCCCCACTCTCTTTCAATACTCCCGAGATACGATCTCACTCTTGCCACTCCCCTCATCCTCCATCAGTCTCTCTCACCCTCTCTCCTGCCTCTGTGAGATATTCTTTCCTTCCATCCCTGGTTGGTGTTGGCTGTAATCTCCTGGGAGGGTGTCACTCCTCCCCTTTTGAGAAGTTGCCAGGAACTGAGGTTTACTAGGGTTTGTTTGACAAAGCAATTGTTGAGGCTCTCCTGTTCGTAAATTGTCTGGGATCAGGGACAAGCGTGTGTCTGTCACTGAGGCAAGATTTAAACATGAGCTGCTTTTTTTATTTGTGATGGTCAGCGTTTGCAATGAACCGCCCTATTAAGCCTTAAGGATTCAAGTGATCTTACTGACAGGTACAGAATGTTTGTTGTCGGGTGTGGGGGGGCGGGAATACTATTTATTGTCTCTGGAACCTGCATAGCTGATGGTCGAACTGTAGTTAGTTTTTAAATAACAGCACTCCAGTAAGATCCACAATGGATTTTCTCAGAGTTAAGTTTTTGTAAAGTGACCAGTTTACAAGTGGGATATTGGATTTTGGTATCTGAAAGTTTTTTTTTCCTGATATCTCCACCAATCTCAATATATGTGTTCAGAGCCTGTGTAATTGATGTCCTGGTGTTGGCTAACATCCACAACTGTGTTTAGAAATATCGTACAAGATCAAACTGTTTGTTTCGGCTTTTGAGGAATGCTGAAGTGTCTCCATTGTGAATTAAGTTGAAGCTAACGAGCAGCAGGCTGACAATATCCAAAAAACATCCTGTAAATGAATTTCTGAATGGGTTAATACTCCACAGTATACCAACTGGTGAGACATTCAGGTGTTGGCATCAAGCCCCATTGGTTACTAGTCCTCTGCCAGTCAGACAATTGGTTTCAAGGTCCCAAGAAAAAATAGTGTGAAGTTTCTGCTCCTGATTCCAACTAAAAGGAGTTCTTATTAGTTTGCCACCACCCCTTCGCCTCCTTCAGAAAGGATGATAGGATTCCCAATTACAGGTAGTTCTTACAGGATGTTGCTTGTTGTGTCTGGCTCTTGAAGCCTCTGCAGTTAAATTTCCCCCCTGGCATCTACTGAGGGTGGTGATTGGCTGTTTACCCAAGGGATTGGTGGGAAGCCTTCAACTCTCCCAGCAGTATTCCAGGCACCAGCAAAATGAAGAGTAAAAGAGATACGAAAGATATTGGTGTGGAACTAGTATGTCTGTTGTGGCAGGGCATGTTTGTAAAAAAAAACAATAAAATTGGCAAGATATTGGACAGGTAATGCTATGAGGGATTTCTGTAAACTACGATATAGCCTCCTTGTGCAGACTTGTTACGAGAATCACTCGAACTTGTTCATTAAAATATTACAGGTCTTGGTCGGAGATAAATTAAAGTAATTGAGAGTGTGGATAACTGCATGATTAAAAATATTAATTGAGACAATAGATGAAAGATGACAGGCTAAGCTGTTTAACTGAGTGTTGAGGTAGATTGAGAATTTAAGTAAAGTGGAATTGTTGTTGCAGTCATTTAGGAAGAGGCCACTCAGCCCGTTTAGTTAGTTCTGCCCTTCTTCAGTGTGGTTGTGTCTGATCTCTGGCTTAGCTTCATTTACCCACTTGCAGCTTCACTATCATCATTCTAGGTAGGTGCACATAGACTGCAGTGTTGGAAGAAGAGGTGAAATAGCACTTCGCAACAAGGCTCTTAATTATCCTTTAATTTTGCATTTGAGATGCAAGATTTGCTCATTACATCCTCCTGGGAATCTTCTGCCAGTCATCTATGCACATTTGTGCTATAACGATAGTCTTACAGATATCAATCAGTTCATTTACCTTCCACTCCTGTCATTAGTATTCATTTAGTTTGATTACACTGCAGAATGCATATTAGGAAATGTAATCAAGGGGTTCAGATCTTCATAAACTTCATGAGCTTTGCACTTGCATTTGTCATTTGAATCCATTTATTAGAGCTTAGTCAGTACGTAGCCTTATTACTCACTCATAGCCACGACTAATTTGTATATGAATGAGCTAGAATTGAACAGTGGGTGGATAGTGCAATGTTTAACAGACAAATTCAGTTGGGTTTACTCTGTCTGTCTTAGAGAACCTCTCTTAGGGACTGTATGACACATGGTACCGCTGATTATCTGGATTTCTCTTACACTGGGCTTTTTAAAGAATCATCTCTCTAGGGATTCACTGTTGATTGAAGTGAGACCTTAAAGGCAGGTAGAACAGGAGCCTGATGTTTCTGTTCGAACAGGAATGGTTTCCTTTCTGCCTTGCCCTGCTTCAGTGCTGCCTCTGCATTGCCTCAGCAGAACAGAAACCAGCAGAGACTCTCTGTTAAACTTTGGACGGGCTATGATGGGCAGCCCAGAAATGTGCTGGCCTCACTGACACCCACATTCTACCTTTTCAGAAACTTGACCTAAAACTCTGCAGCCCATCTTTACTTGCACCCAGTCACGTTCACCCTATCACCACTCTGCTTTGGTGGCCCACGTTGGCTCCTGGGCAAGAATTAACTCGATTTTGAATTCTCATCCTTGTTTTTATTGTCTCTTCATGTGTCGCTACTTCAGTCAGCCCCAAAATCCTGTGGGATTTCTGCACCTGACATCCAATTCTGCATTAATCCTTACGCTTGATCTCCACCATTTCACCAGTGGTGCTGAACCTTCAGCTGCTTAGGCCCTAACCTCTGGAATTCCCTGCCTAAAATTCTGTCCTCTACCTCTCCCTCCTCCTTCGGGCCATTCCTTAAAAGCAACCTCTTTGACTAAGCCTTTGTCCACCTGTCCTCGTAGCGCCTCATGTGGTTTGGTGTTAGAATTTTCTTTGAGTTCTTTTTCTTGTTAAAGATATTGTGTAGTGCAAGTTCTTGTTAATTTCTCATTTAAGCAGCTGAGCAAAAAGTTTTGAATATACCCCCAGTAATTATTTCTGAGATCCTGTATGTCAAATAGATCTAAATAAGTAGTTTACTAATTTTGATGGGGGACATGGGTGTTGGTAATTTGTTTTGCATTCATTAGTAAGACCAGCATTTATTACCCATTCCTAATTGACCATGACAGCAGGTAAAAAGAATTGCTGAGGATCACATGCAAGTCAGATAAAACAAGAGATAGTAGGAACTGCTGATGCTGGAGTCTGAGGTAACACAGTGTGGAGCTGGGTGAACACAGCAGGCCAGGCAGCATCAGGGGATGGTGCCATAATGAAGATCAGTTTTCACCATTTCTTCAGAATGCTGTGTTCCTCCAGCTCCACGCTGTGTTATCTCAGATAAAGTAAGGATAGTAGATATCCTTCCCTGTCTGGACTGTTGAATGACACACTGGTCCGACTCATCTGTACACTTCAACATGGAGCTCCAGCATGACCATTTTCAAGCACAGGGTGTTTGCACTTAAAGTTGGACTTTGCATTCCTGAAAATTACAACTTTCAGAGAAGCATGGTTTCCCACAGGAGTCCATGTTAAAGCCAGAATTAGGTTCAGGAAGACAATTTTGCCTGGAAAAGCCAATGAAAGAGTGGAACACTGTGTCATACATATACAGCACGTACTGGTTGCCATAATTTGCAAAATGAAAGCTTCAGTGAGAAAAGCAGGCTTCCTGGTTGCAGAGAATTCCTTAAAGAAAAGTGCTGGGTCCGCTGCTTTCTGTCACCTATATAAATAACTTGGATGTGAACATAGGCAGTACGGCTGCTAAGTTTGCAGATGACACCAAAAGTTACAGGTGTAGTGGACAGCAAAGAAGATTACCTCAGTGTATAACAGGACCCTGATCAGATGGGACGAGGAGTGGCAGATGGAGTTTAATTTAGATAAATGTGAGGTGCTGCATTTTGGAAAGACAAATCAGGGCTTATATACTTATACACAAGCTTTCCTTCTCTGATGATGATGATGTCTGGCCTGCTGTATCCATTCATCTTGTTATTTTATACACAAGTCCTGCCCTGTTTTGTCTTTCCAAAATGCTGCACTTCACATTTATCGAAATTAAATTCCATTTGCCACTCCCTGTCCCATCTAATCAAGGTCTGGTTATACTCTGAGGTAACCTTCCTCACTGTCCACTACACCACCAACTTTGGTGTCATCTGTAAACTTACTAACCATATCTCCTACGTTCACATCCAAATTGTACAGGTATAGTCCACTGAGAAATTTAAAAAGCAAAAATTCAAAAGAAGAAATAACTTCAGTACCTGAGTAACAAAATGAAATGATCTTTGATTGCAGTGTATTGACACAGTAATCCCAATCCTTGGGGTGCAGTTAGGGGGCTTTAATGATGTGACTCGGGCGTTGATGTGAGTGACACCATAGCTTGAGGTGAGATCAGGAGGTAAAGAGTGTTAAGATGAAAAATGGATCCTTTAATGAGGAAAGAGGACTTAAAAAGAAACAACTGTAACTTGAAAACATTTTAAAAGCAAGCACTTAAAAATGGACTGCATATGTTACTGGGACTTCTTTCCCCTATGGGTAAAGGACATTAGGTGGGTTTTAAGTACCAATCAACAATTGTTTTAATGGTCACCATAAGATCAGTTTTCACTTCCAGGTTTTAGGAATTGAATTTAAATTCCATCAGGAATTGTCACGCATTCACTTGGGCCTGCTGAATTACTGCTCAAGCAACTGTAGCACTGTGCCACCATTAGTAACCAATTGAAAATGGGTCCTACAATAAAAAGCATTTGAGAACCAGTGCACGAGTTCCAGTTTCCGCAGGCTGGGGTCCAGTGGATCCTCTTAGGGACGATGGAGAAATTTTCAGCCTGTATCTGATAGTTTTTCTCTTGGGTGAGAGAGGGAGAGGAGCACAAGACAGTTAGCATGTAAGGGAGGGAAGAATGAAAGGAAAAATTTGCACACTTTATATAAGTGAATTTTTTTTTGTTTCTCAGTTGCAGCAAGCTTTCGACTGCAGAAGTGTCAAACAAAATTGAAGTTTCCCCAGAAAGCTATGCTATTCTCCGACTCTGCAAAGCAGAGAGACTAGACTGATAATAAAACAAAGAGTCATTTTTTAGGGTAGAGCTAAAGGCTACTTAAGGATCTTATCCCAGTCCAGTCAGTAACCACCCCAGTGGTGTGACAACGGCAACCACATTATTGAAAAACAAAACCGAGAGTGCTGGAGAAACTCAGCAGGTCTGGCAGCATCTGTGGAGGGAGAAACAGAGTTAAAATTTCATGTAGAGTATATCTTATCTTCAAAACCCTGTATGGCCTCTTTGTGTGCCAAAATGACACTGAATCTTTTATTCCCTTCTGCAGTGTCAGCAATTAGCATTCCTCAGGCCTAAGAACTATTGAACAATTTAATGAATGGTCAACATTGTGGAGGGGTCACAGGGGAGATGAGAAGAATTCTCCTTTTACACAGAGTGCCGTTGTGGTCTGGAATATGCAGCTTGATAGAACGGTCAAGGCAGATTCATTAGTAACTGGGTAAACTATATTGGATAAGCATTTGAGAAGGGCCAGAATTGCAGAGCTATGGAGAAAGAAAAGTGGAATAGGACAAATTAAATGGTTCTTTAAAAGAGCCAGTACAGGAGTGTTCGGCTGAATGGCCTCCATGTGTGCCACAAGATTCTGTAACTCCAAATTCCCCCTTCTGCATCCCATCACTTTACCTGAAATCCCCAACCTTGGCTGTACCTCTCATTGTGTTCCTGTCAGGTCTCCATCATTTTGCAGTTTCTTTTCTCTGTGTCTGATGGACCATATTGGGTGCCCACACCCAAGCTCACTCTGTGTCCCTACACCCCTTACAGCCGACCAGGAGAGGAGACCTCCACCTCATCAACCCCGAAAAAAGAGCAAAGGTGAGTCAAACTTCTCCAAAAAAAAAAGCCTGAATCGCAGTGCCTTGTCCTTGAGTTTGAATGGGGACAGCGCTCCCATTTGTGTTGTGTGTGTTCAAGAGGCTAAGAGCTGTGGCCTTCCTTTTCAGTTTGATCTACCATTGATGTGGTTGCCTGGACGGGCCCTTGAAGCAGAAAGGGAGGGTGAAAGTTAGCAAAATGCACTGATCCTTGCAACTGCATCATAAACTTGCATTTATGTAGTGCCTCTAACATCGTAAGAATGTGTTGAGAAACCCCCAACACAGGAGCATTAGCACACAAAACCTGGACAGGTGAGCCAAAGCTTGGCCAAACTTTAAATGCTTTGCCAACTTTAAGGGCAGTTAAATGGTCATTGGATAAACATATGGATGGTATTGGAATAGTGTAGGTTAGATGGGCTTCAGATTGGTTTCACAGGTCGGCGCAACATCGAGGGCTGAAAGGCCTGTACTGCGCTGTAGTGTTCTATGTTCTATATGTTAAAAGTTTTAGGAAAAGCTTGAGACCGAGAAGCAGGGGGAAAACTTTAGAGAGGTACTTCTAAAGCCTTAGCACCTCGACAAATCAAAGCGCAGCCTCCAGTGGTTGAGCAACGAACAATGGGGATGTGTAAGAGGTTAGATTGGATGAGTGCAGGAGTCTCGGAGGGCTGTGAGGCTGGTGGAGGTTACAGAAATATGAAGGGCAAGGCCATGGAGGGGTTTGAACTCCGAATAAGACTGTTCTAATTGCAATAGTGTTAATGTAGATCAGTGAGTACGAGGTTGATGGATGGAAGTGTTTCGGACAAATCATTGACTTTCCTGCTCCGCGGATGCTGTCTGACCGGCTGTGCTTTTCCAGCTCCACGTTTATTGATTGTAGCTTCCAGCGTCTGCTCTCCTTACTGTCTCCAAGTTGATGGATGGAAGCGACTCGGTACAAGTTAGAACACAAACAGAAGCGTTTCTGGAAGATGGATGATGAGCAAACAGGAAAGCACTGAAATAATTAAGAATGTGCTTTCAGTGATCAGTGAGGAATGTCAGCCTGTGAAGTAGTGCTGCAGGTGAGCACTCCCTCTAAGTCAAGACAAAAAGTAACAAAAGCAAATTGCTTAAAGGACTGTTATTAAATTGACACTTGAGCCTTCGCTGGGGGGAGCATGAAGCAACTGATGAACTGAAAAATGTCTTAGAATGATATAGTCCCTTAAATGACCCTCTGATAGGGAACGTTCAAATGGGGAGTTCACAGCATCATGTCAAGAATCGTCAGATATTCTTGTGGAACTTCTGAAATGGATCGAGTGTCTCCACCCCACTTCCCTAACTAAAACACAATCTCATACACTGGTTCAGGAACAAAGACGTGAGACAGTGAGCCCTGGAAAATGGCTTTATTAAGAGAGTGAACCCATGCCTATAAATCACTGGAAAAATGTTCAAGTACCTGTGGGGAAAATTTGAGTATGAAGGGAAGTCAGAAAAATGTTGTGTGAATTACAGAAGGGAAAGTTATTAAATGGAAGATTAAAGTTGGAGAAAAGATGAAAGAATAAAGACAGAAGGTGGGATCATTTTTGAGACTATTTGAGAGCATTCTCTTTAGGAATAATAAGGGTTCAAATGTCAATATTTCTTGGGCATATAGAAAAGAAACTGTAGAAACCATGATTGATAATCCTCATGACTCTCAGAAATAACATAGCTGCTGCATCAGATTTGCCAATAAATCTTAGATTACTTATTATTTAGGATCGTTCCTGTTTACAACAAATAAAATAATAAGGGGTATAGCTAGGGTTAATGGTAGTTTTTTTTCCCCCCAGGATGAGGGATTTCGGGACTGGGGCGCACATTTTTAACGTGAGAGGAGACAGATTTAGTGAAGGCATGGAGTGCAAATTTTTAACAGAGGGTCGTTCGCATGTGAAATGAGCTTCCTGAGGAAGTGGTGGATGGGGGTACAGTTGCAACATTTAAAATATATTTGGATAGGTACATGAATAGGAAAGGTTTGGAAGAGATATGGGCCAGAAAGAAGCAGGTGAAATTAGTTGAGTTTGGGATTATGTTGATCATGGACTGGCTGGACCAAGAGGTCAGTTTCCGTGCTGTATGAGTCAATAAATGGCACATTTCCAAAAGGCTGCATCACACTCACTGTTCTGTATGTGAATATACCATCTCTCCTAACCGTACCCACTGAGAAATGGACACTGTTAATCATTAAACATTTCACCTTCTTCAGTTGTCAGGTTAAGTACCTTATGTGGGTCTGAGTGACTGTACCTATGTACATATATACTCATGTGCATCTGTGTGTGCTGCTTTTCTCTTTAATACAGTGCCAGTAAACCATTTAGCGAGTAAAGAAAAGCATAATTTATGGAGGAAATTCTTTTGATGGGAAAGTGAGTGTATAACTGGACAAGATGTAATGGTCACCAGATCCTTCTATTGGTCAACAAAGTGATCATTATATAGTCACAGAGTACTGGGTCGCTCCACACAGCGTACTGCATGTAGCTGCCTCACACAGTATAGCACACCAGGTTCCACTGCACATGGTCACTATCAGCATAATCCCATTCTACTGCGTTACACTGTGCACAACCACACTGCACAGAGCCACATCATGCACAGTCAGACCACACAGGAGTACAGTACACACGGTCATACTGCGCGGGGCAACACTCTTCACAGTGAAACAGAGCCATTGTAGAAAGTCACACCTTCGATCTGTCAAGACTGTGGAGAGTCACACTGTGAGCCCTTCCAATGCACAGGGCGACAGTACACAGGGTTACATATCTCTGCATACAAAGCAAACTGTGTAGGGGCGTACAGCTCATGGATTCACTGTATACAGTGCACCACTCATTGACATGTACCACACAGGCTCACACTACACCCACTCACTGACACTGACTCTCCAATCATCCTCCTTTTAGCAGTAGAGTGGAGCTACAAAATGACATCTCCCTCTCACCCCGAAAAAGGAACTAAAACAAAAAACACATTCTTCAGCTTCATTGGAAATGCTAAAGATCAGAGAAGCTGCCTGTTAATCATTCAGTGTTCAGGGCCCTGGGAGGTGCAATAGGTTAGAACATTATCTGGGTTTGGATCCAGTTCTAATCCACTCCACCCTTTGCAAAGGTCTTCCATGGAGTGCCTTGACAACAACATCAGCTTCAAGACTCTGCAGTGTTTACTCTCAGGCAAGCAATTAATCAGTGGTTTTGTCGTTAAATTTGGGCTGTTGTTTTATGCATGAGAGTAAAAGATGAGGTTGAAAGTTAGTGAATAGTGCACAGGATGGGAATTCTCCCCGCGTAGCCTGTTCTTTTTGCTAACACTTGCTCCTAGACCTGAGAGCGATTGACGTCGACACTAGAAGCAATAGAGAGGAAGAGAGAGGATCAGCCACAAGATGAGATGGAGGACGGTGCCAAGGTGTTGCTAAGAGGACATCTCAACACCATCTGTCCTGTCCGTCTGTGCACTCCATCTCTCCCTCCCAAGTTTCAGCCATGCTGTTTTGGGAAGACTGCAGTTGAGAATAGAGCTGGTAGAATGGGGACCTTCCCTAAAATAATGGCGATGTGTGGAGGGTGCACTAATCATGGATATATAGCAAATCCAATATTGTGTTTGCACTGAATGTCTGTCTGTTCCATTTTTACTCAGTGCGGTTGCATCCCTTTTGGCAAATGATTTTAATGATCAGTCCTTCATGTGTTGCTCACAATCAGTGGAGCTGAAACCAGATGGTTTATAGCAGCATGGTGTGATGGATGGGAGTTTCTCTTTGCTCCTTTCAATCTTCCTCCCACCCCTGCTGTCACAGGAATGTTTATACAAATTGGAAAACCGTTGAGCAAAATATCTTTGCTTTCTTAGCTCACTGTCTAGAAATTGTTTATTTTGAATGGTCTGTATTCTGTCATTACTGCTTCCACTGAACAGGTTAAATTGCATATGTATACCCATACCTTTCAGCGGAGTTGCTTTTTTATTTATATGGGGGGGGGGGGGGGGTGCGGTGTGTGTCCCTGGCTGTGGCCAGCATTTATTGCCCATACCAAATTGCCCAAAAGGCATTAAGAGTCAATCACATTGCTGTGGATCTGGAGTCACATTTAAGATAGACCAGGTAAGAATGGCAGATTTCCTTCCCTAAAGGGCATTAGTGAACCAGATGAGATTTTACAGCAATCAGCAGTCAGTGCATGGTCCCCATGTGGCTGGCTTTCTATTGCAGATTTTCATTGAATTCAGGTATCACCATCTGCCAGGGTGGGATTCAAACCCTCGTCCCAGAGCATTAGTCCGGGACCCTGGATTACTAAACAAAATCATGAATTGTGGATGCTGGAAATCTGACAAAAAAAACAGAAATGATTGAAGAAACTCAGCAGGTCTGACAGCATCTGTGGAGAGAGAAAGCACCATTTGATGTTTTGAGTCCATTCACGCTTCTTCCCAGCATCTGAGTCGCTGAGGAATGGTCAATGGACTCAAACCGTCAATGTTGCTTTCTGCCTGACACATGCTGTCAGACCCATTTGAGTTTCTCCGGCAATATCTGGCTCACTAGTTTAGTGACATTACCACTATGCCAACACCTTCTTCTGAATGTAATGGGCTTACGTGCAACGCTGACATTGCTGAGGTACCCAACCTGCTTGTTTTAACCTGTTCCCATTGTTTCATTACAACTGAGGTGTTGGTCATTTTGTGGTTTCTCAAGGCGTCTGCAGCTGTATGTTGAAGCTGGACTCAGTGGGTGCCCAAGGCTGACAGTTCCCTGAATTGACTTGTTTCCTTGGTATTGCCCATTCCTGTGTCATAATGCGATTAACAATAAAGGGATCTTCATGAGAATGGAGTGTGGGCGAGACTCAGAAGAGCTGAGTAGAGACACATGGGTTATCTGACTGATGGCATCCCAGGAATTGGCCCCCAAAGAGTAGGCTTCCCTCAGAAAAACTACAGCCCAACATTATTCTGCTGGAAAACTGATAAGAGGAGGCCATTCAGCCCATCGAGTCTATTCAACCATTCAATGCTGGCTGACCTGTTTGATAACATTATCTACTATTCTTAGTTCATCCTAATTCCCTAACCTTTAATATCTACATCAAACAAAAATCCATCAGTTTTAATTCTGAAGTTCTCATTTAGCCCACAGCCTCTCAGTTTTTTTTGGAGGTGAGAATTTTAGTTTTGCCTAAGTGTAATAAAGTGCTTCTTTACATCATCTCTGAATGGTCATGGTCTGATTTTAAGATTTTGACCCTTGTCCTGATCTATCCCACAGAGAAAATAGTCTCTTCCTATAACGTGCATTTATAATCTTGACAATCCCTCCCTGTGTTGTCTATTCCCGAAGAGAATTCAAGCCTTGTTTTTGAGAGCTGTTTCCATGGCTTACCTCTTTGGCCCCATTATGCAGTGTATTTTCTCCAAATCATAAGGCCTTGCTCAGGTGTAATATCCAGAACTGAGCACAATACTTGAAATGGAAATCCAATCAGATTTCTGTGAGCTATCGTATAATTTCAATGTCTCTGTAATCCAAGAGTTTGCTCTGCATAATAATCTCAGCTGTAAAAAGTCTAGAGGCATATTTCGGCTCACACATCGCATCCTTGGGTTGCCTTCCTCTGACAGTTAGTGGAAAGGAGCTAATAAGGCTTTGAACATATATGGGTCCAGTCCGTGCTACAGCGGTGGACAGGATGAATGAATGTATTCAAGACCTGTTGTCCGTCTCATTTCCAAGCTCATATCCTCCAGATAATTTGCAGATGCCGGAACTGCAGTGACATCTCCAAACAACATTGATGCATCCCTCCCCTAGAATCAAGTGTCACACCCTACCTCTTTTAATCCATTACATCACCAGTCTCTGTTCCACCAATCACGTCTCTCCAACCCAACCAGTGCAGGTTGTTGGGTCAAAATCCTGGAACTCCTTTACTAACTACAGTGTGGATTCCCAGTGTCCAATGGACTGTAGTGGTTCCAGGGGCACCACCATCTCGAGGAGCAGCTAGAGATCAACAACAAATGCTGGCTCAGCCTGCAACGCCCACAAACCATGAACAAATAAAAAGACAATCGCTTGAAAAGAAGAGATTTCTCATCTTATCGTAAGGAAATGATCTTGCAACCCAAGCAGAAAATGGAAAATCCTAGAAAAACAGGAAACTTTCTACTGGAAAACCCTGCTGTTATTTCTGTGGGTGATTTCCTACCATGCTGTGACTACTGTCTGCTGGTGTGTTTTTCCACTTAAATGCAGAGTCAGCCTTGTCACGTACAATGAGATATTGATGACACCTTCGTAAATATTTTTTACCGTATTTCTCTCCAATAGTTTCCCCATTCAGGGGATTTGTTCTTCCTGCAGTTTGTTGCCATAAAACAATTCTAGAATAACAAGATTACTACTTCTTTATACTGCACCCTGAAAATAAAAAATAACTCAAGCTGATTCACACGATCATGATAAACTGATGTATGACACAGATCCACCTGATGAGATGTATTAAATAAAAACTGAAAGAACTGCGGATGCCGTAAATCAGGAACAAAAACAAAGTTGCTGGAAAAGCTCAGCAGGTCTGGCAGCATCTGTGGAGGAGAAAACAGAGTTAACGTTTCGGGTCCAGTTCTGAGGAAGGGCCACTGGACCCAAAACGTTAACTCTGCTTTCTCCTTCACAGATGCTGCCAGATCTGCCGAGCTTTTCCAGCAACTTTGTTTTGCTAACGAGATGTACTGTCAGATGACTAAGAGCATGGTTAGTCAGGTAGATTATACTGACCACCTTCAAGGAAGAAAGTGAGGCCAAGAGACAGAGAGAATCAGAACAGAAATTGCTGGACCCAAAGCGACCAAGACGTTAACTCTGATTTCTCTGCACAGATGTTGCAAGACCTGCTGAGCTTTTCCAGCAATTTCTGTTTTTGTTTCTGATTTACAGCATCTGCAGTTTTTTCAGTTTTTATTTAGTATGACAGAGGTTTGGGGAAGTTACTCCAGAGCTTAGGACTTGGACAAATGAAGAGTCAGCTGTCCATGGCAGAGCGATTAAAATCAGGAACACACAACTGGCTGGGATTAGAGAGGTACAGAAGTTACAGACTGGACCGTGGGATAGGAAACAGGGAATATTGGTTCATGGGTGCTTTTAAAGAGGGAGTTCCCCGGTGTTCATTATTGGGATCTTTGCCTTACCTGATACATACAAATGATATAGATCTAGGTGTGCGGAGGACAGCTTCGGAGTTTGTAGATGACATAAAACTCGGGAGAACTGTAAACTCCAAGGAGGACCGTGCAGAACTTCAGTGGACAGTGAGAAGTTGGTGGGCGGTAGGCAGTACATGAGACTCAATGAGGAAAACTGTAAGGTGATGTGATTTGCTACAAAGATCATACAGAGGAAATAAAGTTAAGGATGCTTTTTGAAAGGTGTGCAGGATTAGAGGGACCAAGGGTGTATATGTTCACATGTCTTTAAAGGGGGTAGGACAAGTGGAGAGAGCTGTCAGGAAAGCATCGAGTATTCTAAGCTTTGTAGATATGTACATAGAGCACAAGAACAGGGAGATTATGATGAACCACATATAATAGGACATTGGTGCATGCAAGAAAGGTTCCAGGGATGAAACGTTTCAGTTAGGAGGAAAGATGGGAATAGCTGGGACTCCTCCTTGGAGAGGCTGAGACATTTGATAAAAGTTTTCAATATCATGAGGAATCCGTTCAAAGCAAATGGAGAGAAACTGTTCCCACTCAAACGGATCATGAACCAAAGGCACAGATTATTGAAAGTGTTTTTGAAAAGAGGCAGATGTGAGGTGAGAAGAAGGTTTTTTTTTCACTGAGTGGTTAGGGTGTGGAATGCACCACCTAGAAGTGTGATGGTGGCAGGTTCGATCCAGGCTTTCTAGAGGGTCTAGGACCATTATTTAAAAATAAACCATTTGCAAGTCTATGTGGAAAAGCAGGAGATTGACATCGAGTTCAATGCTGAGGGAACTAGTGCAGACATAATGGGCTGAATGGTCTCCTCCTGCACTGTTAGGATTCTGTGGTTTCAGAGTTATGGGGCTGGTGGAGATTACGGAGATGTGGAGGGATTTGGAACCATTTGGTGATGAGAAGGTTGTCTGGTGTCATTGTAAGCTTGAGGCTATCCTCACCTGCTGTCAGCATGTCTTCACATTCCCAACAGGAAGTAGCTATCAGGAGCACGAACTGTGATGAACTCCCCTCTTTCCAACACTATCTTCCCATCCCCAGCCCTTATAAACCCTGTACCAAAGTAGTCCCTACTCATATTAACCTATGTACCCCTTCCACCATCTTTGCCCATGACCTGTTGCCTATCATGTCAACTCACCGTGGATTGACCTCAGCACCCATGTACAGATAAGAAAGAAATACAGTTCGATTTAAGTAACTGCTCTGTAGAGTTCACTATGTTGTGGAAAACTCCCTCTATTATAAGTTAAATTTACCATGGTATTATCAGACCAGAGGAGTGCTCTCCACTGACAGAGTGATAGCTGATGGTGGTTTAGCCTGAGGGTCACCATCCCTCAGGCAGGGGAAGAGGTCGAGAACAAAAGTCCTCAAGGTAACCTCAACTGGTGTAGAAACTGAACCCCCACTGTTGGCATCACTCTGTGTGTCACAAACCAGCCATCCAACCAAATGAGCTAACCAAACCCGTACAGCCTCAGTACTACAAATACAACTATTACATTTAAATTCCTTCATTTTAATAAAGCCTTCTTTATTAAAACAAACATTTCTTTCAAAGACAACACGGTCCCACGTCAAAGAGTTCAAACTCGCTTCTTACTGTCAATCAAATTGTGAGATGGAAGGCACCCTGCCGTGATAATGGATCTCGTGAAATCAAACATACTGTACTAATTCACCATGATAGGCTCTCTGTCCTGGCAAAAATCTAGGCCAGTGTCCCCAGAGATTTTGTGACATTAATTAAGAAAGGTTTGCTTTATATCACGCTTCTTATAAGCTTGGTGTTTACAAACACTGAAGTAAATCACTCCTGTAATATTAATTTGCACACAGTAAACTTCCACAAAAGGCAGCATGCTAATGAGCTGTTTCGGTGATTTGGTCAGGGTATAAATATTGGCTGGGACACCAGGTAGAGCCCCCCTGCTGTACTGCAAACTGGAACCAGTGGGGCTTTTAAATATATCCAAGAAGGCAGATAGTGCTTTGCTTTAGAACCTCATCCTGAACAAGTGCCTTTGACAGACTCAATTTTGTACTGGAAGCGTCAACTCGGATTTTATCCTCAAATTTTTCGAAAGGGATTTGAAACTTCTGATGGAGAGATACGATTATTACCCACTGATCCATAGTTTACATTCATTGTATCCTTGTAGCTCATAGTGACCCATGCCTGCGCTGCAGTTGCCAGTAATTGGTCCAGGAGAGGAAAGATCCTGAAAAAAAAGTCCAGGGAAATGAATGGAAATTCAAACATGTTAAGGCAAACCAAGGCATGAATACAGTTAATGCATGTTGAGCAAAGAGACCTTGTGGTACGGGGTGCATTGTTACTTGGAAGTGGAGTTGCAGGTAGACAGGGCAGTGAAGAAGGCATTGGGTACGCTTGCCTTTATTGGTCTGTGCGTTGAGTAAAGGAGTTGGGAGGTCGTGTTACCGTTGAAGATGGTATTGATGAGGCCACTGTCAGAGCACTGCGTACAATCCTGGTTGCTCTCCTACAGGAATGATGTTGTTAAACTTCAGAGAATGTGGAAGATATTTACTAGGATGTTGCTGGGATTGGAGGGTTTTGAGCTATAGCGAGAGGTTGAACAGGGCTGTGGCCTTTTTCCCTGGAATGTCGCAGGCTGAGGGGTGACATTATAGAGGTTTATAAAATCATGAGGAGCTGCGGATACAGTGAATAGCTAATGTCTTTTCCCTAGGATTAGGGGAAATCCAAAACTGGAGGGTTAGAGGGGAAAGACTTAAAAAGAACCTAAGGGGTAACTTATGCATACAGAGTGTGACTCATGTATGGAATGAGCTGCCAGACAAAGTGGTGGAGGTGGGTACAATTACAACACTTAAAATGCATCTGGGTGTATAGATGAATAGGAAGGGTTTAAAGGGATACGTGCCAGATGCTGACAAATGGGACTATGTTAGATTGGGGTGCCTGGTCAGTGGACAAGTTGGACTGAAGGATCTGTTTCCATGCTATGCACCTTTATGACTCTAAGACCCTCGGTAACATAATGATATGTCACTCGGTAACTGCGACTGATCAATCTGACCCTCCCTCCCTTTCCATATTGAGCAGTAACCTACAACAGTAAATTCTGTAATGAGAAATATTTTGTGTGATCTGCCCTGACTACTTGACCTGCTATGACTCTTCATTTTGAGCGTCTGTTGAGTCTAATTCATGCATCATCACCCTGACCTTAGGTTTCTCCTAAGTGAATATTACTCTAGAAGGCTTCTTTAACTAAGTCATTGGATCTGGGAATCATTGGCTGGGTCAGCATTTATTACCAATCAGTAAATGCCCTTGAGAAGATGGTGGTGAGCTTTCTCTAAGAGTCTTTGTCAGGGATCTCGATCATTGAGCTCATTCCCTGGCAACAGGGCAATCCAATGTTCAGCCTGATATGTTTTCACACTGTCCCTATCAATATTCTATCTGCTTGTATCTGTGAACCACTCATGTTATAATTGTGCTCTCCTCCCCTGAATAAATGCAGAGTGGAATTTAAAATAGAAATACAAAAATAGAAACAGGAAGTTTTATTGTAAAATAAATTGTACCTGCTCCTCTCAGTCCAATTTTCCCCTCAGTCTCTCGTTCTGCTTTACCTTCGAGCCACAGCTAATTTTAATTCCCTGAATGTTATTCCACAGGAAAATACTGCATCTTTAATAAAACAATAATCAAGAGGACAGAGATGAAGTATAGTGGAGGGCATGGTATTCATGACAAAATCCCTGGTTCCATTAATATCTACTCTCTACTTCCACACTTTCATTGAATCCCTGATAGGAATTTTGGGAAAAGAGTCCGTTATTTTGACTCAAACCTATTATGCTGTAGAATTACATCCTCGATGAACTGTGTCTGAATTAAGTCTCACCCCGGCTCCATAACCAGGAACAATGTTTATCAAATCAAAATCTCTCCGTTTTGAAGTTTTCACTTGGTCCCGGCCTCAAGTGTTTTGCTTTTGGGAGCGGTTGGTGAGAGATAAGAATTTCCACTATCCTTCCTGTCAGACAGTGTTTCCTGATGTCACTCCTGAATGACCTAGCTGTAATTTTAAAGCTAAGATAACAAGGTGTGGAGCTAGATGAACACAGCAGGCCAAGCAGCAACTTCGGAGCAGGAGAGCTGATGTTTCGGTCCTAGACCCTTTTCTGATGAAGGGTCTAGGCCCGAAACGTCAGCCTCCCTGCTCCTAAGATGCTGCTTGGCCTGCTGTGTTCATCCAGCTCCACACCTTGTCACCTCGGATTCTCCAGCATCTGCAGTTTCTCTTATCTCTGATGTAATTTTAAAGCCGTTGCCCTTGTTCCAGACTCCCCACCACCAGTGGAAAAAGTTTCTCTTGATCTCCAGCGTCAAGTTCTTTCATTATGTAAAATGCTTCAGTTAGATCACATCTTAATCTGTTATAGTAGAAAGAAAAGCAAGCCTGATCTGTGTAGTGCTCATCATTTAACCCTTTCAGCGTAAGTTTGACAATCATTTCCACTAATTCCTCAGTAATATGTTCTTCAGGACATCACCAAGCCTGAGAAGTGTGGGCCAGGTAGGTGTCTGAGGCAATGGAGAATGGACATTGATAAACTGACCTTTGATATCAGTAAGTTTCCAGCCTCCTGTGGGTGTGATATTTCCCATATAGATTGTCTACTGTCATTGACCAACCCAAACCTGTCACCAAGGCTGAGAAAAATGTCTGCTAGGAAGCTCTCCACATGTCCCTTGCTAAACAGGAGAGAAGCGGAAGCAATCGCTAGATGTGATGCCTGTGAGCACTGGACCATCAGGAAGGAAAATCGCCATCTGCCAACACACAGACATGCACACACTCACACTGATAACACACAGATACAAAAACACATACGCAGAGACACAGGCACACGTACATGCACACACACACACTGACACACACACAGCCTAATCCCCACTCACAGACACACACACAAGCATACACAGAGGCACAGGCACACAGACAAACATACACACAGAAATATACACATACAGACACACACATCTATAGAATCTGATGAATGCAGTGTCAGAGAATACTGAACTCAACTATTATCATCTTAGTCTTCATAGCCAATCTTGTCAATAGACAATAGGTGCTGGAGTAGGCCATTCGGCCCTTCGAGCCAGCACCACCATTCATTATGATCATAGCTGATCATCCACAATCAATATCCTGTTCCTGCCTTATCCCCATAACCCTTGATTCCACTATCTTTAAGAGCTCTGTCTATCTCTTTCTTGAAAGCATCCAGAGAGTTGGCCTCCACTGCCTTCTGGGGCAGAACATTCCATATATCCACCACTCTCTGGGTGAAGAAGTTTTTCCTCAACTCTGTTCTAAATGGCCTACCCCTTATTTTTAAACTGTGTCCTCTGGTCCTGGACTCACCCATCAGCGGAAACATGCTTCCTGCCTCCAGAGTGTCCAATCCTTTAATTATCTTATACGTCTCGATCAGATCCCCTCTCATCCTCCTAAACTCAAGTGTATACAAGCCCAGTCGCTCCAATCTTTCAACATATGATAGTCGCACCATTCCGGGAATTGACCTCGTGAACCTACGCTGCACTCCCTCAGTAGCAAGAATGTCCTTCCTCAAATTTGGAGACCAAAACTGCACACAATACTCCAGGTGCGGTCTCACCAGGGCCCTGTACAGCTGCAGAAGGACCTCTCTGCTCCTATACTCAATTCTTCTTGTTGTGAAGGCCAGCATGCCAATCATCTAATTTCCAAAGCATTTAAGGGATCAGCAATTAATTGATGATTAGCTGTCTGTTTGATTAAACTTAATTTTGTAAGTAGGCTAAAGATTTGAAAAGGCATATGCACAAAAGCCATTCAGCCCATCATTAGTAATGTATCCCACACCATTGCTTCGATCTAATGCTTCATCAGTGAGCAGAACATTTTCACTAGACTTCTCTTTCAGATGTTATTTCACCAGTTATTCCTGATCCCAATCCTGAATTTGCCTTTGGTGTTTTGTAGTTGCTCCTTCTGCTGAAGTCATGCTGTGATTTTAGATTCTAAATGAACCTCAGCACTTAGACATGAATAGGACATCCTCATGTTTGTTTCTCTTCAAAACTGAACCATTTGACATTCTCTGGTCTAGGCACTTTACTAAGTCCCTTTGGCTGATGTTGTCACTGTTACTGACACTTGGATCTTTCCCATGTTGGATGTTGAGCACAAGGATTCTTAAAATTTTTCCGGGGCCACTGAAACTGGTTTTGTTCCCCTGACAGTATCGCTGAGGTCTCCTTAACTCTAGACCTTGCTTAGTCAGAGGACTGATTCCTCAGACTGATCCACTAATCAGTTGTTACACAGATCTGTTGTTTCGAGTCTCTGTACGATCTCCCCAAACACTACTACTGCTGCATTAATAATTTGGAAAGGGAATTTAGAGACTTGCAGTTGAAAGCTGTTGCAGGATATGGAGCAAGGGATTTAATTACTGTAGTTTTAACAGAGATATTTGCAGATGTCCAGTGAGACTTTTAAAATATTCATAAAATTTAAATATTCAAAAAAGTACAATTTGAAGGGAAAATGCCAGGCTACCAACAATCTACCAAATTATTAATGCAGCAGCTGCAGTCGTGTTTGGGGAGATTGTACAGAGACTCGAAGCAACAGATCAGTAGATCAGTCTGAGGCATCAGAGTGGTTGGATTATCCTCTGACTAAGCAAGTTCTAGAGCTAGGGAGAGTTCAGCGATACTGTCAGGGGAACAAAACCAGTTTCAGTGACACCGGATAAAATTTAAGAATCTTGTGCTCAACATCCAACATGGGAAAGATCCAAGCGTCAGTAAGAGTGAACTCTGTGGGACTGTCAATTAGATTCTGATCTGAGTTACTCAGCAACTCATTCAACAGCAGTTGTTAATTATCAAGATTGTTACAGAGACAGTAGGAACTGCCGATGCTGGAGAATCTGAGCTATCACGGTGTGAAGCTGGATGAACACAGCAGGCCAAGCAGCATCAGAGGAGCAGGAGAGTTTAACGTTTTGGGTCATTAATTTCCGAGTACCCTTTAACCTGTTTTACCATCACTAGGGTACAGAACTTGTCGAGTTTATCCTTCCAGTCTATTGAACCTTACATATATTTGTGCTGAATTTCATCTGCCACAGTCTGTGCATGTAATGATTGAATGTGGCTCTGTTTGTCAGGCCTTCGCTACCTCCTTAGATTCAAAGTTCTCCTGCTGCAGCCTTTTCAATACTGGCTGTAATTTTGACAAACTTGCTCTGAATGCTGAACATTTTGCTTTTCTGGTTGCATCAATTCATCAAGTTTGCCGCAGGGTTTCTCACTTCGAGGCTTCTTGAAATCTCTCATTGAATCTTACTGAGCTCGCCTCATTAATGACCTTCCCCGCCCTGCCCTGCCCTGCCCTGCCCTACCATGTCATGCCCCTCATGTTTGATTCTAGCTCTATCTTCCCACATGCTGTTGCTGGAAGACTTTGCCACTGGTTGGGTATCTGCTGAAAGACTCATCCCTGGTGCCCGTGCCAACTTGGAAAGGCCTCTGTACCTCTGGCATTCTGAAGCTGGCCTGCTGGTGACAAACATTCCATGTGAAGATGTTGGAGAAGAGGAAAACGGCACCACAGTTCTCCTGCAGCAAGCTGGTCCATGGGAAGGGGTTCCCTCGCAGCCTGGTCCACCATCTCCACCTGGGTCAGTGCAGCCTTCACCATCCAGAGGAATGGGCAGCAATGCCATAGGAATGTCCCTGATCTTCGCTACTCTGCCAGTATGGCTGCCATACCTCACATGCTGCCACCTCACACTCTGCCTCTCTCTGCCACCTCACACTTTACGTCTGCCACTGTACCCACCTCCCAGCAAGGCTCACCCAATGACACTCTCAATATTCCTCACTTAACCCTCCCTTCACTCACTCTCACCTACCCCAACCCCACCATACACTGCTAACCCCAGCATAACCTCTGTGCTGCCTCATCACTCACTCGGGGCACCTTTGGACAACTTCACCAGCGCTAACAGCTGTGCCACCAACTTTCATCTCTTCAGTCCCTCCCTTTCCCTAGGTCCATGATGTAATAGCCCATAATAGGACAGTAGAAACCATAGTGGATGGACATAAGGGTACTCAAACCACCCTGCCAGCCATGAGGAGAGAATCTGCTCTTCACAGGAAAGGCACAGAGCACTCCTGCAGGGATGCCAAGTGGATGCATGTCCTGCCAATCCCTGTTTCATTTCACTGCAGCTCTCATCATCAGCCCACTGTCAGTGTGACACCACACTAAACATAGGGCACAATGCCAGGGACCAGCGAGATGGCAGTCAGTCTCACAGAGAAACATGCTCCTCTGTCAGAAGCTACTTCCTCAACCTCAGAGGAAGATTGTTCCTCAGCCTCACAGGAAACATTGGCAAGGCTGCCTCCTACACTCTCTGCTATCTCAGACACTGATATCCACGTCTCAATGGCAGGTCTGGAAAGTTTCGGAGCACAATCTGTTGAGCCCCTCCCAGCAGCAGCTCCACAATAGGCTGAGGAAGAAACTGCCCAGATCACTGGCTCTCAGAGGGTTATGAGAAACCAGGGGCCTGCTGACCCCAGGCCGACAAAGAGCCTGTCATTTCAGCAATCAGAGACATTGCCCACAGGGATGTGTCACACAATGGGTCTTGTTGCCCCAGATGCTGCAGCAATGGGGACCCAGTAACTGGAGCAGACTGTTACCTGGTTGCTTCCATGGGCAGGTTGGCACTGCCATGTAGAGTCAGTTCTGGCAGTCCTAGTGTCTGCTGCAGAGGGGCACACACCTGCAATCCATCACCCCAGGACCGAAGTCATGGAGACAGGGAGATGAAGGACCTTGATGTTACTCCAGGTGCCCCTTCCTCACATGGAGACTGGGCAGAGACAGTTGGTACCCAGCTGGAACACCATGCAGCACCCCCAGAAATCTTCTCCCAGGATGCTCCTGAGATGGCTGGGCCCATACCTCCAGCCGATACCCGGGCATTCAAACCAAAAAGGGAGCTGTTGTCTCTGGCAAGGAGATTCTCCGCAAGTCTGGGCCATTCAGACATAAATACTCCAGGGTCACCCAACAAAACCTCCAGGGGCAATGGACTCCACTGCTGAGTGGGTCTCCTCCACCCCAGCTGCAGAAGCAGAGATCCCTCTGGAGCCTGGTGGGTGGGAGAGAAAGAACATAATCTTCTGGGAACACTTTGGGCACACGGAGACATTGCACTGTTTAAAAAGTCTCATGTTTGCTTCAATCTTAATGGTTGTGCAATACATCAGTTTGTCGGAGTTTCTGTCTAATCCAGTCTACCAGGACCTCCTGACTGATGGGCGTTTCCATCACCTTCAGTGAGGGCCACTCCCCTGAGCCTTTGAGAGATGGCTTTTAGGTTGCTGCACACAGAATGTGTTTGTCACATAAGCAGTAAAAAAAAAACGATTTCCCCTGACATTTCTAAACTATTTCCTCTCTTCAGGAGAAACTGTTTCTTATATCTAATATCCATCAGAGCCTTTGGGAACGGAACATCGAAAGCTTCCCAAGCTAAGGGTGTGGCTTCACCAAAAGAATTATTCCTGCTCCTTCAAACTTAAAGCAGCTAATGCCCTTCAATCTTTAACCAAGAAACTTTCCCAATGCAAACAAATTTCCATTAGCACCCCAGGACTGTAGTCACTCATGTTAGTTTAAAACAAAATTTTGCTCCTTATAGACTGACAAGTTAATCATTGAAACCCCAATATGCACAGACCAACCCCCACATATCACTACTTCAGCCTCTGAAACAAACATGTTTAAAATAGACATAAATTATGTAACCTCACAACACAGAGGTTGGCTAAGATTGGGTTGTCTTGTCTGAGCTGAGGGAGGAGCTGTATAAGATTATGATAGGTGGGGGACGGGATCCACAGAAAGCAGTTTTCCTCTTTAATTAAGGGTTAATAATAAGGAGGCATAATGTTAATGTGGACAGCAGGAGGTTTTGAGGGGATTTAAGGATTTTTCACCCAGACGGTGGTGGGAATGTGGAATGCGCTGCCTGGGAGGGTAGTTGAGAATGGAAACCTCCCAATTTAAAAGTATGTGGGTGGAGCACTTGAAATGTCACAACATTCAAAGCTGTGGGCCAACAGCTGGGAAGTGGCATTAGTGCAGATATATCAGCACAGATTAGATGGGCCAAAGGGCCTCTTTTGAGCTGTATGACTCCATGACTATTCCACGCTGCACGTGAAATACTCCAATATTGAGATCTTTCTGATATTGATGCTCAGCAGCGATGCCACCATGCAACAGTAGCCCCTGAGTCACTGTGTCATCTACAGGTCATTAGGCTGATTCCCTCCCTTATAAACAAGGCATCTCACATCTATCCTGCAAGGTTAACACCAGCACAGAAATACCAACTCCCTGAAATTATTTGGCCAATATCTTTGGCAGAATTATTTTGTATTAAACCCACAGTGCAGAAACAGGCAGTTTAATTCAGTTGGTGACTGGTCGTGTTTACTCTCCATCGGAGCTAACTCACTTTTTCCATTTCATTTTTAAATGGCTTTGATGATCTCTACTCTGAATTTTCATATTCTTTGCTTAAGTTATTATTTTATTGTTGGATATTGCGGCAGAGATACAGCTGCATTCCTTGAAGTATTTATTACCGATACTGCCTGCTGTTACCTGGCTCTTTCAAAGGAGACATCTACCCAAGACATTCCCACTGAGTGCCGTTCAATTTATGTTCATAAGTAATTCTCACCCGCTACACATTTTTCTCAGTTTCAATTACTTTTAGTAGAAAAAGACTCAACAGGTTGGAATCATTTCTTAAAATAGGCGAGTTCGAAAAGAGATTCAATGAAGAATTTTCAAATAATAAAGGGATTTGACTGTCAAGATGTTTCACTGGCAGGAGTCCAAAACTGAGTACCAAAAATATAAGAAGTGTTTGCTATGACTCAGTTGGTCACACTTTTGTCCCTTAACTCCTGCCTTATTGTTAGGCACAACCAACAAGTGGGACTCGAATGTAGCAACTTCTCAAATCTATCTGTTCCATGAATGTTATGGTGTTCGGAAATAGCTGGCTCCAACAGCATGGATTACGTTCGACAAAATGAAGAATCCATCACAGTGGCATGTAAGAGGTCCTGTGATGCTACCTTGAATTGAATGGGGAGCAAAGCCTGGTGTTTGGAGTAATATTTAACTGTCACATTTCAAATTGAATTGAATTAGCTTTATTTTCTGTTTTGTCAGAGCTTCATTTGTACAAACTAACAGCTGCATTTCTCACAGTACAACAGTAACTGAATGTCATCAGCTATAAAGTGCATTGAAACCTCCTGCGGCTGTGAAAGTAAACACTTTTGTTTTAATTGTTGGCTTCTTATTACTCCTGATGCTAACCTCTGATTTACGTGCAAGTGGTGTTATCCATCAATTTAGTGGGAATCCAAACGAAAAGACAGATGTTTGATTTCTGAGCCTAGTTTGCCAGCCTGTAACTGGTGGAACAGGGATATGGATTGGCACCCGACTTTGAAATATTCAGCATACTAATGTGGCCAGCTGTTGCATCGCTCATTGATGCATGTGATGGATTGGAGCAAGATTTGTACGATGTTACCCAACAGGCAGAGCCTGAGCAAATGCTGTGTAGACATGGAAGGACTTGTCAGTCTGGTCTCTGGGAAAGTAAGACTTAGCTCAGCATCTTTGATGCTGTGATGTGTTATTCTGTTGACTCCCTACTGCACTCCCTCAGCATTTCCCTTCACTGTTTCTGCTCCAGGATCTTCTGGACATCGTGGTGCAGTTTGGCTCAATGGGTAACAATCTCTCCCAAGTCTGCAGGTCATCAAGTCCCACCACAGATCTTTGAACACAAAATGAAAGCTGATTTTCCAGTGATGGTACCGAGTGTGTGTTATGTTGCCAGAGGGACAAATTGCCCTCCAGAGTGCACACAAACCATACGATGACTCTGTTTTGAAGAACAGAAGAACATTTCTTCCCAGTGCCCTGGCAATGTTTACCTTTCAATAACAGTGCTTATCTGCCGATATCATTTTGCTGCTTGTTTGAGCTTGCTGTGCATAAATTGGTTGTCACATTTCTTGCAACAATGATTCATCTGGTCAGTGCTTTGAGATTTCCTGAGTTTGTGAATGGTTCTGCACTTCATTCTTTCTTGGGTTCACATTGACCCAACATTACATCAGTCTAATTTTCTGGCTATATTTTGGACTTTCTCAGTTGGACACTGGGTTGTGTGGGATCCAGTCTTGTTACCACCAGCGATTTGCTTTAAATCTTTTCTGTATGTTTGAGATTTCACTTGAAGGGTCGTAATGACAAGTATCTTTAAACAACTTTACTCCAATACATGGTTCCTGCAAATCTACAACACACTAATCACCTCTGATTGGTGTGAATTGCACAATGTATCTCCAACAGGTTGTAAATTGAAAACTGCCAATAAATTCAAAAAGGAGATTTTGTGGTTTGCTTCTTTCAAGAGGTTAGATTTGAGTGTTCCTTCCAGAGACTTCTATTGTTCGATATGTTATCTGACCTGAAACAAAAACCATGTTTATCTGGATAAATCAATAGAATAAATCTTACCCTTTCCTTATTAATTTCTTATTAATCTTTTATTGATCTCCTGCTGCACAGCTGCAGTGTCTGGTTGGTTATAAGCGACTGCTGGTGGTTTGGGGAATAATTACCTGCACACTTAGAATCATGATGCTGTTGCCTGCATTTGTGCTCCATCCCTACAACCCACTCAATCCCTGAGTTAGCCAGGGTTTCAGTTACTGAGTCTTAAAGGGATGTACAACTCTGTTCCCGTGGTTTGCTGTTTTTGGGAATTTTCAGCATTCAGATAGCACGAAGGTCTCTTGCAGGATCTGCTACCATGGCGACAAACTATCTACGTGATAATAGGATCTGGGTCTGTACCTATGTTTGATCAGAGCTTTCCTTTTTAAGACTATATAACACAGGAGCAGGAGTAGGCATTTTCTCCAGAACCTTAATTCCTTTACTGATTAAACCTCTGTCTATCACAGCCTTGAATATGTTTAAAAACTCAACTTCAATGGTTCTCTGTGGGAAATCGAGCTGATGCTTATAAGATCAGCCATGATTTCATCATAAGATAATAAAATGTGAGGCTGGATGAACACAGCAGGCCAAGCAGCATCTCAGGAGCACAAAAGCTGACGTTTCGGGCCTAGACCCCTCTCTGATGAAGGGTCTAGGCCCGAAACGTCAGCTTTTGTGCTCCTGAGATGCTGCTTGGCCTGCTGTGTTCATCCAGCCTCACATTTTATTATCTTGGAATTCTCCAGCATCTGCAGTTCCCATTATCTCATGATTTCATCAAGGGCTGAGCAGACCGAATGGGCTGAATGGCCTACTTCTCCGATGTTGTATGGTCTTGAAAAGGAAGGCTGCGCTCAAGCATAGATGCAGGCACAGATCCTATTAACATGTAGATAGTTCGGTGTTACAGTAACAGATCCTGTGAGAGGTTTCTGTGTGGTTTCATTTGACATGATGGCTGAATTACAGGGATGGACAGTGCAGCCCGTGATGGAATGGGGCAAGGAAGCATACTGCACAGTATTCCTATAAGGTCAGGAGTAATCCTTACATACTCATCTGACCTGCCTCATTCCAGTGAAGTTAGTGTTTTATTGCTCTGTATGCCTCAGCACCATCTTGGTGAAGTAGCACTGAGGTAAGAATCTGCCGTGACAATCCCAAGCAGGCTGAGAATGTCAAATATCTTCATTTCGGAGTTGAAGAAAGCTTCAAACCTACAACAGCTCTATGAGTTTCTGGATCCTGTTATCCATCTTACTGAGTATGTAGGGTTCGTGGAGGTCAAGATCTGGAAAGTGTCAGAGATGATTCATCTGGATTTATGGATGGCTGAAGTTATATATTCCATTGAACAGATCAAGCCTCAATGACAATTTCAAGTTTGAGAGCACCTTTAACATGGTAAAGCATCAGCAGGTTGTTGGCTCAGATCATTGAAAACTTGGTCAAAGAGGTGGTTTTGAAGGAATGTACTAAAGGAGGAATTTGATGTAGAGAGGCAGAGTGGTGTAGGAAAGCAATCCCAGACTCTCTGCAAATGAACGGATCCCCACAGCCAGGATTCCAGGAGGGCAGAGGCCTCTGAGAGTTGTTTGGCTGGAGCTGATGACAGAAACGGGGAGCAGTGAGACTGTCAAGGGACTTGAAAACAAGGAAGCGAACTTTGAATTCAAGATTGCAACTTTTCTTCATGTCTGTTAACAAATTCTTATAGAAATTATATATTCTTATAGAATAGAAAAGGCCCTTTGACCCATTGAGTCTGTACTAACAAGAGTTTACTCCATCTACAGTCGTTCCACTTTCTGCTCTGATGAATTCATGTAGACACAATATGTTCAGCTTGCTTTCTGTCCATGGATGCTGACTGACCCCCTGAGATCTCCAGCAGTTTTGTTTTCAGTCCGCTTCCCTTCACTTGACCGGAATACTTTGTATTTAAAATAAAGTAAAATAATTACAAAAGCATGCACTCAGTTGAAGAAAATAAAGGCCCATGTCAGTGTTTAAGGCCCACAGGATCTCCTTTTGCAGCTCTCTTTCTGATGTGAGAAAGTGGGTAACTGGATGCAGAGGGAGAGGGTTCTATAATATGCAAGCTGTATCATACACAGTACTTCAGTTCCCATCTGAGGGAATTCGAGCAGAGACAGCTACAAGAGCACTCGGCAAGTTCAGAAGAGGCTGCAGGGAGGTTGAAAAAAAGATTCCTACTTAAGTTTAAATAAATGTTGGACCCTGTTAGCGGTGCTGTTAAATGACAACTCAGTGCATTGAATTGCTCTGCAGGGGACGGGCAGATTAATGCTAATGGTCATTGAATAAATGACAGCATTTCATTTGGATAATAACTCATTTACTGAAAACAATCAACAAATAGTTTGCTTTTCAGTGAAACCTCAGGGCCTTATTAAAGACTGACAGATTATTTGCACCGTTCCTTGAAGAGTTGGCATTAAGTATCTACTGAGTAATTGTGAAAATAGCACTGTCCCTTTGAATATTAAAGTGAATTTACCATTGCTGTGGAGGGGTATTATCTTCATTGTGAGCATGTGACCTTTGAGACAGATTAATCCATTGAAAGCCCAGTTCTTCGATGTGTTATTGTGCAGGCGACAACTGTTTTACCTCAGATCTTTCAAAAAGTCCTCTGTTTTACCTCGAATTACAAAAATATGCGCACAGATAAAAGGTTCACAGCAGTGTTTATGGTCCACAGGAACCCTTCACATCACTCTGTCTCATGCTGACAGCGTCTCTTCTATTTCCCTTCATTGCTCTCTCCTTCACATCCACCTTCCCCTTACTTTACTGTTTGTTTCAGCTGCTCCCTGTGGCAGGGAGTTCCACAGTCTCTAGATGAAGACATTTCTCCTAAATTCCTAATGACCGCTCTGGGCTAAGTCAAGCTGGTTGCTAGGAGACCTGCTCATCGGTCTCCTAGCAACCCAAGCCAAAGATGGTAGATGTCTACTCTGCCAATGGTGTGATCAACTTTCAAAAGGGAGACAGACAGATGGAAGAATATGTATTTGAAAGACTGCAGTGCGGCCAAAGATGCCTGTACAGGGATTGTAGCAGCCTGTTTGGTTGAGTGAGAGCGAGAGAGAGAGAGAGAGAGAGAGACACTGCCCATTAAGTTTTTGGCCATGTAAAAATTGTGTCTTAAAGGGGAAGACCACCTTAAATGCGTGGTACCATTACAATGACTTTGCAATCACAGATGACAGAACGTGTAGGGGTTCATTCACAGTGTGGTAGTAGTACAAAGATGCAGGTGGCATTTCGAATCTCAGTGATGTTGTTTCAGGGAGGAAGTTGGGATGGTTGCTGGAGGCTTGCTGTGATGTGCATTGTGGTTCCGTCATGTGTGGGTGTGTAGTGAGGGAACTGGGAGGCTGGCCTACCACTCTCTGAGAGTCTCCTCCCTCCTCGCGATGTCCCATCCTGACTTACTAAAGTGGGTACAGCTGTGACAGAGTGACATCAGCAGTCTTCATCCAAGAGCCAAACTCATTGTTCTACTGTGCCTTCTCATTAATACATGGTATGTTTTCTCAGAAGCTCATTTAGTGAGTCAAACATAACTGGATTTGTACAAGGAAACCACAAACATTAGGGCTGGTTGAAGATAAGACCGTAAGAAATACGAACAGGGGTAGGCCATTTGGTCCCACTGGATCTTGCCCCTCTCCATTCGATAGAATCATGGCTGACCTGACACTCCTCATGCCCACCTTCCTGAGCTTTCCCTGTAACCTTTGATTCCCTCGATCAACCTTTCACTGATCAAGAATCGATCTGTCTCAGCCTTAAATATATAAAAAGGGCTCTGCTCGCACAGCCCTCCATGGCAAGAAATTCCAAGGACTCTCAATCCTGTGAGGGAAGACATTCCTTCTCATTCTCAGTCTTAAATTGATGCCCCTTTATTTTGACACTATACCCTCTGGTCTTAGACTCTCCCATGAGGGGAAACATCCTCCCAGCGTTTACCCTGTCATAAATCCAGTACATTTCAAAAAGATTGCCTCTTATTTTTCTAAATTCCAGTGGGTAGAGTCCCAACCTGTTTAGCCTTTGCTCATAGGACAGTCCCTCCATATTGGGGATCATCGGAGTGAATGTTTTACTCTGCCAAACTTTTTAAATTTCCCAAAACGAGATAGTTGCTGTCAAGGACAGCATTTGTTACTCATCCCAACTGCCCTCAAACTGAACGGCTCACTTGCCCATTTCAGAGTCAACCACAATGCCTTGGGCCTGGCACCACATGTAGGCCAGACTGGGTAAAGATGGCAACTCCTCTCCCTAAAGGTCATTGGTGAACCATTTGTGCTTTTGCAACAATCAGTGATGGTTTTGCTGAGGCTAGTTTTCAATTCCAGATTAATAAGTTAAATTTTAAAATTCCACCAGTTACCCTGAGGACGCAAGTACAAACCCCACAAAGGTATCAGCCTGGGCATCAGGATAATAAGCACCAGTGGCCCCGCTAGTGTGTCAGTGTCTCCCCACAATGTAGAGCGGTTAAAATCCTGGATGGCCAAGAGGCCAGACTGAGAGGAATGTGGAGATCTCAGTGGATAGTAGTGTTAGACGAGGCCACAGTGGTAGGAAGAGGTGAAGTAGATTTGAACACAGGTGAGAATGTCTATACATAAAGCACCCTCAGATTGGGAAACATTTTTAGGTCAATGGACAAAAGTGTGATAATGTTAAGGGAATTTGATGGGAATTATGAACTAGGTAGGAGATCTAACTAAAAATTGAATAAACTGATCACTTACTCTCATGTTACCTGTGATGTTAATGGATTACTAATCCACAGACCTGTATCAATAAGCTAAAGTTATGAGTTCAAGTCCCACCACCCCAGCATAAATCCACGTAATTAAATAAATCTGGAAAACGAAATCTAGCAACAGTAATGGCAGCCTGTCTGTTGTAAAAATCGTTTGAGATCACTAATACCCTTTAGGGAAGGAAAGCTGCTGTCCTTGTCTGGTCAGGCCTATGCATGACTCCAGACTCATGGAAATGTGGATGTACTGCTGACAAAGTGTTAACCCGCTTAGATATAAATCACAATGTTCAGCAGTCATTGTTATTGCAGTCTTAAGGTGCACACGTTGTATTGCAACAAAACTTGCCAAAGTAATTCATTATTGATGCTGACTGGGGACAGTTCTGAGGCTGCTGAGGGGGCTGGAGAAATGCAGGGCTGGAAGACTCGATCATGGATTCCACTCAGTGTTGGAACACAAGTTCCAGTTTTCATCTCAGCAACAAACAAGCCAGCAGCTGTTAATTCCATTCCATGGGTTTTTTTGTGAAATTAATTAATTTCAAACTGCATTTTTGGCTGGCGATAGGAAGCCAATTGAAAATGTTTATCTGAGTATGGTTGCATTTCCTTGTCTGGTAAAAGAATTGGATTTGCAGAGTCTCTTGTTTCATCTCTCTGTACCTCTGAGAGCTGCTAATATGTGAAGAGCTTTAAAAATCCAAACCAGGGGAGGCACAGCTGAGCGAGGGTCTCATGTGGTACAGTGGTAATGTCCTACCTCTGGGCTAGGAGAACGGGGTTCAAGTCCCTTGCGTGCTCCAGAGGTGTGTCTGATCAGGTTGATTGGAAACTATCACAGCAGCTGATGGTGAGATAGAGTCCACTTAAGTAAAAGCCTGTGTGAAGAAAGTGAGTCAGGAAAGGGTGCAGGAGGCTGGGGTCCATGAGATTTCTGTTCCGTCTCCTGTCAACATTCAAAATCTCTCCCCGACTGAGCTCCCTTTTCCATTTCTCTACCTCTTCGTGTCACTTGCCCCCCCCCCCCCCGAACTCTCTTCCCTCTTCATCTGCTCCCCTTCTTCCATTCCCCTTCACCTGCCCCACAGGGCCTTGACCTTCCCTTCCCTCCCTCCCCATTTCTCCAATTAACACCATTCCCTATCTTCACAATCACTTGACCTCCTCCCTCCCTCTCCCTCGTCCTCCCTCTCCCTCGTCCTCCCTTTCCTCTTCCTTCCCTTCTGCCCCACCCTCATTCTCCTTCTCTTCCACTTTTCCTTGATCTCTCCTCGCTCCCACCCTCCACAGACCTTCCCCATTCGCTTCCTTCCTCCTACAGCTACCCACCCTATTCCTGCTTCCCCACCTGACTCTCTGCCTCCATTCCTCCTTATTCCTCTTTCCCCTCCTTTTCTCTACATTGTTGCGCCCCCTCTCCCCCAGCTATTGCATTGTGATAAACAAATAGTAGGTTTGGAAGTGGATCTGAGCAGCTGGGAGGTGACAATCTGTTTTGATGAAGGAGGGTTGATCATCAGCATCTTTTGGAGGGGGTGGGGATGTGAGGCATTGGGATGTCATGTTGAGTAGGAAAAATATTTTAGTTGGAAGCAGTATAATGAATTCTGTTATTAGAAGCACATCCTTCAAGAACCGCTTCTGCCTTGATAGTTCGAGGAGACAAATGCTCCCCAATGGCTCCATGATACTGAGAAATACAGAGTGTAGACAGACCATTTCAACACAACATGTACTGATTGAAGTTCCAATTGTGCACTGGTCTTTGTGGGTGGTGGGGGAGCAGGCGTGACTCATTGTGGATGACGTTGATCATTTGAACAGAGGAAAATAGTGCAGGATTAGGCCACTCAGCCCCTCAAGCCTGTCCCACCAATCAACAAGTTCATGGCTGATGTCCCTCAACTCCTCTTTCATGTCAGCTCCTTGTGGCCCTCACCTCCCAGTTGTTTCAAAAACCTATCTGAATCCTCTTGGAAAACTGCCTGGCAGATGCAGTCTAATGTGGATAGATGTGAGGTTATCTATTTTGACAGCAAAACTGTCATGGCAGATTATTACATAGATGGCGATAGATTGGGAAAGGGGGGAGGTGCGGAGGGACCCGAGTGTCCTTGAGCACCAGTCGCTGAAGGTAAGCATGCAGGTGCAGCAGGCACTGCAGAAGGTAAATGAAGTGCTGACCTTCATTGCAAAAGGATTTGAGTACAGCAACAGGGTTGCACAGGGCCTTGGTGAGATAACAGCTTGAGTATTGTGTAGAGTTTCTGTCTCCTTATTTGAGGAAGGAAGTTCTGGCTATGGAGGGAGTGCGACAAAGGTTTACCAGAATGATTCCTAGGATGGCAGACTGATGTATGAGGAGAGGTTGAATCAGTTAGGATGATGTTCACTGAAGTTCAGAAAAATGAGGGGAGATCTTGTAGAAACCTACAAAACTTTAACAAGACTATACAGGGTAAACGGAGAAAGGACATTCCTGATGAGTGGGGACTCTGAAACCAAGGGTTGCTGTTTAAGGATATGAAGTCGGTCATTTAAGGAGGAGAGGAGGACAAATTTCTTCACCCAGACAATGTGAGCCTGTGAAATCCCCTGCCACGAAAAGTGGTTGAATGCTTAGATATAGTTCTTAGGGAGAAAGGGGTCAAAGGATAGCGAGCAAACTTTGGATCAGGTGACTGAGTCAGATGATCAGCCGTGATCGTATTTCATGGAGGAGCTGGGTCAAAGAGCCAAATAGCCTACACCTGCTGCTATTCTAGTTCTGCCCTTCCACATCAATGGGAAAAACTCTTTCTCCATTTCATTCTGACTGTTCCTCATTTTAAAAACCTCTATTAGACCATCTGAGGTAACAAGGCGTAGAGCTGGATGAACACAGCAGGCCAAGCAGCATCAGAGGAGCAGGAAAACTGACGTTTTGGATCTGGACCCTTCTTCAGAAAAAGACCATCTCTCAGCTTTCCCTATTCAGGAGAGAAGGGGTGCACTGGGACAGTGTGGCACTCTGCTAATACTGCACTGATAGGCTGACACTATCATTGACTGGACAGGTGGATGAAACAATTGGACAATATTTCTGATTCTGATTCTGAGGCAGTAGAATGAAGTCTCGTCTGCCTGAGTGGGTGTGAGAAATCCCGTGCATCAAAGAGTAGCAGCGGAACTCTCCTGTGGCATTCCTGCCAATATTCATTTCACAATCAATACCATAAAAAGAAAGGGATTAATGTTTTTGTGGAAGATTGCCATGCGTAAGTTCACTGCTACTTTTCCCACATCACAACAGGAACTATGTCACAAATATACATCATTGGCTATAAAGCACTTTACAATGTTTGGTAGTCATGTCTGTAAATGTGGGTCTAAGTTCCTTCTTGCCTCCAAGTGCAGAAATAGTTTCTGTCTATCAAACACTTCAAATGATCTTAAACATCTCAAAGATCCTAATGCATAAATTAGGAACAGAAGTAGGCCAGTTGGCCCCTCTAGCCTGTTCCACCATTCAATAAGTCCATGGCTGATTATTTTGTCACCCCAACTTCAGTTTGCTGCCTATCCCTGAAAACCACTGATTCATGTGTTAGTGAGGAGTCTCTCTACCTCGGCCTTAAAAAAAAATTCAATGACTCCGCCAGCTCTATTCTCTGGGGAAGATAGTGCCAAAATCTCAGAGGCCTCTGAGTGGAGAAGTTACTCCTCATCTCCATCTTAAATGAAAAAAAACTCTTGTTTTTAAATTGTGTTCCCTACTTCAAGTCCCTCCCACAAAGGGAAGCATTCTTTCAGCATGCACCCTGTCATCCTGTCCTCTCAATATCTTTCCCAATAGAATTTATCTAAATCCAGTAACATTCTCCAATTGAGGAGATTCAAGCCTATAGCTTTTTGATGTGTGTACAGCTTCTTAGCTGCAACAGTCCTTACATTTCCCAACAGGCCATTCATTGAGGTGCGTGCTGTGCTGAATATTGCGAGGACTAGTAGGACTGTGAGGATTGAATGGCCATTTGCCTCATGCTCGCTCAAGCCACTCTGAATTAGAAACCCACTCAGTGGCGCTACCTGCTGGCCATCTGGGCTGAGGAACTGGCAGCCTCATCGATGACACCAAATGACATTTTTAACAGTAACAGAGTTAATCCTTTGAAAAACTAGCTGCAGCTTCCTGCCAGAACACAGTTCTGAATGCTGGGGATTCAGAGCTCAGACATTTCCAGGTGTTATTTTTCAGATGTGTTTTGCATTTTTGACAGCAGAGACTGAATCCGCAAACTGTTGAAGTAGCAGCAACAAATCAGTGTGACTGACCTGGCAATGAGAATTCAGCCAGCAGATGCAATTCTCAGATCCGTTTAGCTTCTTTTTTTTTTCAAATACGTTTACTTAGCTCCCTAACTTGCTGATTTGCCATCACTTAGATATGCCAATCAATGCAGATGGAGCATTGGTATCATGTCATGACGTTCACCATGGTAACCATGGCTGCTGGTCTGCAAATAGCCAACAGGAGGCATAATTCATGCCCTGTCTCATTATTATCAAACATCAACTAACCCCAGCCCCTAGGGGTCCCTTCTCTTCACTTCTGTGTCTCTTAGAATTTGCCTGCTTGAGAATTGAAGGAATTGAACAACTGAGAATGATTCTGATTGTCAGACAAAAAGGATGCAGTGGCTTTGGAGAGTTTGTGCAGAGGGCTTACAAAGATGAAAGCCTAATGTTAATTGGGCAGGCAGCATCTCTTTTCCCTTGGAAAACAAAAGCTGACATTTCTTTATATTCACTCATAGGATGTGGCAATTGCTGGCCAGCCCAGTATATAATGCCCAACCCTAATTGCCCAGGGGCAGCTTAAAGTCAACCACATTGCTGTGGATCTGGAGTAACATGTAGGCCAGACCAGGTAAGGATGGCAGTTTCCTTCCCTAAAGGGCATGAGTGAACCAGATGGATTTTTCCCGACAATCGGCAATGGTTTCACGGTCATCATTAGACTTTTAATTCCAGATGGTTTATTGAATTCAAATTCTGCTGTGGCAGGATTTGAACCTTGATCCCCCAGACATTAGCTGGGTCTCGAGATTTATAGTCTAGTGATGATACCAGTAGGCCATTGCCTGTCCAAAATCTCCTCTAATATTGGTTTTTAAGCTGAGGAAGGGTTCGGATGGCATGGATACGGAGTTTGGCCACTGATGGGGAAGGGTAAGAGGAGAGGCCACCAATGTAGATAGTTTCAAGAAATAAGGAGGAATTCAGAAGAAACGTTTTTCCCCAGTGATCGGTGAGAACACTCTACAGTGTGGAGTGGTTGAAGGAATGAGTGTCAGCACTTTTGGGGGAAACTTGACCAGCATTTTTGAGGGGACCACCGATCAAAGGATTCCAACGATCGGTTTAGATATTCGAGAGCACATGTGGAACACACAATGACATGAGTTAACCGCCTTGTGCCTGTATCATGTGTCCAATGTCACACTGTGTAATGTGACTGTGTAAAGTCTATCCTCTACCACTCTCTACTCAGGCAATGCATTTTCACAGCAAACTGCCTGTATCTTTGATCAGGTGCTTTGATAATTGCCTTGAACCTGTGTTCTCTGGGACTGACCGTCCTTCCAGCTTCACTCTCTTCATGTCAAAATCTCTCAAAGTTGTAAATTATCACTGAACCTTCTCTGTTTGAGATGAACAATCCGGCTTTCTCTCTACAAAATGGCACAGTATTCCTGTTATTCGAACCTGCTTCACACATTCACAATGTCTTTAGTATCCCTGTTAGAACCTGGTATTGAAAACCAAAAATTGAACGCACCACTCGAACCAAGAAATAAGAAATGAGTGCAAGGAATTTTACACGTTCCTTGTTTCCAGACCCAGTGCCTTTATTTACAAAGCCAATGGTTTTTGAACAGCTCCACCAGCTTATAGTGCACCTTCACAGTTACTTGTCTGTGCTGAATAGCCTTGGGTTTGGATTTAAAAGCCTCAGTTCTTTCCAGTGATCTTTAACTCTTATATTTTCCTTCACCAAGTATCATCAAAGTCTTCAATGGAAGACATTTAGTAAATCATCCGTCAAAATATTGTGTGTTAGTGTTCTTTTTGATGCAGCATGTTTTGACATGTCACACTTTACTGGCGCACAGGCCGTGATGGTGAGGCGTTGACAGAAATGGAGAGGCAGCTTCCAAATTGCTTCAGAGAAATCCATCAGGCGTGGTCAAGCCACAGGCTCACCAGATCTCACATGGGTACTGGCCCGCAGAGTTAGCACAGTGCACTGCTTCCAAACTCTTCTTTAAAAACTCTGTAAACGTGAAAAGCTTCGCTTCTCTATGCTTTGTCATCACAGCTTTTTGATTTCAGAAACAATGGAAGAGGATTAGGCCATTCAGCCCCTCAAACCCCAATCAACAATTCATTTAAGATCAAGGCTGATTTGCGACGTGCCTCCATTTGCCACCCACCTTAGCTCTGTATCCCAGATATGTTACTAGTGGAACAGATTTGAGGGTCTGAGTGGCGAACTTCCACTTGTATTTAACACAATATCTATCAATCTCCATTTTGAAAGTTTTAGTGGGCTCCCTGCTGTGCCAGCATCCTTGTTGGAAAATGTAATTCAAGATTCTACAGTTAGTATGAGAAAGGATGTTCAGAATTACTTTGTGCAGGAAGAGCTTCCCCAAGCCAGCCTGACATTTTGTGCAGTTAGCTTTCCATTGTGGCTCTGATCACAGCAATAACATTAAAAATGAGAAATGATAAATCATGCTTTTGTAGATGTTCAAACATAAAACTCCCAGCAAAGATAACAGGGCTTTGTATTGTACAACAGGGTATCAAGCAGAGGACTGTTGACCTTTCAACAAAGGTTATCATGAAGAATGAAATGGAAAAACTTGCATTTTAATAGTACCTTCTCATGACCTGAAGGGGCTTCTGACAAATGAAGTGTTTTCTGAAGGAGATGCACTCACTGGGGTACAAAAATCAGCGGCTAATTTCTGTACAGCAATCTGCCACAAGCAGGAATGCAATAATGAGCAGTAATTTGTGGAATCAGAGGAGCAGGAAAGCTGACGTTTCGGGTCCAGACCCTTCTTCAGAAGAAGGGTCCTTTCTGAAGAAGGGTCTCAACCTGAAACATCAGCTTTCCTGCTCCTCTAATGCTGCTTGGCCTGCTGTGTTCATGCAGTTCCACACCTTGTTATCTCAGATTCTCCAACATCAGTAGTTCCTATTATCTCAGTAATTCGTTGAAGTCATGTTTGCTGAGGGATAAATATTGCTTAGGACATCAGAGAGCTCCTGCCTGCTCTTCTTTGACATCATCCAACAGGATCTCCTAGAGGGCAGGCAGGAATTTGGGGTAATTTTCTGAAGAAGGGTCCATACCTGAAAGGTTGGCTTTCCTGCTCCTCTGATGCTGCCTGGCCTGCTGCGTTCCTCCAGCTCCACACCTTGTTATCTCAATCTCCAGCATCGGCAGTTCCTAGTATCCCTGAGGCAAGTTGTCTTGTAGGCTGGCGCAGCTGGCAGGTGATGCAGGGAGTTCTAGTTCTGGTTGTTGTTCTCTGGGCTCTAAAGTGGAGCTTGAACCTTTGGTTTTCTGAAAGAGGTGGAGAGTTCTACCCTGCGAACAGGAGGCTAGAAAGTGAGCACTGCTCCTGAAACTCCATCCCCCTTTTCTGATGAAGGGTCTAGGCCCGAAACGTCAGCTTTTGTGCTCCTGTGATGCTGCTTGGCCTGCTGTGTTCATCCAGCCCCACGCTTTGTTATGTTGGATTCTCCTGCATCTGCAGTTCCCATTCTCTCTCTCCATTCCCCACAGCTGCTCCCACAGCTGTAGAGCTGCCCAGTAGGAGAAATAGCAGATCAGCTAACACGTTATGGTTGCAGCCTTCTCTTCTCAGCCTCGTTAGATGGCTGTCTTCTACATGTGTAAGAATTTAAACTAAACAGGAAGAGGAGTACAGGTTAGATTGTCTATCCCCCAAACTTCGAGTGACCTGTCCCATGTCGCAATTTTAAAATTTTTACTATTGGGACATGGGTGTTTCTAACGTTCATTGCCAATCTTGAACATACTGGTAACTATTGTGAAATAGCCTTTGGATCCAAACCCATGTATGATGCTAAAATAAAATAAAGGACGCAGATGCTGAAAATCTGAAACAAAAACAATAATTGCTGGTGGCACTCAGCAGATCTGGCAGCATCTATCAGGAGAGAGAAACGGTAACATTTTGGGTCCAGTGACCCTGCTTCAGAACTTTAGAAGAGGTTCTGAAGAAAGGCCACTGGATCCCAAACATTAACTCTGCTTTCTCTCCGCAGATCTGCCAGACCGGCTGGGTTTCTCCAGCAATTTCTGTCTATGTTTCACAAACGACGCTGATGCCTTGACTGGCTTCACAGAATGTAGCAGGGGTAAAGCATTGTGATATGAATTGTTTTAAGGAATATTTTTGTGTTCAGTGGGGGTGCTGATCAATCAATCAGGGGAGAGTGAATCCTGCAGAGGTCAGTCAGAGATTGAACATGAGCATGCCAGTGTTTTACAGTTCATGTTCTCGCCACATTGAACTGCTGGTTGTTACAGATGCCTCCCATTTGCAGCAGATTTGCTGGGGTTTCTTTCCTGATGCAGTATATATCACTGAATGACATTCAGTGAGTGAATAATTCCACAGCTTATCCTCCCCAAAGAGCAGCTGATGGCCCATCTTCAGCTCCATTTCACAAAGTAATTCATTGACTGGAAGGTGCTTTGGGGTGTGATGAAAGGTGCTATAAAAATGCAAATCTTTCTTTAATGCCTAGCTTGGAAGTAAGACCACCTATGCATTTCTAGAAACCTGTATTGTGCTTCTGTTGATTCACAGAGATAACTGGCTATTCCCTTCTTCAAACAAACAACGATCACTGTTAAATCAAATTTACTTGTATCCTTATTGCAGCCAGAAACCTATCAACAGATATCTTTTATGCCTGTGGAACTCTCTCTGCAGAATGTCTTGCCATATTTCTGGGTCTGTGGACTATCTAATAGATGTTGTGGGAGCTTGTCAGACTGAATTAAGTGTAAGGTGCATGAGGCTTTAGGAAGCGAAAGTGACAGGAACAAGTGGGATTCAACTTGATAGCTCTTTTTCGGACACTACCAAAGGCCAAATAGCTTTCTTCTATTCTGCAACTCTTTCTTTTTCTATGAAGGTCAGTGGTGCTGAGTGGCCTATTTCCATGTTGCAAATTCTATGTGTAATACATAATGATAACTTTCATTTACGTAGCACCTTTGACACAATAAACTGTTCTGAATTGCTTCACAGGAAAATTGTGGGGAAACTTTTTGACACAAGCAATGCAAAAAGATATGATTAAAAGTGATTCAAAAGTAGGGGCCTAGGAGAGGCCAGTTTTGGAGGAGAGATAAAGGCAAATGTTCATTTCTTTTCTGTGAGAAACTCATTCTTACGAAGTGTTGTGCATCTTTGGAACGCTCCTTCTAAAAAGTTGATGGAAGTTGAGTGTTAGAATCCATCTGATGCTACTACTGGACAAACCAGATCCCAGAATGAAACCTGGCTTGATAAGAACAAGGAGCAGGAGTAGGCCATTCAGCCGCTCGAGCCTGATGCATCATTTAATCAGATCGTGGCTGGTCACATCTTGGCCTCAACTCCACTTTCCTGCCAGCTGTATAGTCATTCATCACAGTATAGGCAGACAGGACTGCAGATTTTCTTTAACAATGAAACAGGTTTATTACATAATAAGAAAGCAGGTCAAGCTGATGAAGTACAGAAATATTTTAGAACATATAACAAAACAAAGTCTAATTTATTCCCCAACATCATCAATTTACAACATTTCAAATCCAGAAAATTTATCTTTCCATATCAAATCTTTAGCTCTGGTTTAATTGTTTCTCCCCATTCTGTCCTTGAGCTGTGAAATCTCCTTATAGGAATACTGGAACTTACAGTCATAGAGCCATACCGCTCGGAAACATACCCTTTGGTCCAGCCAGTACGTGCAGACCATGTTCCCAACCAAACTAGTCCCAACTGTCTGTGTTTGGCACATACCATTCCAAACATTTCTTATTTAAATACTTATCCAAACATCTTTTTAACATTGTAACTATACCTGCATCCACTGTTTCCGCTGGAAGTTCTTTCCACACACAAACCACTCTCCGTGCATCTCATATCCTTTTTAGAACTTTGTCCTCTCACCTTAAAAACACACTTTTGAAATCACCCGCCCTAGGGAAAAGATCTGCCATTTACCCTCTCTATGTCACCGTACAACCTCCTCCACTGCAGTGAATAAAGTCCCAGCCTATCCAAGCATCTCCTTATAACTCAAACTCTCCAGTTCTAGCAACATCCTGGTAAATTTTATTTTGAGCCTTTCTAATTAAATAACATCCTTCCTATAGCAATATATGATATATAATGTCAACAACAATAACAATATCCTTACCATAAATCTCCAAACTTTCTCCACTCACCAGCCTGGTTTAGACAATGAGCCTGTATTAAATGCATCTCATCTGCTTCCCATTGAGCTTCCTTCACGGTGAGAACTGTGAGCATTCACCAGCTCCAGCTGCTGCACAATACTCAGAATGTGGGAATCTTTGCTGCGAGATCATTGGTCAAAAAAAGGGACGAGGAACAAATATGACGAGACAGCAGGAGCATAAGTGGCTCACAGAGAAGTGGATTCTTGCTCTACAATTAATGGGCTGACAGTGCTGGAAAACTGGGAGATGGAACCGGAAGACCAGGTGTTCCAGCAAAACCCCTTTGTCTGCACACCCAACCCTCACCAATTCACTTACCCACACTTCTCATTCCATGCACCATATTGCATCTTGCAGCATCGATTTCTCCTTCCCTGTGGTTCTGGGAAGCAAAATGCAACAAAAAGTGATAAAAACATAAACTAAATGTGAAAAACCCTGCGAAAGACCCTATATACAGATCCTGTTGATCTGTACCATGTTGCATTTTGAGGCTGTGCAGATGTTGCTGCTGCTGGGATGTGTGGGGGCCCACATTAATGCGTGCTGTAATGTGTGACTTTATTTGCTTCTGCACAATGAGGCTGTACAGTGCTGTTCATTACCAATGTCATTAGTATCAGTCAGTACAGTACAGGGTATTATTAGGCCTTAGTGCTCTAAAAAAATGACTGAATTAGACCCAAACATTAAACAACCTTGGAAAATAATGACAATCACTGAAAAGGTGACAGTGTTAAATAGACTGAAAAATGTACTGTTGCTGCCATGCTGATGGTAAATACAGCATCAATGAATCCACAATTAGGTACATTAGTCAGCCTGAAGAGTAAGGTCTCTGATAGTTGTATCTGACTATCACTGTCTTGGCTGAGTGTAGATGCGATCTACAATACATTTCCAGTGTAAGAATCTCAGAATAATTAAACAGAATTTCATCAGAACTTTGGGCTGGAAGGGACTAGCGCTGCCAGGTGCAGAGTAGAACGTGTGGGAGGCAAAACAAGGTGCTTTTGTTTTTGAGATAATACAATCAGAGAATCGTTTCTAACCTAATCTTCAGTGTAACTTATTTTGAAGTCTGCCCTGCTGCAGACTGGAGCATTTTCTATAACAACATACAAGCACAAACTCCAAGGATCAGTGACCATGTGCTCAGAAGGAGAATATGGATTACTGTGTGCACTGGAGCAAGTCGTACAAAACATTGATAGTGGAAATTGAGGAAGTAGTTTAATCTGAAGAAAACAAGACAGGATTGCATCAACTCAGGTAGATTATTGCCCCTTCAGTTCACTTAGTTTTGGTCTAAATGCTGTTGTTAATCATATTGATGTGGAGCTGTCTGACATTTGATTTGGTCGTGAACTGGATTTAATGAGATAGAACAGAAACATTGGCGGAATGCTGTATTCAAGAGGCATGATATAGTCTGCAGCCAGCCAGTAGGAGGGAGTGCACCAGGACATGGGGAGTGTGTCAGACTCGAAGCACCTACTTCCCACTTGTGGCTGAATCTTACGCTGTTGGCTCATTGATTGGCCTGTAGTATCTTTTCATGTCCCTCTGGGAGGAAGCCCTGTCTTGTTGCTGCAGTTCCGTTGGGATTGCTGGGCACTGCCAGGACTACATCCAGTCCTCTCTGCATTTGCAGCCATAGAGGTAAGCCTGGGATCTTACTGGATCAAGATGGACAGGCTCTGTGAGCTGGCGATGATTGGGGATGGGGGTTGCTCAGTGCAGGGCATGAGGGGGATCATTGGGCTGGAGATAATTATCTTGTGAGGGAGCGTCAATCAGGCACAAGAGGTTGAGACTAAGGCACCCCCCTGTACTTTGCCACCATGGGGGCCATTCTTCACCCCCCTGCCCAACCACTGGTTAAACCTTAGAGGCCAGGGAAGTGCAGGAAGCCCTTAGGTGGCCATTAGTTGGCTCAACTGGACCAAAGGCGAATGACTGCCTGATGCTTCCCTGCAGCTGGTAAAATTATGAGTGAGCTGCGACGGCAGCTGTGAGTAGAGAAATCATCCCAGTCTAGTGAAAGAAAGTTAAGTTAGGAGATTTTATTAAGGCCACAATAAAGACAGGAGATCCTTCATTAAAATTATGTTAAAGGCATCCAGAATTTATTTAAACCGGAATCACCCAGGGGTGAAAGAAAAGGCAGGAAACAATGTGAATCACTATTAAAGCAGCAGACATTGGGGATCAGCCATTAAAAGCCATCAAAGAAGTCAAATTTATCTCTTAAAGCTATGAAAAGCCAGATTAATAAAACAGTGTTTAAAGTGAACATTTTTTTAACTGAAGTGGGAACCAACAGGATTCTTCTGGAAAAGCTTTTAGGGAAGCAGGAGTCATTTATTATAGCTGTGAATGGCAGGATTCATCCTGTGAAACCAGTTTTAAAAAAAAGGACATAATCATCCATTTTGGCCACAAAGTGCAGGAATACCTTCCAATACAGCAGCAAAGAATGCTGACATTCCAATAATGCAAAATAATAGCCTTTTAAGCACGAAAATAAATGATCACATTAGAAGTCGTCAGATATATTTCCACATGACTATTTAATTTTGGAGATGGACTAAATCGAACACATAATTGGACATTTTGGAGAAAACAATACTGAAAATATAGAACTGCTTCTAAACTAGCTACTAAATCAAAAGTGGAACAAGGTAATACACTTCTATATCTAACTGTGAATATTGCATATGATGGTTTGCTTCATTAAGATGTAAAAGAAGTAACAGATACTGCTGAGCAAATATTAAAAATCTTTGACAATTACTTAAATTTCAGAATTAAGTTCTTGAATGATCAAGATTTAATAGAAGAGTTCAGTATCCACAGGAATTCATAGATGGTTTCATCTAATATCTTTGCAGATTAATGGAAAATCTTGACTATGTTGATTTACAGTCAGAATTCAGGAGGCAGATGAGTTGTTAGAATTGCTGATGAGCATTTGTCAGGTTTATAACAATCTAAAGAAGACTTAACTCTAGAGAGGGCCACTCAGATGGTAAATGAAGTAGAAGTTTGGAAGCACCACAGAACAATCCAAAGAGAAGAAGACAAGGCAGAGGAGATCAGCAAAATATATTCAATTTTTTTTATTCATTCATTTGCTGTAGGCATCTTTGGCTAGACCAGCATATGTAGAATCGGGCAGTTCCAGAAAAAAAAATTAAAAAGTTGAACAGCTACTCTCACAAAGAAATAGTGAGGAAAAATATTCTATTGTAGAAGAAAGCCTAAAGAGTCCCTAGGGGAAATAGGTGATCCAGACCTGACATTTTGGTAAGTTGATACTTATATCAATGTCATCTCACAAATTTTAAGTTAGACACCGTGGTGAGAGTCTCTATGTCATCAAATAGTGGACTATGGTTAAGAAGATACTTTAATTTGATAAGAGCACCTACTGCTAGCTTCATTCTGTGCTGTTCCCATCTCAACAAGAGGCAAATCCAACAGTGAGGCCTTTTCGCCTGTACATTATTAGGGTCAATAGATTCACAGTGGAATAGTGTTCCTGGGCAATGGACGGGGTCGGCGGGGCCGTGCTGGTGGACGGGGTCAGCGGGGCCGTGCTGGTGGACGGGGTTGGCAGGGCCGTGCTGGTGAAAGTGATTGTAGAGATATTTGTAAGCACCCAACTTAGCATTCACCTTCAAATGATTCCAATTTCTTAACCTTCTCACTGAATAATTAATATTTTCTGAACTTTTACGAATGTAGTATTTTCATACTTCAAGTCACTTTATCAAACATTTCTAACCCTCCGTGTTTGTTTGAGTCTGTTTTGAGAGATTACAATCTATTCTATTGATTACAGGCATGTTACAATGTGACAGTCTGCAATTGTGTTGAAGCAGGGAGTGTTAATATGTCCCATTACCCTCCCACTGATTTCTGTGATCTTTCAAAACTACAAAACCTTTCAGTTGAATGTAGTAGGATTACAGTGTTCTGATTACAAGCAATGAATGGAAAATAAACAACAAAAAAATGCTAGATATACTCAGTTGATCAGGCCGTTTCTGTAGACAGAGAAAATTTCAGGTCAATGACTTGTCAGAGGTACTGATGAAAGCTCTTTGATTTGAAACATTAACTGTTTTTCTCTCTCTGAAGATACTGCCAGATTTGCTGAGTATTTTGTATATTTATTCATGATTTCTACACCCTGCACTAATGTTGGTTGGGCCCCAGCTGGACTATTGTGCACAGTTCTGGAATGCATATTATAGGAGCAATGTGATAGTGCTGGAGAGGGTGCAGAGGGAAATTTACCAGGATGTTGTCTGGACTGGAGAGTTTTAGTTCCAAGGAAACATTAGACAGACGGGGATTGTTTTCCTCATAGCAGAAGAGACTGAAGGCAGACATGATTGAGATGTATGAAATTGTGAGGGGCATGAACAGGAAGGAACTTTTCCCCTTGGTGGAGGGAATCAATGACCGGGGGCATGGATTTAAGATAAAAGGCAGGAGGTTTAGAGGGATAGAGGTAATGGGAACTGCAGATGCTGGAGAATCCAAGATAACAAAGTGTGAAGCTGGATGAACACAGCAGGCCAAGCAGCATCTCAGGAGCACAAAAGCTGCCGTTTCAGGCCTAGACCCTTCATCAGAGGGGTCTAGGCCCGAAAGGTCAGCTTTTGTGCTCCTGAGATGCTCCTTGGCCTGCTGTGTTCATCCAGCTACACATGTTGTTATCTTGGAGGTTTAGAGGGGATGTGAGGAAAAGGTTTTTTTTCAGCCAGGGGCTACCGGGAATACTGGAACTCACTGCCGGTAAAGGTGGAAAACCTCATAACATTGAACATTTATTTTAATGTGTGCACATTTGATGCTGAGACACACAAGGCTATGGGCCAAGTGCTGGAAAATGGGATTAGAATAGTTGGTGTGAAGCTGGATGAACACAGCAGGCCAAGCAGCATCAGAGGAGCAGGAAAGCTTGACGTTTCGGGTCGGGACCCTTCTTCAGAATATTTCAGAAGGGTCCCAACCCGAAACGTCAAGTTTTCCTGCTCCTCTGACGCTTCTTGGCCTGCTGTGTTCATCCAGCTTCTCACCGTATTATCTCAAATTCTCCAGCATTGGCGGGTCCTACTATCTCTTAGAATAGTTGGTGCTTGTTTTTGACTAGCACAGACTTGACGGACCAAAGAGCCTTTTTCAGTCCTGTAGATGTCTGTCACTGTATGACTATTTTGTATAAACTGAATGAGGATATGTTAGAGGAAGATTTCATAGCTGTTAAAATGAGTGTAGCTGTGTTAGTGAGATCACAATACCATTAAACAGAATGGATCTGTTAGTGTGAGATTACAGTCCCACTGAATTGCGTGAATCATTGTTACTAACTCATTGAATTGAATGGAATCATGTTAATTTAGTTTAAATGAGACATCTAGAAACAGATTACACTGATGTCCTGAGATAATGGGAGCTGCAGATGCTGGAGAATCCAAGACCACAAAGTGTGAAGCTTGATGAACACAGCAGGCCAAGCAGCATCTCAGGAGCACAAAAGCTGACGTTTCGGGCCTAGACCCTTCATCAGAGAGGGGGATGGGGAGAGGGTTCTGGAATAAATAGGGAGAGAGGGGGAGGCGGACCGAAGATGGAGAGAAAAGAAGATAGGTGGAGAGGAGAGTATAGGTGGGGAGGTAGGGAGGGGATAGGTCAGTCCGGGGAAGACGGACAAGTCAAGGAGGCGGGATGAGGTTAGTATGGAGGAAATTGAGGTGCGGCTTGAGGTGGCAGGAGGGGATAGGTGAGGGGAAGAACAGGTTAGGGAGGCGGGGACAAGCTGGGCTGCTTTTGGGATGCCCACTGCATCCCAAAACCAGCCCAGCTTGTCCCCACCTCCCTAACCTGTTTTTCCTCTCACCTATCCCCTCCTCCCACCTCAAGCCACACTTCCATTTCCTACTTACTAACTTCATCCCGCCTCCTTGACTTGTCCGTCTTCCCCGGACTGACCTATCCCCTCCCTACCTCTCCACCTATACTCTCCTCTCCACCTATCTTCTTTTCTCTCCATCTTCGGTCCGCCTCCCCCTCTCTCCCTATTTATTCCAGAACCCTCTCCCCATTCCCCTCTCTGATGAAGGGTCTAGGCCCGAAATGTCAGCTTTTGTGCTCCTGAGATGCTGCTTTGCCTGCTGTGTTCATCCAGCTTCACACTTTGTTGTCTTACATTGATGTCCTGAGACTGGATCAAGAGGAGGAGAATCGAAACTGCTCTGCACTCTACAGGATAGTGTTGCTATCATGGCAATTGACAACTGAATCTGGGTTCAGGCATCCACTGCGAATGTTTCCATCACAAATTTCACAGGAACTGCTTGTAACTGTACTTGAGTATGTTGATTCATTTAATGGTGGGGTGGGGAGCTGGAATGATCCTATTTTATGGATATGACAGCGTTAAAATAGAGTGGAATTGGATGGGTTGTTATTAATCACTGGGGAGAAGAATAAGGATCCTATGAAGTGATGGATATGAGAGAATGCTACAGAGGTTGAGGCAAGGCTTCAGTTGCAGTCAGAGCTAGTAGGATCTGCCGATGCTGGAGTCTGAGATAATAAGCTGTAGAGCTGGATGAACACAGCAGGTCACGCAGCATCATAGGGGCAGGAAAGCTGATGTTTTGGGTCTGGACCCTTCTTCAGAAATGGGGGAGGCAAAGGGGGCTCTGAAATGGCTGCAGCCTGTGCATACAGCACATAAATATAGAGTCACACAAAGACAGAGTCAACTTCAAATTAACAGTGGGCCTTCCATTGCCAGGTTCAGTGACCATCCTGATGGATAACCCAACAAACAGATGAGTGAGACAGGCAGCTGCAGATTTAATAATTGCTGGATGGCATGGAGTGAGCCGCCCACACTGAGGTGTGTGGGAACCTCCTCGCTGCTTCCCTGCTTAGTTTTTTAACCTCATTTTATTTGAAAAAGAAAACTCTAGAGGTTAAAGGAGTCACAAAATTCCAGTCAAATTTCATGGAATCGAGGCCATACCTTGAAGGGATGTTGCCTTTTGGAGAAAAGGAATTGCTTGAGAAAAGGAGAGATGTCACGCACCTTTCATGTAGAAAACATACAAAAGATCCATTGCCCTGTGTACTTTATAGCACAATGTCGTCAATGGGGTAAAGAAAGGATTGACAATTGCCATTACAAAAAAACACAACCTCAACTTTTCTTTTCAAACTTGTGTTTGCTTCGTTTCCCTTGGCAACAGAATGATTCTGAAATGAATGAAATTAAGAGGCTGGGTTTTGTAAGTTTTGGTTTGTATTTCCTTAAATACAGAAATTGAGTTGGTGATCTAACTGAGGTGTTTCTGATGATGAATGGATTTGGAGAGGGTAAGTGGAGAGAAGCTGTTTCTGCTGTTAAAGGGAGAGGGTGGAGGGATCCAGAATAAAGGAAAGTATAGCTTTGAAATTAGAGTGAGATCATTCAGGGCTGATGGTAGGAATATCTCCTTCACTCAAAATGGAGTGAAAATCTGGAACCCTGTCCCCCCAGAAACCCCCCTGACTCTATTTGCCCTATCCAAGGCCCTCATGATTTTATAAACTTCAATGAGGTCACCCCTCAGCCTCTGACAGTCCAGGAAATATAACCCCAGTCTGTTCAGCCTCTCCCTATAGCTCAAACCCTCCAACTCTGGCAACATTCTTGTCAATCTTTTCTGAACCCTTTCAAGTTTCACAACACCCTTCCTTTAACAGGGAGACCAGAATTCTAATAGTGGCCTAACCAATGTACCGTACAGCCACAATAGGACTTCCCAACTCCTACACTCAATGCACTAACCAATAAAAGGCAAGCATACCAAACAACTTCACTATTCTATCTATCTGTGACCCCACTTTCAAGCAACTCTGAACTTGCACTCCAAGATTTCTTTGTTCAGCAACACTCCCCAGGACCTAATCATTAACTACATAAGTCCTGCCCTGATTTGCCTTTCTGAAATGCAACTCCTCACACATATCTGCCACTCCTCGGACCATTGGCCCATTTGATCAAGATCCCATTGTACTGTGAGGTAACCTTCTTCACTGTCCACTACACCTCCAACTTTGGTGCCATCTGCAAACTTACTAACCATACCTCCTATGTTCACATCCAAATCATTTCTATAAATGACAGTAAGCAGCAGACCCAGCATAAATCCTTGTGGCATAGCATTGGTCACAGGTCCCCAGTCCAAAAACCAACTCTCCACCACCACCCTCTGTCTCTTACCTTTGTGCTAGTTCTCTCTCTATTCCATGTGATCTAACCTTGCTAACCAGTCTACCATGCAGAACCTTGTTGAATGCCTTGCTGAAGTCCATATTGATCATGTCTACTGCTCTGTCCTCATCAATCCTCTTTGTTACTTCTTCAAAAAACTCAACCAAGATCATGAGACACAATTTCCCACACACAAAGCCATGTTGACTATCCCTAACCAGACCTTGCCAATCCTTCAGCATTCCCCGGCTTTTCCTGACCACCTTCATAAATACTCGCACCACATTTCCCAACCTTCAGCCTTCTGGCACCTCACCTGCGGCTATCGATGATACAAATATCTCAGCAAGGGGCTCAACAATCACTTCCCTAACTTCCCACAGAGTTCTAGGCTACACCTGATCAGGTCCCAGGCATTTATCCACCTTTATCAATTGTAAGGCATCCAGCACCACCATGTCTATAATATAGACGTTTTCCAAGATGTCACTATTTATTTCCCCATGTTCTCTATCTTCCATAACCTTCTCCACAGTAAACACTGATGCAAAATACTCATTTAGTGCCTCCCCCATCCCAGGGCTCCACACATAGACAGCTTTGCTAATCTTTAAGAGGCCCTATTTTCTCCCTAGTTACTCTTTTGCCCTTATTGTATTTGTTGAATTCCTCTGGATACTCATTAACCCTACTTGCCAAAGCTATCTCATGCCCCCTTTTTGCCCTCCTGATTTCCCTCTTAAGTATACTCCTAATGCCTTTATACTCTTCTAGGGATTCACTCGATCCCTGCTGTCTGTACCTGACATATGCTTCCTTCTTGTTCTTAACTAAAACCTCAATTTCCCTAATCAGCCGGCATTCCCTACACCAACAAGCCTTGCCCTCACACTAACAGGAACATACTGTCTCTGGACGGACTCTCATTATCTCATTTCTGAATGTTTCCCATTTTCCAGCCATCTCTTTACCTACGAACATCCATTCCGAGTCAACTTTTGAAAGTTCTTGCTCAATACCATCAAAATTGGCCTTCCTCCAATTTAGAGCTTTAACTTTTAGATCCCGTCTATCTTTTTCCATTGCTATTTTAAAACTAGTAGAGTTACAGTCACTGGCTCCAAAGTGCTCCCCAACCCTCGACTCAGTCACCTGCCCTGCCTCATTTCCCAATTGTACAAGACACTACACTTTGTTATTTAGGATAATATCCTCTTCTTGCTAAAAGTCTCTAATGGATTGTCTTTTATCACTTATACATGGCCAGGCTCTTAAACCCAGATTAGAAAGAAGCATTGATGTAGTTAACCGTTCTGACCAGTGCCTAATGTGCCACTTATTTACCCACACGATCTTCATTTCTTTTAATGCCACTAATCTCAGAAACGCAGTGATTTCTGTCTTGAACTCCTGCAATGACTGACCCCTCTGGGGTAGAGAATTCTAAAGATTCTCCTGTCTCTGTGTGAAGAAATTCCTTCTCGTCTCAGTGTCAATCCTCAAAGGTCCAGCCCTTATGCTGAGACTATGTCCATTGGTTCTAGATGCACCAGCCAAACAATTTTGTAGGCACTTAATAATGAAATCACCTCTCATTCTTCCAAAGTCTGGAGAAAAGAGACCAAGTTTTTGCAATCTGACCTCATTTGGCAATCCAAGCATCCCAAGTACCAGCCTGGTGATCCTCCATTGACCTTCAAAATGACACGCATATCCTTCCTTGGATAAAATGCCCAAACCGAGAGACACTGCTTGTTAATGTTACAAAGGTGAATTCCAGCTTAGCCAATATGAGTTGTGGCCATCACATTTACTATGAAATGTCAGATGTCCTGCAATGTGAAGGAGAATGAAGCACCTTGCCCAAGTGAAAGATACATGGAGGAGGGAGAGGATGAGTGACACACAGAGCAGCCCTGTGTGGCAATATGCAGTATAACTATATCTAGGCCAATCTATAATGAGAAGAGAAAATGCTGTAAAATCTCAGCAGGTCTGGCAGTATCTATAAGTGGTAACAGAGTTAACTTTTCAAATCCAATATGACAACTCAAAGATATTTCCAGCACATTCTGTTTTTATTTCCAGTTTCCAATATCTGTGATGTTTCACTTTTACCTGTTCATTCTGTTCCTCTAAAACTGCGCTGGGTCTGGGAAGGCCGCTTAAAACTATCTGGTAATAAGATAGAACATTATTTTTCATTGTACTCAGAATACTTACTTCACCAATTTTCTAAGCTCCAAAATAAATTTGAAGGGAGAACAAAACCTGCTACGAGAATAAGGTGGGTGGGGTTCACTTATCCAGCAATTCTGAATTACCCATCATCTCCCAGTTTCTACTGTATAAATCTCAATAAAGTCCCACAGCCAGCATCTCCTTAAGCATGGCAAGCTACAGTTTCTTCATGAATAAAAACCCAAAGTACTGGAGAACCTTTTCTTCTTCAGAAGAAGAATCGTTCTAGATTCTAACGCGACATAGAAACATAGAAAATGGGAGCAGGAGTAGGCCATTCAGCCCTTCGAGCCTGTGCCACCATTCAATATGATCATGCCTGATCATACCATTTCAGTATCCCATGCCCATTTTCTCCATACCCCTTCATCCCTTTAGCAGCAAGGGCCACGTCCAGCTCCCTCTTGAATATATCTAACAAACTGTTCCCAACAGGGAGAGAATTCCACAGGTTCACAACTCTGAGTAAAGAAATTCTTCCTCATCTCTGTCCTGAACAGCTTACTCCTTATTCTTAGACTGTGACCCCTGGTTCTGGGCTTCCCCAACATCAGGAACATGTTAAATCTGCCTCTCTCTCTCCACAGATATTAGCAGACCTGCTGAGTTTCTCCAGCACTGTCTGTTTTTATCTCAGATCTCCAGCATCTGCAGTTCTCTGTTTTTTTTTTAATCCAAGTTCTTTCATTATTTCCTCCTGGTGCTTAAGTTCACCTTCATTCCTCTTCTCTGCACTGCCTGCACTATTTGTCACTCTTGTGTCCTGGCAACCAAACTGGCCAAAGAGCTGAATGCATGGCTTAGCTACGGCGTGACATGGATTTAGCATGATTTCCTCTGCCTTGTGTTCAGTTGGTTGATCAACATAGCTCACCATCCTATCTGAGATAATAGGAACTGCAGATGCTGGAGAATCCGAGATAACAAGGTATGGAGCTGGAGGAACACGGCAGGCCAAGCAGCATCTTAGGAGCAGGAAAGCTGACGTTCAGGGTCTAGACCTTGGCCCAAAACTTCAGCCGTCCTGCTCCTAAGATGCTGCTTGGCCTGCTGTGTTCACCCAGCTCTACACCTTGTTATCACTAACCTATCAGTTCGGTTAAAGAGATTTACCAGGATGCTACCAGACATGGAAAGGTTTGAGTTATAAAGAAAGGTTGGATAGGCTGGAACATTTTTTACTGGAGCGTAAGAGGCTGAAAGGTGACCGTACGGAAGTTTATAAAATCATGAGGGGTATGAATAGGGATAATAGCAGGTGTCTTTTCCCTAGGATGGGTGATTTCAAAACTTGGGGCATATTTTTAAGACGAGACGAGAGAGATTAAAAAAGACATGGGGGCAATTTTTTTTACACATTGGGTGGTTCACATGTGGAGTGAACCTCCAGAGGAAGTGGTGGATGTGGGTACAATTACAATGTTTAAAGGATATTTGGACAATTACATAAATAGGAAACGTTTGGAAGGGTATGGGGCAGGGGTAGGCAGGTGGAACTAGTTTAGTTTGGGATTATGTTCGGCATGGACTGGTTGAACCGAAGGGTCTGCTTCTGTGCTGTATGACTGTGCAACTGTTGTTGCCTGAACAGTTCAAGTGTTGTTATTACATCAGATTAGATTCCCTACAGTGTGGAAACAGGCCCTTCAGCCCAACAAGTCCACACCGCCCTTTGGAGCATCCCACCCAGACCCATCCCCTTATAACCCACACGTATGTCTTTGTACAACTCATCCTTGGTTTGATGTTGCAAGAATTGTCCCAGTATTAAAGATTAATCTCCTGAACAAAATATTGAGCAAGTCAAGATAAAAATCACAAGGGCATTATGTGTTGTTGACTCATTTTTCTTGAACACTTGCAATATTGAATGCAAAGATATCAGTGAAGGTGAAGAAGATTAATTTCATTCAACGAAGAAAGAGAAATATTTGCTGCTTAATTGGCTTCTGAATGCAAAGCACAAAAAAGACATTAAGTTGCGGAATGAACGGTAGAAGCTTGGAATGGTTTATGATGGAAGATCATGTAATGAAACTCCCAGAATAAATCCAGCAAAAGTTGACAACAGTTTCGCAGGATTTTCAATTCTGTTCGTGGAGTAGAGTAACTGGATCACTCAATCACTCATTGTTTGAAAGCTCACTTTTATCTGAAATAGATTTGTTCTGCCTAATAACAAATTTGACTTTTTTAAACAAGCTCAATTGAACCTTTTTTTGTGAGTATTATGGTCAGGCCGCTGATATTGGCAAGGCCCCCAACCTCCCATATTTCGGGATGTGCTGGAGCAGGTGCCTGGGAAGGTGCTGGACTGGAGATCAAACCTTTTTAATGCGTCAGTGCTGTCGAAAACCCACATGGCACGAAACTGAGCCAAAACCCTCCAGAACTCCTGAGCTCTTGCCCTTCTCTAGCACAAGAGGTCATAGTCTCAAAATTAAGGGGGCCAGATTTAGGACTGAGTCAAGGAGGAACTTCTTCACCCAAGGGGCTGTAAAGCTGTGGAATTCCCTGCCCAGTGAAGTAGTTGAGGCTTGCTCATGGAATGTTTTTAATGCTAAGACAGGAAATTTTTTGAACAGTAAAGGAATTAAGGGTTATGGTGAGAGGGGGGTTAAGTGGAGCTGAGGTCATGAAAAGATCAGCCATGATCTCATTGAAAGGTGGTGTGGGCTCAATGAGCCAGATGGCTTCCTGCTCCTAGTTCCTATGTTTGCTACTTTAGCATCAAAAGCGTATCAGCACATCTGTGTGTGAAACCGCTCATCTCCACACATCTTTGGGAGACGGTTTGCCTGTCCCTTTCATGGCTTTGACATCTTTCTGAGAGCACCCAGCCAAAAGGGAGTTGCAGTATTTGAGCTACATTCCAGCCAATAATGTTGATGAGCTTGGAATTACTACAACAAGTTACATTTACATAATACATAAAAACCAGAAGAACTGCAGATGCTATAAATCAGAAACAAAACAGCAATTGCTGGAAAAGCTCAGCAGGTCTGGCAGCGTCTTTAGAGGAAAATCAGAGTTCACGTTTTGGGCCAGTTCTGAGGAGGGGCCGCTGGATCTGAAACGTTAACTCTGATTTCAGTCCACAGATGCTGCCAGGCCTGCTGAGCTTTACCAGCAACTTCTGTTTCTGTTACATTTATATAATGCCTCTTTTGATGTAGCACAATATCCCAGGGTGCGTCAGCAACAGTGTCATTGGACAGAGATTGACACTGACTTTTGAACAAAAAGGTTTAAAATAATCTCTTAAAGGAAGAGAAAGAGGTGAGAGAGCTGCACTATCCTCCTGTTCATTTTTCTCCGTTTAAATTCTGACAACTGATAGCTGCTTTAATACATCTCAAGTAACAAATGTCTTCAAGCTGCATATTCTTTCTCTAATTGCCTAAATTCTTCTCTTTAATTTCAACTGAATGTGTTGATTAAAAACTCAAACCAGGAGCTCTGGACCCGCCCATCATTTCTTTACCTCTTCACAGTGTCCACAGGTCTCTTGCTGGCTATGGTTGTTGTAATCCCACAAACAGCAATGTAATGACCAGATGATCCAACTTTTACAATGGTTAAAATATTAAACTTAAGAACTCAGGGAAAATTAACAAACAAAGTGCTGGAGAAAACCCAGCAGGTCAGCTGACATCTGTGGAGAGAGAAACAGAGTTAATGTTTCGAGTCTGACATGAGTTGTATGGAAACAGGCATTTCGATCCAACTTGTCCGTGCTGATCAGATATCCTGAGTTAATCTAGTTCCATTTGCCAGCATTTGGCCCATATCTGTCTACGCCCTTCCTATCCATGTTCCCATCCAGATGCCTTTTAAATGCTGTAATTGTACCAGCCTCCACCACTTCCTCTGGCAGCTCATTCCATACACGCACCACCCTCTGTGAAAATGTTGCCCTTCAAGTCTCTTAAATCTTTCCCTTCTTGCCTTAAGCCTATGCCCTTTTAGTATTGAACTCCCCTGTCCTGGGGGGAAAAGACCCTATCCATGCCCCTCATGATTTCACAAATCTCTGTCATGTCACCCCTCAGCCTCCAACTCTCCAGGGAAAATAGCCCCGGCCCATTCAGACTCTCTCTTTCAGTCTTCTTCAGAACTCTAGGAAGGCACCCTGCAATACTTTGCTAAGCAAACTCTGCCCCAGAGGATAGACCTCTCCTCGGCTTAGCAATGCACCCAGAGGTTTACAGTGCAGTGCTGATGGGTCAGCCTCAGCTTTCGTCCTGAAACTTTACACAGCACTTGAACTCACAGCCTTGGACACAGAAAACGGGAGAGTCACCAAATGAGCCCAAATCCTAACTCTTATAGATATTTTTAATTATCGTCTTCAGAGACATTACTACACAACCCTGGAGCAGGCGGGGCTGAGCCTGGGCCTCCTGGCCAAGAGGCAGTGTAATTACCACTGCCCCACCTTAATTCTTACAAGCATCAATCAAACAGCCAGAAACACACTGGGTGCAGTTCATTCCCGCGATGCAATGTTTAACTAACCAATCATTGCAGCCCTGGGGCAAACAGCAAGAAGCATTTGGAGATAATAAAATGTGAGGCTGGATGAACACCAGCCTCACATTTTATTATCCAGCCTCACATTTTATTATCTTGGAATCTCCAGCATCTGCAGTTCCCATTATCTCAGAAGCATTTGGAGCACTGAATTACCTTGTTTCTGGATTACTCATTGTTAGCTCAGGTATCAGGTGATGACAAGGCCGCCCTGGTACTAATTGTAAACGTAATCTTTTTAGACAGAAAGTTATGTGTAACTGTTCCACTCAAGGAATCGGTGTAACATTGTTGAGAATGTGCTTCCTATATGTTGCTGTCCTGACAGAGTCTTTCAGCTTGATGATAAAGATCCAAACAGACCAATGGAGACCAGCCCTTCTTCCTCAGCCAACTGTGGTATAGAAACATAGGGACAGGAATAGGCCACTCAGCCCTTTGAGCCTGTTCCACCATTCACTGAGATCATGGCAGATGCACAGTCAGACTCCGGATACCAGCCTTTGGCCCATATCCCTTAATGCCTCTACGTAACAAAAAAAATGTCTTGCTCAGATTTAATACTGATAATAGCTGATCTCCAGCATCCACTGCCATTTGTAAAATAGTGTTCCAAACATCTACCATCTCTTGAACAATTAATATAAATCCTGGTGATGTAACTGATCACATAACACTGATATCAGTCAGAGAGAGACACCAGTCCAGAGTGAGTATGTGCAGTGAGAGGTATAGCCTATAGTATGAGAGAATCCCTGTAGTGCACAAAGAGGCCATTTGGCCCCATTGAGTCTGCAAAGATCCTCCCACCCAGACCCAGCCCCCACCCTAACCCTGTAACCCTTTATTTACCACGGCCAATCCACCTACCCTGCACACTGGGCATCTTTGGACTGTGAGAGGAAACTGGAGCACCTGAAGGAAACCCACGCAGACCCACAAAGAGAATGTGTGCAAACTCCACATAGACAGTCACCCAAGACTGGAATCAAACAGGGGTCCCTGGTGCTGTGAGGCAGCAGAACTAATCACTGTGCTGCCCCTAAAACACTCTACACCAGAATGCTGTGTTTGAGAACCTATTTTGTACAGATGTAAATAGAGGAATGTTACAGTAGATTAGGAGTTGAGGAACCTTCCTTAGTGATAAAGAAGGAAGGAGCCATCAGGACAGAGTCAGTGCAAACACCCACAATCCGAAATATTCCAGATCTGTATCTCAATGTGTGGGTAACAGTATTGGCTTAAAGCACAAGTTAAAATACAACAGGATTAAAAACAGATTAATTCATCCTATTTGCTGCCTAGCTATGTGTAAATTGGCTGTTGCATTTGGCTAGTGAACAAGAGTGAAAGCAGTTCAAAAAAAAATTCTCTACGTGTGAAATACTCAATAAATCCTGAGGATGTTATGAGAAACAAACATGTCATTAAATCTCAGAGTTACTGATATCAAAATCCCTTGATGGACATAATTGCAACATACGTCTCGCTCACCTAATAGATTGTAAAATACAGCATGATATGTTGTTGGTCCCAGCGCAGTTCCATATTGTGGATTTTCCTACCTGGTGTATTTTGAGGACTATGATTAGGGACCTGTCCAATGGAAGAAAGCACACTGTCAGATCTTAGTTCAAATGTAAAATTGCTTCAATCCAATTCCTAAGTTTAAATAGGATGTGTTTTTGTCAGTGACCCTGTTGTGAGGATTGCTGGTATTTGCTGTATGCTGTTTTTGAACTGACAGGCTTGTGCAATTAAACCTCTGGCTTTCTAAATTACTTGCATCCTACGCCTTCAAACAACAGTGTGTGTTTGCATTCAGCCCCATGCAGGAGCCATTGGAAATGATAGGCAGTGTGAGTGCGAGATCAGCCAAACGACATGGTTTCATGTTGGCCCATTTTGCACAGGTGAGGTTTCCAAAATGTGATGACTAATCCAATGTCCTTATGATCAGCCACCAACCTCCCATTGCTCGTTCCCAATCTATGATACAGAGGTGTCGGTGTTGGACTGGTGTGGACAAAGTCAGGAGTCACACGAAGCCAGGTTATAATCCAACAGAGTTATTTGAAATCACAAGCTTTTGGAGCGCTGCTCCTTCATCACGTGAACTTCCAACCTATTGCCCATTGACAAAGCACCTAATCAACCACCATAGATTCCTGGAGTGTGGGAGATTTGATTTTAGTTCATGTTCACTGAACAGCCTTTTGCCTTCACAATGCTAGTGCAGAGATCAGTAATTGAGGAACCCAATGGTGGGACTTGGTGTTGGAGCGTTGAGACTGGGCAGAAGCTCAGAGACTGCCCAGTCCAACAACAACTGGAGTAGCGCCAGAGGGAATCCAGACACCACTGTCTGTTACCCTGAGTTTATCCAAACCTACATCATCTACACCTGGGCATCCATCATCCCTGTGCTTGTTGAGCTCCTAGACTGTGTTAGAGGAGAGAAATCAGGGCAGAATTGGGGAAGGGGTGGGAGAGGGCAGGGGGCGCTAGTGGGGAGGCATGGCTGGACAGTGAAGGGTAAGAGGTAATATGTGGGGAAATTCTGGGTCTTCAAGTTAGAGGGGAGAATCTAGGAAAAGCCTTTCCAATGGCTTAGAACAGAGAACAGTATGGCACAGGAATGGGCCCTTCAGCCCACACCGTTGTACTGAGCATGACACCAAATGAGAACAATCCCTCCATTCCTTGCATATTTATGTGCTTATCCAGGAGTCCTTGATACACCCCAGCTGCATCTGCCACAACCATCACCCCGGCAGTGCGTTCCAGACTCCTGCTACTTTCTTGTAAAAAAACTGCCCCTTCTTGTCTCCTTTGAACTTTCCCCCCTCTCACCTTAAATGCATAGCCCTAGCATTAGACATTTCTACTCTGCGAAAAAGATTCTGACCGTCAACCCTGTCTATGCCCCTCATAATTTTACAGACTTCTGTCAAGCCTGTGCTGCTCAGGAGAAAGCAACCTGAGTTTTTCTAGTCTCTCCTTATAGCTCATACTCTCTAATCCAGGCAGCATCCTGGTAAACCTCCCCTGCACCCTCTCGAAAGCCTCCACATCCTTCCTGTAATGTGGTGACCAGAGCTGAACATAATACTATAAGTGTGGCCTAATCAAAGTCTTCTAAAGCTGCAACATGACATTCTGACTCTTGTACTCATTTTCCAGATCAATAAAGGGAAGTAAGCCATACACCTTCCTTACTACCCTGTCTACTTCATGGCTACTTTCAGGGAGTTATGGACTTGAACCCAACGTCCTTCTGTACGGAAATGCTGTTCAGAGTCCTGTCAGTGTACTTTTTCTTAACATTTGACCTCCCAAAGTGTAGCACCTCAAACTTACCCAGATTAAACTCTATCTGCCATTTCTCCGCCCATGTCTGCGACTGATTTATAGCCTGCTGTATCTTTTAACAACCTCTACATTATCCACAACTCCACCAAACTCTATATGATCTGCAAACTTACTAACCCACTCATCGACATTTTCGTCTAAGCCATTTATATCTATCACAAACAGCAGAGGTCCCAGAGGGATCCCTGTGGAACACTACCAAACATGAAAAGGGGCTGAAAGGAGCCTTTCCTCCATTACCCACTGCCTTCTGTGGACAAGATAATTCCGCATCTACGTGGCCAAGTCACCATGGATCCCAGACATCCTAATCTTCTGGATGAGCTTCCCGTGAGGGACCTTATCAAAAATGTTACTGAAATCCTTGTACAGCATTCACTGCTGTACCCCCATCAATTACCTTCAACACCTCCTCGAAAAATTCAATCAAGTTAGTAAGACATGACCTGTCCTGTACAAAACCAATGCTGACTGTCCCTAATTAGGACATGCTTTTCCAAATGTGCATAAATCCTATCCCTAAGAATTCTCTCCAATAGCTTCCCAACCACTGATATGAGATCCTCAGTCTATTATTTCCTGGATTTTCCCTATTTCCTTTCTTGAACAGAGGAACAACATTAGCTGCTTGCCAGTCCTCCGGGACCTCTTCAGAGGCTAGTGAGGATACAAGATCTTGATCAAGACCCCAGCAATTTCCCCTCTCGCCTCTTTCAGCAACCTGGGGGAGGTACAGTTGGGCTCTGGGATCTTATCCATATTAATGCTCTTCAAGAGATCCAACACCATTTGTTTCTTGATTTCAAAATGCCCGAGCATATGAGCATGCTCCAAAAAAATCTCATTATCCTCCCTATCATTCTCCTGAGTAATGACATTTAGCAGATCTTACATATATGCTGTCCGTAATTTTGACTGGAATTGTTTGGAATCCCCCTTTGCCACTATGTAATTAAACAAATTCTCTCAGTCATGGATTATATGTTGCATAATGAAGTTGGCTTTAAATATGAAGAAAAATAGTTAATGTCCAAAGGGCAAAGATATTGTTTTCAAAGTGAGATCATCCTCTTAATCCCCAGAAAATTGCAACGCCCCAATTCATTGTCAACTTGAAAACTGGGAAATGTGCGAAATACATTTTTCCAAATCAGATGAGACTGGAAGAGCTGAATGGCCTATTGCAGTTCCTATGACGCTGTGTCATTCAGGATTAAATACTTCTTATTCATTTACATGCTGTGGGTTCTGCTGGATGGGTCAATATTTATTCTCCATCCCTCACTGCCCTCGAGAAGGTGATGATGAACTCCAGCAGCTTGTGCTGCAGTATTCACCCCCAGGGCTGTTAGAGAAGGGGCTGCAGTGTTTTAACCCAGCAACAGTGAGTGAGTGGTGATAGATTCCCAGGATGGTGAGAGGCTTGTAAAGAAACCTGCAGGCAGTGGTGTCTGCTGTCCTCCCCACCACCCCTATCCTGTCTTTTTAGCCTGGTGCTGCTTCTCATTGTTTTATCCAACCGTCACCCCATTTCAAGGCTTGGAACCGCCTGAGTGGGCAGAGAGAGGAGGAGAAATCTTGTTAGACCCAGAGGAGAGTGTCAGTCATTGCCACCTCAGAGCCTATAATCCCAAAATGTCAGCCCTGGCCCCAGCTGGGGCCCTGAACCCACTTTGGGAAGCACTGTCCTTGGAGATAACAGTCACAGTTTTGATGGAGGGATCGTACCGAAGAGGGTGGTGTAAATTGTTGAAGAGCTGATGAGGTGTCCTGTTTATTTGTACCCTGCACCCACAGCAGTGACGCCTAGCCAAGCTGAGAATTAAGCGCATCTCTGACTAGATGAAAATGTTCATCACGAGCAGAAAGAGATTGCATTTATGTAACACGTCCACAGAATATCAAAACAAAACACTTCTCAACAAATAATTGCTTTTAAAATGTTGGCAGCCAGTTTGGTAGTTTAGGGTAAATGTTAGGTGAATTCCCAACAGATAGATAGGGCCTGGGTTTAACATCTCATCTGAAGGATGAAATATCCAACTGTACAGCTCCTCTCAGCTGGAATGTCAGTCTGCACTGCACAAGTGAGGCCTGAACCCCGACAAACATCCATCTCAGACACTTCTGTCATGTCGGTTTAATGTTCATTTTTACAGAATGAAGGGATGTATCTGAATATAAAAATTCTGATGCATCACTCATAAATTCACAAAATTAATGCAAAGCGCTAGTATTATCCACTACAGATGTGTTTAATTCCTTCCATGAGCTAAAGTCAATATGTTTGTATAATGCTACATCATGAATTCCTAAAAGGGGTTAATGTTTATATGTAAATTCAACATCTGCATAGATTGCAAATGCAAACAAGTTGCACTAATATAATGCTTTAATATAGTAAATATCATGAACTATTCACTCGGACAAAATATGATACCAAACCACGTGAGAAGCGACTAGCAGAGATGGCTAAGATGCTTTGGTGCTTTGTTCATTCATTGGCTGGGCCAGCATTTATTGCTCTTCTCCAAGTGGCCTTGAGGAAGTGGCAATGAGCTGCCTTCTTGAGCCACTGCAGTCCATGCGCTGTAGTTACAACAGAGTTGCTGTTGGGAAGCACGTTTTCATTCCTTTTAGACTGCAGAGCTTTTGAGAAACTGAGTGGGTTGTGAGACCTTTTCAGAGGACAGTTTAAAGTTAAACATGTGATTTGATTTGATTGCTTTTATTGTCACATGTACCGAAAAACAGTGAAAAGCTTCATTCACGAACAATACAGGCAAATCACAGGAAGCAAAGGATGTACAGGTGAAAAAGACTTAGAGGCATACAGGTTACATTGCAGGTTACATTATTTGAGGCTTGATTCCCAATCAAAAGTCTGACAGCAGCCAGAAAGAGGCTGTTCCTGAACCTGCTTGAGCGTGTGCTCAGGCTTCTGTATCGTCTGCCTGACGAAAGAGGTTGTAGGAGGTCATTACTGGGCTGCGATGGGTCTTTGCTGTTGGCCGCCTTTCTGCGGCAGTGAAACGTGTAAGTGGAGTGCGTGGATGGAAGGTTGGCTTCCATGATAGTCTGGGATGCACACACTACCTTCTGTAGTTTCTTATGGTCCTGAGCTGTTGCCATACCAGGCCGTTGTGCACCCGGACAGTATGCTTTCACTGGTGCATCTGTAGAAGTTGGTGAGGGACCTTATGGCCGTTCCAAATTTCCTGAACCACCTGAGAAAGAAGAGACAATGTTGTGCCTTCTTGACTGTTGTGTATACGTGGGAAGTCCAGAGCAGGTTGTCAGTTATCATCACTCTGAGGAACTTGATGCTCTTCACTCTCTCAGTTGGGGTTCTGTTGACGTAGATGGAGGCATGTTCTTCTTTCTTTCTGAAGTCGAGATCAGTTCTTTAGTTTAGCTGATTTTGAGGCACAGATTATTTTCATTGCACCACGTCACCAAGCCCTCTATCTCCCTTCTGCATTTTGACTCGTCCTTGTTAGATATCCGTCCCACTACAGTGGTGTTGTCAGCGAACTTGTAGGTAGCATTCCTTCAGAACTTGGCAACGCAGTAGGTGTAAAGGGAGTATGGTGTGTATGATTGCAGGTGTTTCCCCACAATACAACCCAAACTTTGGGTCTAATAGGTAGATGACACCTTCGTGATTATCAAATGCACAAGACTAGAAAAAACCCACCAACACATAAACAACATCCTCACTGGGATAAAATTCACAAAAGAAGAGCAAAACAATAACTAACTACCCCTCCTGGACATTATGGTGGAATGTTACAACAACAGGGAGACCCAGATGAGTGTATACAGAAAGACCACGCACGCTGACCAGATACTTAATTACTCCAGCACCCACCCCAACACCCATAAACGGAGCTGCATCAGGACATTATTCTAATGAGCCCAAAAACACTTCAGCAATCCGGAATTGCACAAAGCAGAACAGCAGCACTTGTACGGAGTTTTTAAGAGGAATGGATACCCAAAAAGCACAATCTGCCGTTATCTTTGCAACAGACCACAACAGGAAGATATAACGTGGCCAGACACACCAGTCACCCTACCATACATCAGAGATGACCACAAGACTGCTCAGACCCCAAGCCATCAGGGTAGCCCACAAACCAACAACAACCCTGTGACAAGAGATCATGGGAACTGCAGATGCTGGAGAATCCAAGATAACAAAGTGTGAAGCTGGATGAACACAGCAGGCCAAGCAGCATCTCAGGAGCACAAAAGCTGACGTTTCGGGCCTAGACCCTTCATCAGAGAGCAAACTCTCTGACGAAGGGTCTAGGCCCAAAACGTCAGCTTTTGTGCTCCTGAGATGCTGCTTGGCCTGCTGTGTTCATCCAGCTCCACACTTTGTTATCTTAACAACCCTGTGACAGCTGCTGACAAACAGCCAATAAAACTAATGTAATACACAAAATACCACGCAAGGACTGTGAGAAACATTACACAGGCCAAACTGGAAGAAAACTGTCAATAAGGATACACAAACACCATCGATCCACCAAGAGACATGACCAATTCTCACTGGCCTCAGTACACACGGACAAAGAAGGACACAGATTTGACTGGGACAATACATCCATAATAGTATAGGCCAAGCAGAGACATGCCAGGGAATTCCTGGCGGCCTGACGTTCCAACTGGAACTCTGGCAGCAAACACACTGAACTAGACCCGATGTACTGAGAAACAGAACCGGAAGTGATGCCATCCCCCCCAGCAGACTGAGGCATATAAATAACAAGCAGGACAGAAGACCAACGCTTTCACCAGAGGTGCACTGACGATGTTACCGAGCAGGGTGACAAAATGTTTGTAATCAAACCCACAGGCTCGGCGAGCATGTCTACAACCTCATTCACAACTCAAGCTACAAATCTTCTCAAAAACTTTAAAGGGAGTACAGTAGGGGGCTGAGGACGCGTCCTTGGGGGCGGTTCCAGTGTTGCAGGTTATTGTGGAGGAGGTGCAGTTACCGATCCTCACTGATTGTGGCCCATGGGTCGGAAAGCTGAGGATCCAGTTGCAGAGGGTGGTGCCGAGACCAAGGTCAGGCACTTCAGAGAGATCAGTCTGGGGGGATAATGGAGTTGAAGGGGGAGCTGTAGTCAACAGGCAGGAGTCTGACGTAAGTATGTTTGTTGTCCAGAGGTTCCAGGGATGAGTGCAGGGTAGGGATATGGCATCCTCTGTGGTCTTGGTATGTTGGTAGGCAGACTGTAGGGGATTGAGGCATGCTGGAAGACTGGAGTTGATGTGGACCATGACTAGCCTCTCAAAGCACTTCATGACTGTTGAGGTCAGATCCACTGGGCGGTAGTCATTAAGGCACGGAACATGTGTTTTCTTGAGTATGGGGATGATAGTGGTCTGGTTTGTTGTCGGCTTGGAGTTCAATGTCGACCAGCCAAGGATGGAAGATTTCTTTCTCTAAAGGACATCAATCAATCAGATGAGCTTTTAACCACATCTCAGATGATTGGGTGTTCACTCTTACTGAGACACACATTATACTCCAGATTAATTCATGGAATTTAAATTCCATCAGCGGCATCGTGGGTTTGTCCCCACCTCCCCAAAGAATTAGCCTGGCCCTGTGGGTGAGGAGACTGCTGAAATTATAACCAGCATCACCCTAAATTCAACAGGACGGGGTGAGATAGGAGAGGAAGGGTCAGAGGCAGAGAGCATTAGGAGTGAATTGTGGAACTAAAGTCCAGGATGGTTGAAAGCAGAATCGCTAAGGCTGGGGAGGAAAATGAGGGATACTGAAGAGGCTAGAGTTGGAGGGATCTCAGAACATTGTGTGGCCAGAGGAAATTACAGAGACAGGGAGGATGAGGCTATAGAGGGATATGGAAACAAGGATGAAGTTTTGCTTAACCAGGAACCAAACTAGGTCTGAAGAATGGTCCCAACCCGAAACGTCAAGCTTTCCTGCTCCTCTGATGCTGCCTGGCCTGCTGTGTTCATCCGGCTCCACACCATGTTATCCTAGGTCTGCAAGTATGTGGGGCAATGGCGGGAATAGCACTTGCTGTTAGAATCCATCCGGGGGACTACAGCCAAAGATAGAACAGAAGAAACAGGAACAAAATTAGGCCATTTGGCCCTTTGAACCCGTTCTGCCCAAGCTGCATCCTACGTCCAATCTTCCATATCCCTTGATTTCTTTGGTTCAAAAACAAATCTATCAGTATCTATCTTGAATGTAAGCATAGACTGAACTTCCACAGCCTCTTTGGTAGGGAATTTCAAAGACCCGTCCCTCTCTGAAGCTCCAAGGTAATCGGGCAGTTGATTTTAAGCCGAGAGAGACTCACGGGATTATTTAGAATTGCCATCAGTAGTTTAAAACAAAAAACAGAATTTGTTCTGCACCAGGAAACTACACAGCAGATGTTCCTACATGTAGGATCCTAGGAAATAGGGACAGGAGTAGGCCAGTCGGCCCCTTGAGGCCCAATTAGATCATAGTGAAGCTTTGATCACAACACCATTTTCCAAAATTATCCTGCTACCCTTAACTTCCAGAAATTTCTGTCTTAAAAAGAGAGTCAGTAATTGAGCTTGCACTGCCCTCTGGAGCAGAGCATTCCAAAACTTTCATCTCCCCCCAACAATCCACCCCCCGACCCCACCCCAAACTGAACCAGGAAATTCTTCCACATTTCAGTCTGTTTGATTTGCCCCGTATTGTAAATATGTATCCCCTTGTTATAATTCCCACCACCTACCCCATGATGGCCGGGGAAATTTGATTCAAATTCAATTTAAATGAAATGAAATTATAACAGCAAAGATTTAAAATAAAGTCGGATGTAAGAGAGAAACTGTAGTAGAAATTCATTACAGGTCAGCCAGTGCCTGAAACAGCAAATGCAGATAGAGGATTGGACCTGTAGTATTAAGCTTTCCATTTCTGTTGAAGATATTCCTGGAACTGCTGTGTAATTTCACCATTTGGTGTCTTTTCTGGTATTTTTTCTCCACAGGCAGGTTTAATTCATGTGAAAACTTCCAAGTCTGTGAGGATATTGTTACAGTGTTGATCTGCCTGCTGAGAGAATGATAGAAATGGCAGGAATGTTCAAAATTCTGTGCTGCTTTGTGTCATCAGTTCACAGACACAGACACACACGTATACAGACAGACAGACAGACAGACACACACACACACACACACACACACACGTACACAAACAGACAGACACACGCACATGAAAACCACAGCTGTACAACCTGTTATCAATCAGATACCTATTAGATACCTTCTCAAAACTTTGTGACTAAATGACACAATTTCTATTTGCAAATAAATCCTGAGAGGGGTCTAGTTGTCAAAACCTCCCGTTTAAGATGAGGAACCCTGATGACCACATGTGTATAGAAAAAGACTTTATTTATCACCTTTCACAACTTTCCAGAGTGTCAAAGTGCTTTACAAGCAGTTTTAAAGTTCAGTCACTGCTTTAATGTTTGGAATAAGAACAAAACAAATAGGAGCAGGCGTGGGCCATTCAGCCCCTCAAACTTGAACTGCCTTTCTATAAGATCCTGGCTGATCTGCCCGAGGTCTGGATATTTCTTTTGTGCCAGCTCCTCGTCGCACTCAACTTTGCAAAGTTTCAAAAATCTTCCTCCTCTTTAAATAGTTTCGGTGACTATGTCTCAACAACTCCCTGGAACAGAGAATTTCAAACATTCCTTATCCTCTGACAGAAGGAATTCCTTATGATCTCCATTTTAAATGAATGCCCCCTCATTCTGCGACTGTGTCCCCTCATCTGAGATTCCCTCACGAGCGGATACATCCTTTCAACGTGAATCCCCCTCAGCATCGTGCCCATTTCAATAAGATCATCCCTCATTCTGCTACACTCTAATAAGTGAAGCCTGAATGTGCCTGGTCATTCCCGATAAATCTTGATGACTACTGCCCCCACAAACGTGGCAAGTTTTCTGTCAAGTTCAAAAGTAGACTTTGTCCTTTTAACTTGAAATTGGGTGCATCCACATCTGCATGGCTCAGCAATTGACGAAAGTGAGACTACTTGACACATCATGAGAGAGCTTTCCAATACCACAGCATCCAAAAAACAACACTGCCTATCCCATTAATGGTTTTTCTTCTACTTCAATGACCATTCGAAGATGGCTTAAGAACCCTTCAGACCTGACATCATTTTACGAAGGGGACGTAACAAAAACTGGCTGTCTTGGATTTCATTGTTGCCCTACTGAAAAGAAAAGCTAAATTGCAGAATAATGTATTTAGCCGGGATTAACAGTCCTGCCGCACACGTAAACTGGATACTGCCTTTTCCGAACCAGGCATCTGTCATCTCCATAACTCGCTGTGAATTAAAAAGCACTAATTTGTCAAATATCAGTCCACCAGCCCTTGGACCCCTGAAATAATGGAAACTATGTTGTTGCTGCTGGTTGTGAAAGAGCCTAGGTTACTTTTGCAGCTCAAAGGGGCAATGTTTTGCCTCTATCATGTTCAAATGCAGCCAGTATTTATTATTCCCTCAGGTAAAGTCCCGACGTAAAGAAAGAGATTTCTCAGTGGGATTAGTGAGACCTGCAGTGTGATTTCGGTGAGTGTTAAACCTTTCGCCATTATCTGTTGTGATTTTTTTTAATGTATATTTTCACACTTCCAATCTAATTCAAAATGGGCATGTGAGTGATACAGAGATATAGAGAGCAGGAAGAGGGAGCTTCAAAATTTCTCAAAAGGCTTTACAGCGAAACCCTTCAGGAAACATTTCTGTCAATTTATACACAGAAAGCTCCCACGACTAACTCCAGTAATGACCACGTTATTTCACTGATGTTGATTGAAGGATAAATATTGGCCAGGAAGCCTGGGCTAACTTTGCTGCTCTTCTTCCAAATCGTGCCATTTGAACCTGATTGGACCAGATGAGGCCCTGCCTTAAGGTTTCATCCAAAGCACCACACCTCCCTTTGCACCAGTGATCAAACCCTGGTGTGGGACTTGAAGCCACAAGCCTGTGACTCAATGCCAAAGGTCTGATATACACAGCCTCAATTACACCTCTCGGTGTTTTCCCTGAGAGAGCCTGAACTGCCCAGGGAGGGGGAATACATTTGGGTTTTGTGTGAGAGAAATAGCTTGTGCAGCCAACATCGTCAAAAGCATGGGCTTTGTTTGCTGCCTGGAGTCACACTTGGAGAGAAACAGATTGGATAAACTATTCTGGAGCTCCTTTGCACCGTATCACAGCGAGAATGAATACTCTCGGAAGTGACAAGACAAGACAAAGAACGAAGAAAATTACAGCACAGGAACGGGCCCTTCAGCCCTCCAAGCCTGCACCGAAATCTGCCCATCACAACTAAAACCCCCTCCCCTTCCAGGGAACATATCCCTCTATTCCCGTCCTGGGCATATATTTTGAAATATTGGAGTGTTACACGTTTAGAAATATCTGAATGGTTACAGCACAGAGAGATCAGCCATTCAGCTCATTACGCCTGCTCTCGCTCTCTTTGTTAGTTACTCGGCTAATCTCCCTCCCATGAGTAGAAGCAAAATGTGAAGCTGCTGGTGAATCTTCCCGCTGCCGCGTGGTTGAGATGGCGTCTGATGGGGCGAGCTATATAATTTGCCAGGTTTGGATGCTGCAGCAACTGGAAGTGGAATCTTTTCAGTTCCATATCGTATGGATTCTGATAATAGCCACCATTATATACTGGGCGCTGTGACTGCAGTACACATTCATCAAGGAAAATATAGTCTCACATATCAGTGAGAGCACTGTGGGGCAATCATCTGTCATCAGTGACTCCAACATCTGCTGACAAGATTGCTGATCAGACCCTGGTTTCTGACACTCTCTCACTAATTCCCTTGCTTCCTTAAGATAGAATCACCAAACCACACGGAAGGCCCAGCATTCTGTGCTGATGGCTCTTTGAAAGAGCTTTCCAATTAGTCCTACTCCCCTGCTCTTCCCCACACCCCTGCAGTTGTGTCACCTCCTGCAGAGCGGAGACTGAATTCGGATAGTGACAAAGCCATTCCATTGAGCTTCCACTCCTCCTGCCTTTCCACTTGTGAGGCAAGGAGCAAGAAATGGTTTTTCTTTGCAGTCTTCGAGTAGATTGTGGATACTCTGTTACTGAACAAGTAAGAAATACTGGTCATTAAATAGGACCCTTCACATAATCCCAAAGCAGTCTGTAGCCAAAGAAGTACTTTTGAAGTATTGCTGAAAATACTTACATTTTGTTGAGGCTTTGCATCTTGCACTCATCAGGACAATTAACAAGAAATACTGAACTAAGGGGAAAGCAGCATTTATGCTATATGAGAGAAGAATGCAAATTAGTCAGCAAGTGGACTCTGATTGGTAGAATACATTAGTTAGTGATGACTGACAGTTAACTGCAAATCTGTTTAAATTTTAAAGACGGCAGAGCGACTCAGATTGCCCTGAAAAGTAAACAGCAGGATGGTTTACACTGATTTGGTTGAGTTGAAACAGGTGCAGTCTGTATAAATGTTCTTTCAGTCTGCAAAGAACGGGGCCCTGTGTGTTAATATATATTACTTCCAGGACTTACAAATGTGGCATACTGTGAGCCTGACAGAAAATCTGAAATTGGTTACGAGAATAATTCTTCTCAGATTCAAGATTATTTAGCAAATGTTGTCCGATCGGGGCATTGCCTCCGATACTGGACCCTGAGGTTGTGAATTTTGCATGCTCAGGGTGGTTGGTTACTGTCAGTGCTTTGCTCATAGTGAACAGCTAAAAGGATCTGCTGTTTCCAATAATCTACCAGTCTTCGGGATACCCATCCCCCACACCTGGCATCGAAATTCATCTCCCATATTACTCAAATGCATGAGACGAAGAATGCCTTTTTGATTTGACAGTAACACCACTCTAGCACTGCAGCTCATAGCAATATGAAACATCTCACTTCATGTTTTGCGCAAAGCTTTGAGATACATTACCCTTCCAGGGTAATCTGAAGTAGAAAATTCAAAGTGATTGCCTTGGGGCTTAGATTGCATAAACTCATGAACTTTTATAATGCAGCACTCTTTCGGTTCTGCAGTAGAAGGGTCAGCCTAGACTTTAGGCACAAATCTTTGGACTTCAGTTGAACTAAGAAGGTGAACCCACACTTTCTAACTTTAGACACAATGGTGCTACAAACTGAAGCTAAGGTAGGGGTAAGCTTTCAAATTTAACCTGACTCCTGTGTATAAACAGTACAGGAGTGTGATACACATTTACCCAGTGTTTATAAGTGACCTCCACCAGTTTGAAGTTGTGTTTTCAAAGCTTTTAGAAACTTATTTTGACATCTCCAGTAAACTGAGCTGAAAACTCTTGCATCTATTTCTCTTCCATCAGTTTATCTAATCATTGTTGCAGCTCATTATCTAAGATTACTAACCAACATCCTCAATCACAAGTATTTCTGTCTGTTGCCTCACCCTTACCTTGCATTGACACAGCAATCTTGTGGTGATGAGGGATAACAGTGCCAAAGTGATGCCACCCAAAGGTTGCAGGAACAGCAACTCATATTCCGCTTGGGAACCCTGCAGCCCAATGGTATCAATGTGGACTTCAGAAGCTTCAAAATCTCCCCTTCCCCCACTGCATCCCAAAACCAGCCCAACTCGTCCCCGCCTCCCTAACCTGTTCTTCCTCTCACCTATCCCCTCCTCCCACCTCAAGCCCCACCTCCATTTCCTACCTACTAACCTCACCCCCCACCTTGACCTGTCCATCCTCCCCGGACTGACCTATCCCCTCCCCACCTCCCCACCTATACTCTCCTCCCCACCTATCTTCTCCTCTATCCATCTTCAGTCCGCCTCCCCCTCTCTCCCTATTTATTTCAGAATCCTCTGCCCATCCCTCTTTTCTGATGAAAGGTCTAGGCCCGAAACGTCAGCTTTTGTGCTCCTGAGATGCTGCTTGACCTGCTGTGTTCATCCAGCTCCACACCTTGTTATTGTGGTGATGAGGGCTGAGATTACAGAATGAAGTGTATGTTAGATTTTTGTGTAATTAGCAAAATGTCATCTCTGAGTCTTTGACTAGTGAAGCTTTTACTAATTATCCTGATTTCCCTTCAGAACCTGAAAATCAAATGGAAGGTGATGGGTGAACTGTGGCTAACTGATTGAATTCTCATGAGAATACCTGTTACTACCAAATACTCTGTTGTAAATGCTCTGGGGTGAACCCTCGCCACAGCTCCGCATGGTGTAAGTCCTACCTGGCAGATTTGCTGCAACCATCCTTTTTCCTGGTTGGGATTGATGAGGGCTGCTTGCTGTGGTTTGCTTGAGGAGAACTGATTGGTGTCTGAAGAGAAGAGGCTGTTTGTCTAAACAAGATGTAGTTTATTACATGTTAACATTCAGATAAATGATACATTTGTGTGATAAACACCATCACTGGGACTCTGAGGGAGATCCCGATGTTAGGCTTTTCACTCAATTGCGTTGTGACATGTTACGTTTGTGATTATCCAAACAAGTTTGAGTGAAAATGACTCTGATTTAGAGACGGATCGTGAATTGCCTCCAATATAGAACTATGTTTAATTTGGTCTCGGCGGGTATAACTTTTTTTGTTGATGCTGCTTCCTTTTAGGATAATATGTTCTAAACCAGTGTTACAGAACATGGAATCTTGATTGGCACGGGCATTGACATTTTTAAAATTCATTCTTGGGTTTCGCTGGCAAACCCAGCATTTATTGCCCATCCCTAACTTCCCTCAGCCATCTAGAGCACAATGTCTAATGATGCCATATCAGAGGGCAGTTAAGATCAATGCTTCCTCCAAGCTGTGCACATGTGCAGCCACTCCAGTGTTCTCGACGACCAACTGGCATTGGCACGCTGATAGCGACATTGGTTTCAGTTCTAGGAATACCCTCTGCAGCCAGCAAGAAAATTAAAGGGAATGCTGGTTAAGAACAAATCACATGAAGTTCACATTTAGGTCTCCTCTGGGTGCTCTGGTTTCCCTCCCATAGTCCAAAGATGCGCAGGTTAGGTGGATTGACCATGCTAAATTGCTCATAGTATCCAAGGATTTGCAGGCTAGGTGGATTGCAGTAGGAATGCAGGGATGGGGTAGGGGGTGGGTCTGGGTGGCATGCTTGGAGAGTCGGTGTGGACTTGATGGGCAGAATGGCCAGTTTTCTCACTGTAAGAATTCCATGATTCTGTTCTATGATTCTAAAATCTACGTTGGCTCACCATAATAAACCCATATTTGACCATGTGGCTGTTAATTTTGTCACAAACTATTGTTTCTGCAAGATTCCCAACAATCAAAGTGAAACTCACTAGTCTGTAGTCACTTAGCCTACCCTCACACTATATTTGAACAAGGAAATAATATTTGTAATTCTCCTCTGTCCTGGTACCAAGATTGAGAGGCGATTGTCAGTGCCTCTGCAATTTTCACTCTCACGCTCTTCAGTATCCTTGGATGTATCCCACTGGTCCTGTAGCTCCTCTTTATCAGTTATTAACCATTCTAATGACAAAATTTCTTTTCTTTGCCATGGCTTGGGCAGCATCTTGTTTGTTTGACATTCTCCTCAAATAAAAGGGTCACATTTGTTACTCTCTAACCTGATGGGCAAAGGAATCAGGGCAACTTGCTTGGCCTCTCGTGAGTGGGGGCTATTGTTAGGGACAGTGTGAATACCTTGGTTAAGCCTCATTGTACCTTGTGGATGGCTATGAGTTTAGCTCTGAGACCATGTAACTCTTCACATTGTAGTTAATCTTCACTGGAGAATGAATCATTTTCTGTCAGATGTTTCCTTTCAATGAACCTGCCAGTGCAAATTAGCATGACTTCGCCTGTAAATTACACACAGAGCAGCAGCACCAATTTAAATTGACAGTCAACTGCGCAAAAAAGAATCATTTTCAGCTCTGCTATGTTTTTTTTTGGAGAAAATATGAGCTGGCTCACCAAGAAAGAAAGATAATTTGGTTGCCATCTGTCTCTAACAGATCTACAAGGTTGGGGATAAGAGTAAAGCATAGACCCTGGCAAATCAATACATTATCTTGTACCTGCCTCTTAAAGCAGTTTAAAACTCAATTTGCTACTAGCCGTCACAAGATTGAAGGGTAGTTTTAGGACCGTTGGAAGAGCCATATGGCCTGACAGTTATTAGCTTGGCATCCAACTCTGATCAGTTTGTGTTGTTGGGAATGGTTATCTCATCAAACCAGCTACGTGCAGGCATTCCACACCTGCACATTCCCCACGCTCCCCCAGCCCAACCCCAAACTATCCCCCACCCTACAACCATGCTCTGTTACAACAGAAATTCACCTCAATGGAATTTTGGGTCCAGTTTTTGTTTTCAGATTTCTGCCACAGATGTATAACAGAACATTTGTGCTGAATTGCAAAGGGCAATGTGCAGATATTGGTGACCGCCCTGTTTGAACATATTCTGACACAGCTCCAGAGAGGGTGGGTCTTGAACCCAGACCTTCTGGCCCAGAGTAAAGAACACTACCAGGCACCAAATTCCTCCTTTTGACAGCTGCTCCTATTGATTGACTGGTGTGATTGTGCCGGCTACTTGGATCGTACTATCAGCAACAGCAGAGCACCCTGCAGGCACAGTATGTAGCGAATGAAAGAAAAAGAGAAGACAGTTATGAAAGAGTGTTAATCTGAATGTACTGTCCACAGTGAAATTCATCCTCGATGCTCATTCCAACCACGTCTTTATCATAAGGCTCCTGGAGTGTAAATCTGAAATTTTCATCATTGTTCTCTTTACTGCCCTAAACATAAACACACAAATTCATAAGCACTGAGGCTACAGAGTAAAGTGCATGTGTCGTGCAGCGATATGAATTTCTGGCTTGGAGCACCTGCACTCAATGGTTGAGTGTTCAGCTGCCCATTGTGTGAATAAGAAATTATCTCTCAATGTGTGTGGAGGTCCAGTGAGCAGAGAGTCAATAGTGCCCATGCAGTAGGCTTAGTTCAAATAAAGCCTCAAATAAAGGTGAAAGACACAATTTAAGGTGAGCATTGATCTGAATGATTCAAGTAAAAATACTGCAGTATCATTATTTGAATAATTATTTAGTTTATATTTCAGGATGTAACTATTTCAAGCAGAATTTCATGCTTGATCATTTTTATCCATTATGTTCACCTAATGCTGAATTAATGGCAAATATTTGGCTGCCAGCTCACAGTGAGCTGGCTAATACTGTCTGTATGAATGTTGGCACAGATGGATGTTCATCTGTGACACTGACATAACTAAAACAGAAACAGACATGGAGTGAGAGTGAGCTGTTCCCTGTTAGTCCTCAGTTTGAGTTATGTAGCTGGGTAAGGATTAGACAGGGCTCACATGTGATGCCCTCCTTTGCTGAATAGGCTTCTGACAATCATCGGAAGAAATGGGGGGTTGGAGGAGTGCGGTGTGGTGTTTGGTTGATATGGAAATGATAGCTGTTTGCTATGATGCTGAACTCTCAACAAGCTTCAAGCAGGTAAGTTTGGATAACACTGTGCTGGTATGTGGCGATGGGAGCTCCCATTGAAGGTCAGGTCTCTGGTCATGATTACTTTATTAGAATACTGGATAGCCAAGCTCCCCCCTTGTTGGCCCTCAGTCATACTCTGGTGCTTCACAAACCACATCTCGCTCTGGGTTTGGTCACTCTCCTGCCATCTCCTAAGCTCCAGTTTCCCCTGTCATGCCCTGGTCCTACTAACCCCGACTCACGCCCAACCCTCACTGCTCCATTCCTAGTTCCCCAGTATTCAACAGACCAGTAAGAGCGAATGATTGTCTAGCCGTGCCCTCACTCTTAGCCACCCGGCTTTCAATGATTCATTGAAGAGCGAATGTTTCTAATTGTCTGGGGGGATCATCTGAGCTTACAGCCTCACAACCGGGTCATTGCACAGGCTAAACCAGGTCCATTGTCCCTGATGGATGGAGTATTTGTGTGAGAGGAACCACTGCTCTGTCAAACCACGGGCACCAAATAGATGAGAGAATGTGATGGTAGCGAAAACAGATTCAATCATAACTTCCCAGAAGGTGTTGGATAAAAAATTGAAGGAGAAACATGTGGGGAAAGGACTGAGGTTATTTGCCAATGCAGTTGTGGTGATTGGACCTACAGAATATGAGTTCCCTGATTGAGGCTGTTTAAAGGGTCCACCCAGGGATCCCTGGCTGATAGGTAAAAAAGGGTGAGAATCAGAGATACGTGCTGTCTGGTGCCCTGAATGAAGCAATAGTATAGTCGAGGACTGTTCATGCATGAATAAAGGGGGGCGTGGTGACCGGATACCAGCCTCTATGGAGTTATTTCAGCAATCATGATGGGCCAAGGTACCTCCTTCTGTGCTGTAGGATTCTGTGCTTTCCGCTATGAATGTGGCCCATTATACCTTCAATACTCATCCCTTCACTATCAAGATTGAAGGCAGATCTAATTAAAGCATTTGTGAAGATTGAATGAGTTGACATTTTCGATATAGAGAAATGACTTCCTCTGGCATGGGGAAATCAGAAAAAGAGGTCAGGGTGCCATTTCTATATTCTATTTTTGAACCAATTTGTTCAGAGATTAATTACACATGTCTGCAACAAGTGGGATTTGATCTGGGGCTTCATGGTCCACAGGGAGGGGCACTACCACTGCATCACAAGTGCCCTGCGAAGGAAAGTTGTACTGGCCAAAGAGAAACTGCAACAGAGGTCCACCAAACTAATTCATGGCACGGAGGGATTGTCCTATCAAGAAAAATTAGACAGATTTCAGACAGAATCTTACAGGGGCTTGAGTGATCTGGGTTATAGTGGTGGAGTGAGAGTCCCAGTGAGGCCTATCTTAAAGCTGGGAATAACTTGCCACATTTTCTGTGTGTTGCCAAGCAATGAGGTGGATTTTGCACTGGGCAGCAGCAAGTTGTCAATTAATGGGATTATAGATCGTAAAATACTTTTTTTAATGCCACAACTCACCTCAGTCCTCCCCCTCAACAACTTCTCTTTCAATTCCACCCACTTTCTACAGACAAAGTGGGTGGCCATGGGCACCCGCATGGGCCTGAGCTATGCCTGCCTCTTTGTAGGTTACGTGGAACAGTCCCTCTTCCGCACCTACACTGGCCCCAAACCCCACCTCTTCCTCCGTTACATTGATGACTGTATCGGCGCCGCCTCGTGCTCCCACAAGGAGCTCGAACAGTTCATCCACTTCAACACCTTCCACCCCAACCTTAAGTTCATCTGGACCATCTCTAACACCCCTCTCACCTTCCTGGACCTCTCCATCTCCATCTTTGGCAACCACCTAGAAACTGATATCCATTTCAAGCCCACTGACTCCCACAGCTACCTAGAATATTCCTCCTCCCACCCACCTTCCTGCAAAAGTGCCATCCCCTATTCCCAATTCCTTCGCCTCCGCCGCATCTGCTCCCAGGATGAGGCATTCCACTCCCGTATATATCTCAGATGTCCTCGTTTTTCAAGGACCACAACATTCCCCCTCCTGGCAGTGGTCGAGAACACCCTCGACCATGTCTCCCGCATTTCCCGCAACTCATCCCTCACACCACCTCCCCGCAATAACAACCAAAACAAAATCCCCCTTATCCTATGGTTCCACCCCACCAACCTCCGAATCCAACGCATCATCCTCCGACACTTCCACCATCTGCAATCCAACCCCACCGCCAAAGACATTTTTCCCTCCACACCCTTATCTGCTTTCCGAGGGGACCACTCTCTCCATGACTCCCTTGTCCGCTCCACACTCCCCTCCAACCCCACCACACCCCCCTCCAACCCCACCACACCCAGCACTTTTCCCTGCAACCACAGGAAGTGCTACACCTGCCCCCACACCTCCTCCCTCACCCCCTTCGCAGGCCCCCGGAAGACTTTTCACATCAAGCAGATGTTCACCTGCACGTTTGCCAATGTGGTATAGAACATAGAACATAGAACATTATAGCACAGTACAGGCCCTTCGGCCCTCGATGTTGTGCCGACCTGCCATACCAATCCGAAGCCCATCTAACCTATGCTATTCCATGTACGCCCATATGCTTATCCAATGACGACTTCAATGTACCTAAAGTTGGCGAATCTACTACCGTTGCAGGCAAAGCGTTCCATACCCTTACTACTCTCTGAGTAAAGAAACTACCTCTGACATCTGTCCTATATCTTTCACCCCTCAATTTAAAGCCAAGCACCCTCGTGCTCGCCGTCACCATCCGAGGGAAAAGGCTCTCCCTATCCGCCCTATCTAACCCTCTGATTATCTTATATGTTTCAATTAAGTCACCTCTCAACCTTCTTCTCTCTAACGAAAACAGCCTGAAGTCCCTCAGCCTTTCCTCGTAAGACCTTCCTTCCATACCAGGCAACATCCTAGTAAATCTCCTCTGCACCCTTTCCAAAGCTTCCACATCCTTCTTATAAATGTGGTGACCAGAACTGTACGCAATACTCCAAGCGCGGCCGCACCAGAGTTTTGTACAGCTGCAGCATAACCTCTTGGTTCCGAAACTCGATCCCTCTATTAATAAAAGCTAAAACACCCTATGCCTTCTTAACAGCCCTGTCAACCTGGGTGGCAACTTTCAAGGATCTGTGTACATGGACACTGAGATCTCTCTGCTCATCTACACTACCAAGAATCTTACCATTAGCCCTGTACTTTGCCTTCTGGTTACTCCCACCAAAGTGCATCACCTCACACTTGTCTGCATTAAACTCCATTTGCCACCTCTCAGCCCAGCTCTGCAGCTTATCTATGTCTCTCTGCAACCTACAGCATCTTTCGTCACTATCCACAACTCCACCGACCTTAGTGTCGTCTGCAAATTTACTAACCCATCCTTCTACGCCCTCATCCCGGTCGTTTATAAAAGTGATGAACACCAGTGGACCCAACACCGACCCTTGCGGTACACCGCTAGTAACTGGTCTCCAGGATGAACATTTCCCATCAACTACCACCCTCTGTCTTCTTTCAGCAAGCCAATTTCTGATCCAAACTGCTATATCTCCCACAATCCCATTCCACCGCATTTTGTACAATAGCTTGCTGTGGGGAACCTTATCGAACGCCTTGCTGAAATCCATTTACACCACATCAACCGGTTTACTGCATCTGCTGTACCCATTGTGGCCTCCTCTACAGCAGGGAAACCAAGCAGAGGCTTGGGGACCACTTTGCAGAACACTTTCACTCAGTTCGCACTAAATAAGAGCACCTCCCAGCCACGAAGCATTTCAACTCCCCTCCCATTCCGCAGATGACATGTCCATCATGGGCCTCCTGCAGTGCCATAATGATGCCACCCAAAGGTTGCAGGAACAGCAACTCATATTCCGCTTGGGAACCCTGCAGCCCAATGGTATCAATGTGGATTTCACAAGCTTCAAAATCTCCCCTCCCCCGACCACATCCCAAAACCAGCCCCGCTCATTCCCACCTCCCTAGCCTGTCCTTCCTCCCACCTGTCTCCTCCACCCACCTCAAGCCCCACCCCCATCTCCTACCTACTGACCTCATACCCCTCCTTGATCTGTATGACCTCCCTGGACTGACATATCTCTTCACTACCTCCGCACCTCCACTCACCTTTACTGGCTCCATCCCCGCCTCTTTGACCTGTCTGTCTCCTCTCCACCCATCATCTCCTCTATCCATCTTCTATTCGCCTCCCCCCCCTCCCTATTTATTTCAGAGTCCCCTTCCCCTCCCCCATTTCTGATGAAGGGTCTAGGCCCGAAACATCAGCTTTCCTGCTCCTCTGATGCTGCTTGGCCGGCTGTGTTCATCCAGCTCTACACCTTGTTATCTCAGATTCTCTAGCATCTGCAGTTCCTACTATCTCTCACCTCAGTAACATCCAGTTTCCTAACTTATCAAGCAAGCCAAATGGCAAGAATTCTTGACATAGAAGCCAGAGCAGGTACCTGGTGATTTCAGCCCACTGCTTGGTCCCAGGGAACGCAATATTGGACACCAGGCATCAATGTCTCAGGCACCGATATCCATGGACATTGGTGTTCAAGATGTGTCAACCTCTAAAAGCTCTCCTGGCACATCTCTGTTCTACTCACAGGACGTTTCTGCCTTTCAGTGCTGCCCCTCAGTCTTCCCTGGTAACTCTCATTGTAATAATGCAGCAAAGGTACTGTGTGCTCACAGTAGGTCAGGGATTGCATCAGGTTGGATCTCTGGGCTCTTCACTCACTGTCAGAGAGTTCACTCTCTCTGAGCCGCTCTCGATGCTCATGGTTCTATTATAAGACCGTGCTGTTTGGCACCACAACAAAGCCAGGAATATTGTCAATGTTGTCAGCCAAGTCAGGATAGCCTTCAGTCAGGGGGTCCCAGCACAGTAAATAAAGCACTGCTTCTGATACCAGTCCAGAGGCTTGGACACGATCTGTCACCCACTTGAGGAAGTCAGGGTTCTCCACATACAGGGTAAGGAACCAAACATAGCAGTCTGTCCCCTTCCTAAGTCTTGGGTTCAGTTGTTAGCTGTCTTCCTTCTGGAATGAGAGATAGGCAGGCATTAAAGGCGATAAAACTGGGTGGCACAGCTGTTAATGTTGGTACAGGGGTTGGGGGAGGGTCGGGGGAGCAGGTGTCCTGAGTGAGTCAGTGGGTATCACAGAGGGTATATAGGATCAGTGGGGGTGGGATGGGGGTGGGTGACAGTGAGCAGGGACGATGTTGCAGGCAGCAGTGGGAATGATAAAACATGAGCTTTGGTGAGAGGTGAGTGCAACGACAGAGATAGAGTGAGGATGAGGTACCAGAGGAAGGATGGGGGCACTTACGCTGGCAGAGTGGAGAAGGTCTCCTTTCTAAATTGCAGTGTCCTCCAGACACTGAGACAGCGCTGACCCGGGTAGTAATCTCACCCCAGGCTGGCACATAAGGTGTCGTGTCCTCCTCTGCTGGCCCTGGGAGAAGATGAGGTCTCACCTCTGCCCTAACCCATCCGGCAGGACCTGCAGGCCCCTGCCTCCAATGGACAGTGACACATTTCCCCTTCCTGTGGTAAAATGTCAGGAACCAAGCAGAGCACCTCGCTGTTGGGCTTGTCAGGTACAAAATGGTCTTTTAAAGATGGTGTTGGAGCCAGGGATACTGGTGAATTCTGGGATATCCCAACAGTGATGCATTGATCCAGGAATGGCACACTGTAAAATGGAGATAAAATGGGATGAGAGAGATGCTGTAAAGTCAGAGTGGGCAGGTAATTCTAGTAAGATGAAGGTGAGAAAACTCTGAAGCGTCACGGCAAAACAAAATCTCAAAAAACACAACACAACTGTCAATTGATCAAATAAAACGTAAAATTCAGCCCTAGATCACGGTCCTCTTGATTTTCTGAGACTGAGGGGACCTCATTGAAATGTCCAAGATTCCTACAGGGATTGACGGGAACCTTGTTTCCCTGGCTGAGGGATATAGAACTGGGGGGTAACATAATCCAGATTACAACGCTGACCATTTCAGAATGAGATGAGGAGGGATTTCTGCATTCAGAGCATGGTAAATCCATTGAACCCTCTGTCCTAGAGGGCTGAGGAACCTCAGTGGTTGTGTATTCTCAAGATTGGGACAGAGACTTCTAAATATTAAAAACATCAAGGAATACTGGGACAGTGCAGTAAAATTATGTTGACGTAGGAGAGAGGTGGATTCGTCTCATATAGGGCTGAATGGCCTCTCCTATTTCCAATGTTAAATTAGAGCCCGGTCCTTGAAATAGATGGAATAAGAAGATGAGTACAAAGTCAAAATGACTTGAAATAGAAATGACTGAAGATGCCCATCCAGTTCACGGCACATGGTGTTTGAGAAGTGATCAGACATCCTTGTTGTCATTGCTGAGCTGATGGACAGCAGTTTAGTGAAAGGTAGAGTACCCACCAAGGAAGTTCCGACATCAACATGACATTCAATTCCACATCACAAGCAGCTCATACTTTGCAAAGAAACAGAACATGAAACAATTCTTTTAGTAAGCTGTAAGATATAAGGCAGTGCTTCTCAAGCTTTCTCCTATCTGTGACCCAATTTTGAGTATTGAACATTGTCACTACCCATTAGTTAGAAGTGAAAGGGGGTGTCGGGGGGTTCAGGAAAGTCAGTGAGAGCAGCGGGTGGGAGCAGACGTTCTGTCAGAGTGTAGGCAAAGAGGGGAGCAGCTGCACATCAACCATTTCTGCATCTGGACCCCCAAATTACTTAGACCAAAAGACCATAAGACATAGGAGTGGAAGTAAGGCCATTTGGCCCATCCTGTCAACTCTGCCATTTAGTCATGGCTGATGGGCATTTCAACACCATTTCCCTGCACTCTCCCCGTCGCCCTTGATTCCTTGCGAGATCAAGAATTTATCGATCTCTCTACTTGCGTCTACACTTGTGATCTTGAGCCCCACTTTGAAATAGGACGGCGCCCTGATAACTTAGCTGGCTTACTGGTGACATTAATGTTTGCCAGAGGACACTGATACAGCAGTTTATAGTTGGAGGATTTGCTTGGTATGTAAAGTACTGAAAGTGTGAACAGAAAATCAAGATGGCAGTTCAAAAGGTTAATGAGTACCATTCAAGAAACATTTTCTTTCACCTTGAATCCTTTTTGAAAGAATTTAGTGCCAAGCTGTAGTGAAGCCTTTTTTAAATGTTTATTTGTGGGACATGGATGTCACTAGCTGAGCCAGCATTTAGTTGCCCCCTTGAGAAGGTGGTGGCGAGTTGCCTTCTTGAACCGCTGCAGTCTGTTCGCTGTAGGTGATCCACAATGCCTTGAGGGTGGAAGTTCCAGGATTTTGATGCAGTGACAGTTGTTTAGGATTTCAGGATGAGTTTAAGTTCCGAACTCCCTTGCACAAAGAACATTTTAGTCAGCACTGAACCCAACACAACACAATACAGCATTTCTGAGCTTCCAATTCTGTTCTATCAGCCACAGATAATTGCTGATTTCATGCTTATTTTACACAGTTTATCTGCACATTGATCATTGAATTCAAGGAACATCAAAAACCGAAAAGTGATCGTCTTAAAAACATGTCAGAATCTCAGCAATGGAGCAATGATCATTGTGAATATTCATTTCTCTCATTTCCCACCGTTTTTTCCTTCGAAACACATTCACTTCTTGGTGCGAATGATTGAAAATTTAAACATTCATGAGTCTTCCAAATAATAAAAGCTCATCAAATATTTTTATGGTTCTTTTGTCAAGTAAAATAAGTTCAGCATTAAGAATAATAACTTTGGAAATTGTTACTTCAACTCAATATTAGTTACTTATTATGAAACTCTTAGTGCTAACGTTGACATCAAATACAGGAGGAGAATAAAGTAAGGCAGATTTCACCCTAAAATTTTTGAATAAGACCACAAGACAAAGGAGCAAAATTAAGCCATTCAGCCCATTGAGGCTGTTCCACCATTCAATGAGATCTTCGGAGCAAGAAGAAAAACCTTTTTTACCAGTCACTGCAAGTAGTAACAGTAAAGTCTGGTCTAAATGGCGGGCTCAAAATCAGGAGCGATTCACAGCTTGAAAAGGGTTTAAAAATAAGTGTTAAATCAGCCTGGATTGGATGTCAAGGTATTATGTCCTACCCTGGTGCTAAGATTAATGAGTTCACAGCAAACCAATTAATTTAACCACTTTGTAGTAATAGCAGTTCTTTAATTTCCTCATTTTGTTTCTGTGAGGAACCTAGCCTGGAGTCTATCCCAGGCTGAGGGAGCAGGCTAGCGCATGTCGGAAGAAACTGATGGCTTAAAGACAAACTGATCCAAAATCTAAATTCTGTGAGCTTCCTCGCTCCCTTTCACCTTTTAGTGAGGAGGCAGGTCCATAAAGGAAGGCAGCAGCCAGGCTGAAGAAAATAAGCGAGAAGACAAGGGGTAATGGTTGGGTGGAGCTGAGCTTGGGCTTTAAAGGCTCACAGTTACGGGGAAGGAATTTGACAAAAGTTAGGTTTAAGATAGCAATGAGGAAGTAGAAGAGGTGGACTGACATTACTGTATTTCATCAGAGGGAGGACAGTCTACTTGTACTGAGGTTGAACAATAGAGGATGGTTCAGAATGATCAGAGAAGAGGCAGTTAAATACAACACAAGCAAGCTGGTAATAGAAGGATGGGCTAGAGACTCATTGTGGAGTCAATAACTTCATCCAATTAATCCTGTAAATCTGATTATTAAATAAGTGGCATGGGCCATCTCATCAGGAACAGTAATGCCAGAAGCTATGAGCTGTGCTCACTCTTCAATGAAGTAATGTTGTTTATATCCTGGCTACTTGCCAGCGTGCACTCTGTCTCTGCGACAGTATCGGCCCCTGCCCCTGCCCCAGGTTCAAATTGCTTAGAGTCCATGGTAGTGCTGAGAGAGTGCTGCACTGTCAGAACATCCTGTCTGCTTTCTGATGGATGAACATAAAAGATCCTTTATCAGAAGGGGGTTTGTTATTGTCCTGACCAATCAAAATCACTACGAAACAAATTATCACAAAGCTGGTACGGCATCTTGCTGTGCACAAATCGCTGCCATACTCCCACCGTTACTACAGTGACTATGCTCACAAGGACTTTGTTTGCTGGGAAGCACTTTGGAATGACCTGAGGTTGTGCAGGCGTGGGAGAAATGTGATTTGTTCTTTCACCTAGACATTGAACCTCAGCACAGAGAAAGGAATGTGATTGAAAGTACAAGGTCGTGAATGCATTGAGGTGTGGAGGGCAGTATGTACGAGTGCTGTCTCTTCCTCCGAGGTGTACTGCTCAGTGATCTGACCTATGTTCACATCGCTCTCCTTTAATAACAACTATCTTTGGCTTCTCCTGCCTTCCTGGGTTCCTCTGTATCCCTCCATCTCCTTCTCTGTCTCTCTCTCTCTCTCTCTCTCTCTCTCTCTCCCTGCAGTCCTCCTTTTAGTCCGGTGCCTTCTCCGAGTGAAGGGCAATGTGACACTGTACGAGTGAGACTGTACGATTGAGCAGTCTTTTTTGTCCATGCTGATGGGTTTAATGGCCTACTCTGTGCCTTGAAGCCTGGCCTAGCTGTCAAACTATCTGGTTGATGGAGTCACTCACCTTCACTTGAACAAGTGAATATTTGGGAATGTTTGTCTGAAGTGATGATCCTTGGAGATCAGGTTCCTGCAGTTCTGAAGCTGATTTCCTTCTTTAAATAATGAGAAGTGCCTTACATCTGTTGTGATGAATAATTAAAATGACATCTGTTGGTATTTGCATCAAAGGATATGACACTACCCAGGGGATGCTCCATTGTGCGTTGATGAGCAGTAAAGCTCAGGATTCAGCCCATCAGCTCAAAGACAAGGCAGTGCCACCTGTTCAAGGGGCAGTCAGGCTCAGTCCCTCCAACAACTTCCATATTGATCCTCTCGCTGCAGCAAGCTGCAACTTGTCATGGCCTCCACTATCCTCAATCTCACCTCCTCAACCCTCCGCCTCACCGCCCCACACACTCCACCGCACCCCCCAACCCTCCGCCGCACCCCCCCACACACTCCACCGCACCCCCCCAACCCTCCGCCGCACCCCGCCACACCTTCCGCCGCACCCCCCCACACACTCCACCGCACCCCCCCACACCCTCCGCCTCACCCCCCCACACACTCCGCCTCACCCCCCCACACCCTCCGCCTCACCTCCCCACACCCTCCGCCACAATTCCTCACACCCTCCGCCTCACCTCCCCACACCCTCCACCGCACCTCCCCACACCCTCCACGTCACCTCCCCACACCCTCCACCGCACCTCCCCACACCCTCCGCTTCACTTCCCCACACTCTCCGCTTCACCTCTCCACACCCTCCTCCTCACCTCCCCAGTCCCTCCACCACTCCACACCTCACCTCCCCACACCATCTGTCACTCCACGCTTCACTTCTCCACCCCCTCTGCCACTCCACACCTCACCTCCCCACCCCCTCTGCCTCTCTAGACCTCACCTCCCCCCTCCACCATTAACAGTATTTACAAATCTGGTCCAGACCCCTTATTATGTTACCTAGTTCAAGATTCAGGTTTCCAAGAATGGGACCTACACTTCATGGGTTAAGTTATGAGGAGAGATGATGCAAGCCAGACCTGTTTTCTCTAGAATTTAGAAGGTTAAGGGGTGGTCTGTTCAAAGCCTTCAAGATAACAGGGAAAGACTGGGTAGATAAAGATAAGCTATATCCACTGGTTGAGGATTCTCGAACCAGGGACATAACCTGAGAATTAGGGCCAGCCATTCGGGAGAGACGTTTGGAAGCATTTCTACACACAAAAGGTGAGAGAGCTTTGGTAGTGTCTTCTACAAGTGGCAGTGGACGCTGGGCCTGTCATTAATTTTAAATCTGAGATCAATGAATCTTTGCTGAGGAAAAGTATAAATGGACATGGGCTAAGGGCGGGTTTATGGAGTTTGGCCACATGATCGTACTGAATGGTGCACTAATTCGAGAGGCTGACTCGCCTAATGCTGCTCCTATATTCTCCCACTAGCGGAAACATCTTCATAGCATCTAACCTGTTGAGCCCCCTCATTACGTTCACCCCTTATTCTTCTAAACTCTAATAAATAGGGCCTAACCTGTTTGCCTATTCTTGATTAGTCAACCTCTTCACCCCTGAATTCGGCCTTGTGAATCTCTTTTGACCACCTCCAGTGTCACATCATCCATTCTTAAATACAGGGAGCAAAACTGTACACAGTACTCCATCCTGACAACACCCTGCACAGCCCCAACAAGACTTCCCATTAGATTTTCACTAGCGCAGGACATAAAGATTGGATGGTTAAATGGAGTTAGGTTACAAATGAAATATGGTCTATTGATTGGCAGAAAAGGGGGAAGGGGCTGAGACTTTTTCTGTTCCAATGTGGCCCTGACCCAGGAACCGATGCACTGATGCTTCACGGTCGAAAATGCTGATGCTGCATTGGCAGAGTGAATTGAGTCCAATTTTCTAGAAAGACTGACTCGGTCAAATGCACACTGACTCTGCCTCACTGGTATTAGTGTCTTATTGCTAAATGAACAGTGCAGCCTCTGGAGAAAAGGTTTGAGTTGTTTGGAGTTTGATCCTGTTTCTCGAGCCAAATTCCTGCTGAGAGAAAAAAGGCAAAGCTGAGGGGCGTCCTGTGACAGCGGAGGAGCTGGACTGACCCCACACACATTGTGGATTTTCAGCAGATGGAGTTACTTGTAAATTTCAGAGCTTATGATCACATTAAGTTAATTTGAATTTGGAACATTGGGTCAAAATTCTATAATTCATTTAGTAATGGTTTGGGAACCATGTGTTTAAAGTTACAGCGTTGAGTGATTAGAGACATAGAACTGTACAATATGGAAACAGACCCTTCTGCCCAACTCGTCCATGCCAACCCAATATCCCAAATTAATCTAATCCCAGTTGCCAGCATTTGGCCCTTATCCCTCTACACCCTTCCTATTCATGTCCCCATCCAGATGTTTTCTAAATATTGTAATTGTACCAGCCCCCACCACTTCCTCTGGCAGCTCGTTCCATACACACACCACCCTCTGCGTAAAAAAAGTTGCCCCTGAGGCCTCTTTTAAATTTTTCCCTTCTCACCTGAACTCTAAGCTTTTAGTTTTGGACTACCCAACCCTGGGGAAAAGATTGCTAGCTTTGAAAAAAGAATTGAATAAAAACTTGAAGAACTAAAATAAAAATGCGTGGATGTAGAGATCGAGCCAGGGTCAGGAAGGGATGAATTGGACAGCTCTTGAAAAGAGCCAGCATAGACTCAATGGGCCAGATAGCCTCTTTTCTTTGTCCTGTGCTAGTCCATGCTGCTGTCAATGCTGGGCTAGGCAGATAAGCATCACAGTGTCTTCATAATTGATTCTGCATGTACTAATCCCTGTACACACATGAAGCCAGACATTGTATCTAGAGTAGAGAAGGAGCATTCTATGGAATAAGAGAGTCGGCAGTAATGAGACTAGCGTTGTTCAGTTAATTTATGAAGTGCAGTGTAATTGGGTGCTGAGAAGAAGCATTGACTTCCAGCAATGAATATTCCTTTAATTGTTGGAATGCATTAATCACATTGCAAGTGATTTAAAAATGCACATGACATCTGATTAAAATTCCTTGTCTTGTGTTGGCTGATCTACATTAATCCTGAATTAAGCAAAAAATTGAATTAAATGCTTTCAAATAAGCCTGTCTTGATAAGGTCTAATTTTTGTATTTACTGAAGGAACACTGCACTATTGTACTATTCATTCTTTGTATTTGATTGTCTCTGAATGCTTTCTTCTCTCCCCTGTTGATTTAACCCCACATATCTCCATCATCATAGAATGGTTAATGCAGAAAGGAGCCTTTCAGCCTGTTGTGCTGATTGATTCCAGCTGTTTTGGAGAGCTCCTCCCTTTAAGGAGTATCAGGCAATTTAACTCAAACAGCACGGCCAGCTCAGAGGTTTACTCAATTCATATCTGCAATGGGCGCATTGGATGGGCTGGGTTTGTTTCTCCCAGAGTTGAGAAGATGGAAGGGTGACACGATTGAAGTATATTGGATCCTGAATGGTCTCGACAAGATGGATGTGGACAGAATATGTCCCTTTGCAGGTGAGCCAAGAACTAGAGCGAACTGTTTCAAATTGGGGATGGCCCTTCTGGGACAAAAGTGAGGAGAAATATTTTGTTCTCCAAGACTTTGGAACACTGTGCCTCAAGAGGTGGTGGAGGCAGGCTCATTGAATATTTTTACGACGGAGTTACGTAGATTCTTGTTAGGCAGCAGAATCGATGTGGACTTTGAAACACACACAGATAAGCCCTGATCATATTGAATGGCAGAGCAGGCATGAGGGACTGAATGCCTACTTCTGCTTCCAGTTTGTGTGTACACATGTTTACCAGATTTCCAGTATTGTGAGGAATGAGATGATTCCAGTAAGAAAGTACTGGCGTACGATGTGAAGTTAAACCCTGAACGTGGTGGCTTCACCTTGAGCAGGACAGGGTGAAACTTCTCAGGTCTTTGCCTTTCAAGTTGAAGGGGATGAGGTACAGTAGAGAATGGAGCTGATTGCAACAGTCTACAGCAGGGGTAGAGCTGAAGAGGGGTTATTGGCTTTTAGTTGTTCCACAATACCTTCATGAGACCATAAGATGTTGGAGTCGATGTAGGCCATTCGATCCATTACGTCTGTTCAGTCATTTAATGAGATCATGTCTGATTTGATTATGATCACTCTACTTTCCTGCCTTATCCCAATCACCCTTGATTCCTTTCCTGATTAAAAATCTCCCTGTCTCAGCCTTAACAATTCAGCTTCGACAGCTTTCTGTGGTAAAGAATTCCATAGATTCACGACACACTGAGAGGAAAACATTTCCTGTCTTTGACTTAAATGTGTGACCCCTTAATCCGAGTTTATGTCCCTTGGTCCTGGACTCTCCCACAAGAGGAAACAAACTCCCCAGCAGCTTTTCCTTCACTTCAACTCCTATTACTATATGATTGCTGTTGAGTTAAATAGAACTGCTTTAAACTGATAAAGAATGCATGTATATTTATACAGCACCTTTCATAACCTCAGGAAATCCCAAAGTGTTCTACAACTAATGAAGTGTGGCCACTGCTGAGTTGTTGCAACTGCAGTAGTCAATTCACAAACAACAAGATCCCACTAATAACAATGATCAGGTCATTGATTTTTAGTGACATAACTGTAGAGGATTGCTCCAGCCAGACAATCCTGTTAAGTCTGGTCATGTCCTGTTTTAACCATTTTAGTCCATGAAAGATCACAAATGTATCAATCAAATTATGTCATCAAAGCAAGTTAAAAGTTAATAATTCACATTTCTTGCTATCATTTAAAAAACCAAGAGCTGAAGATACTGGAAATCAAACAAAAACAGAAGTTGCTGGAAAATCTCAGCAGGTCTGCTAGAATGGTTATGAACAAGGTGCACTGGACCTGAAATGTTAGGTCTGCTTCCTCTCCACTGATGCTGCCAGACCTGCTGAGTTTTTCCAGCAATTTCTGTTTTTGTTCCTTACTATCATAACTTGCAGTAATGACTCAGACATTGTTAGTAAATACACTTCTCCTTTGAAATAATGCCATGGGATTCTTTAAAGAAAAAATTGGTAAAGGCCTCTTCTGAACATAGCAATCATTTCTGGTAGCAATTTGCTACCTGAAAGTACGCTAATTTTAGGTCCTAATTTAGGCTAATATTCTGTGATGTATTTCAAAACAAAATGATCGATAGAGTTCTGCAGAAATATTTTGGAATAGACTCAATGAACTGAGCAAATTTGTTCTGTGCTTCACCTTCCTACAGTTTTGAGAGAAAGACGGGTTTCAGTTTAATCTGTTGAAAGAAAGGCAGTACTCCCTCTGTCCCACATATGTAGAATTGGCCTGGAATATTAGCTCCACTGGGCCTTGAATGTAAACCCTTTATAGAATGCTACCCAACGAAAGCCTAGCTTGGATTCAAACAAGAGGAAGTGTTTTTGATGAGTTTGCCAACTATCTACATACTGCCTGGGAAGACACCCGTATTCCTGTAATGAATACAGTAATGAAACTCAGTAGGTCTGTGGACAGAGAAACAGGGTTATTGACTCTTCTTTACAACTTCAGGTTCCAAAGAAGAAAACATTGAACTGAAAACATTAACCGTGTTCCTCTCTCTACCGATGCTGCCAGACCTGCTGAGTATGATCGGCAGTTTCTGCTTTTATTTCATATCTCCAGCATTGACAGTATTTTGCTTGTATTTGAGTGGCCAATATTTCTGTTGCCTTTTAGCTTGGGTACTGACAAACGAATAGTTGTCCCTTGGTATCGTGGGACTTTCCTCTGGTTGAGTTGTGAGCTGCTTATTCATTTATTTGATCATGAGATGTGGAAATCGCTGACAAGGCCACTCAATGTTGGAGCTAATGCTGTTTCTTACCTTTGGAACCAATGTCTCTTTGGAGGAGGGCTGTGGTACACAAGAACAACACCCTCATTTGACAATTTGCCAAACTACCTTGTAGAATTTTTTTCGAAAACTTACTGTCAGTAAGAAAGTTTAGGCTTGGCACGTTATTTATTGTCCCATATTCACTTTATATAATAATGTTACTATATATTAGCACAACTTCTGCCATTAGGCCTGGAATACGGCTGATATCTCTTAAACCTGATGAAGACACTGCACTACTTATTGAAATATTATTTGCAGCCTCCCAATCGATCTAAAAAGGGCCTATTTTTGGTGCAGGTTTCAACATTTCCACTGAAGACACTGACGGGTGGAAGGCACCGTTGTGTGAAGACTGACAGTCCACGTCTTTCCTTTACAAGTAATGCTCATTTACTGCGAACAATGCAGTGAATGGTGAGAAACACCTTGTCAATGATGGTGTCCCAGTTGATCCTTGCCCAGTGTCTGCTGTCATCTTCCCATCAGAAATGGGAACCCTGGTTGATTATTGTACCACCTTGTTCTAGCTCCTCCATGCTTGTCCTAGTTAACTCAGCACAGACTGTTGTTTGAAGATCAGACTGCTCTGATCTGTATGTACTTGTTCCGCTTGGTTTATTTTCCCTCCCCTGCTCCATTCTGTAATGATACAGGTGCTCCTGTACAGCAGCCAGTTTCCCTTTGTGCTTACTTGTAAGGGCATATGCCCTGAATGGTTCAAGCAGCATCAGGCTTAAAGACCTCTCAGAGCAGAAAGAGGCCATTTAGTTCTTTTGAGCTATGCTGGCTCGTTGAAAGAGCTATCCAATTAGTTCTGCTCCCCCATTCTTTCCTCAAAGATTGATATTATTTTTCACATTATTATTTTTCCATTTATCCAATTTCATCTTAAAAAGTTATTCTTGAATCTCTGTCCACTGACCTTTCAAGCTACATTAAAAAAAAAGCTCTTCCTTTATTCCTGTCCTTTTTGTCAATTATCTTAAATCTGTGTCCTTTGATTACAGATCCTTCTGCTACTGGAGTTTCTTTAACTCTTCCCCATCAAAACCCTTCAAAATTTTGATTGTCTGTGTTAAATAAGCTTAGAGTGTAAAAGGATTAACACCTGTGTAAAGTAAGAGTTGTGTAGAGGCAGTTTCAGTGTTTGTACAGAATTGTAGACAGTTGGGATTTCTGTCCTGCATTCCCAACAGAATCAGTGTCTGACAGTCTTCTGATTGTACAATTGATTGAAGGCACTGTGTACATACAGAGCACAGTGAACAGGGTTTGTTAAACAAGTTTCGACTGGAGTTTATTGTTTCTTTTTCACTGTGGTACTTTGCACTCTTGTTTACGCTTAATCCAGATTTACTGAGAGGCATCAATGGAGTTAAAAATTGGTATTCCTCTCCAAGTCGTCAATTCCCAAGCCATTCCTGACAGGAGGAAAGTGGGAGGGATTATGTCTGCCCTGAACAGACTTGGATCTGAGTTTCGCTCTTCTATATGGGAGTGCTAATGAGTCTGAAGTAGCCAGACAGGTGCTGAAGCTCAAAAAGGCACTACATAAACACAAGTTCTTCCTTTCTGTGGTGTCTGCTTTGGGACAAGTTGGTCAAGTGATTTTCTATCACTGTTTTACCACACCAGCATAACAAGTCACCAGTGGACATGGACAAAAACAAAGTTGCTGGAAAAGCTCAGCAGGTCTGGCAACATCGGTGAAGGAGAAAACAGAGTTAACGTTTCGGCTCTTCCTCCGAACTGGAGGAACATCCCTGGACGTGGAAACTGTTGAGGCTGACCTATCCAGTGCAGTGCTGTGGGAGGTGCTGACTTTCAATCTGCCCTCCCGGGCAAATGTTAAATATTCCATGGCATTTGCAGAAGACCAGGGGCGTTCAGCCCAATGTCCTGGGTCAATAATTATCCTATAGTTTAACAAATTATCTGGTCATTATTTCATTCCTGGCAGTGAAAGCTTGCTGTGCAGAAATCACTACATTTCCTACATTACAACAGTGACAACAGTTCCAAAGTACCTCATTGGCCGTAAAGCACACTGACACACCACTGACGTTGTAATAAGAGCTGTATCAATGCAAGCTTTTTTCTGTATGAATCCGCCGGCAGTGTAACTATGTCAGGCAGGTTGTTGTTGCTTTGGTATTTAACTGGACAGTAACATCAACCAGAGAAATGGAACCCTCCCCAGTGCTCAGGGATTCACCTTTTTCCAAGAAGGTGAGAAGTGTTTGCAGAAATGAATTGAACCTGACTGGCCCTGAGATGTGGGAAAGCATTACCACTTTTTAAAAAAATCATCATTTCTATTCAGCAAGCTTTCTGATGTTGCTCACAAGGTAGTGATGAGGTAATGATACCTGATTGTACACGCTTGTGTTTATGTGTGTGATAGTTGAATGTAAAAGTCAACTCCCTTAAACTGTCACTTCCATCTTGTAGGCTTTGTCCTTCCTATTTTGTCATTTCTTTTGGAGGACATTTCCCTTCCACATTTCTTTCCCCCTGCTCACGTTTGCCACTGTAGTACTGCTGCCTCCCATCGCCAGAGACGTGTGTTCGATTCCAGTCTTGGGCAGCTGCCTGTGTGGAGTTTGCACATTCTCCCCATTGTCTGCCTGGATTTCCTCTGGGTGCTCCAGTTTCCTCCCACTACCCCAAGATGTGCAGGTTAGGTGGACTGGTCATGCTACGTTGCCCTTAGTGTCCAGGATGTACATGCTAGGTGGGCTAGCCATGGGAGATGCAGGGTTACATGGATATGGGGTGGGTCTGTGTGGGCTGCCCTTCAGAGGGCTGGTGTGGACTTGGTGGGGTGAATGGTGTGCTTCCACACTTTAGTCTGTGACCTCTTCACTCCCATATTGGTGTCTAGTTCCACAACTGCCTGAGGATCTTTGTTGGTAGAACCAATGGCCATGCATCATATCTGAGAGCAGTCTGATCCATGCATTGCTACCCAGTCTGTTGGGAAGTGGCAATGAGGATGGACCATTTCCAGCCTGACCCCCCTCCCCAAATAGGGGCATGTGCCATCCATTACATTTGGGGCCAACTAAGCAGAAGTGATCAAATTACAAATCCAAGACTTTCTGCTGTTCTTCTTATTGTTCAGGACCATATGAAGTGGCTGATTCAAATTTTTGAGTTTGGATTGTCTTCCTTATGAATAAATTTCCAATATATCTGTTTGCATTCAGATTTTGATGTGTTTATTGGATATCTGTGAGTTGCTATTTAAGCATCTTGTTGGGTAAGCATTTCCCAAAGATGAGAGAATATCAGCATTGGAACCAAGTGTGGGCAATAAGCCATGCACATGTGGGCAGTGAGGCTGACCTGCAGTTTTACTCCAAATTGGCTTCGCCATTCTATTACGGGAAACATCGGAAGCAGTTGGAGCCACTCTGCTGCTGTCCCAAAGCATTAACTTTAGTTGGATAGTAAAGTGTGAAGCTGGATGAACACAGCAGGCCAAGCAGCATCTCAGGAGCACAAAAGCTGACGTTTCGGGCCTAGACCCTTCATTAGAGAGGGGGATGGGGTGAGGGTTCTGGAATAAATAGGGAGAGAGGGGGAGGCGGACCGAAGATGGAGAGAAAAGAAGATAGGTGGAGAGTAGAGTATAGGTGGGGAGGTAGGGAGGGGGTAGGTTAGTCCAGGGAAGACGGACAGGTCAAGGAGGTGGGATGAGGTTAGTAGGTAGGAAATGGAGGTGCGGCTTGGGATGGGAGGAAGGGATGGGTGAGAGGAAGAACAGGTTAGGGAGGCAGAGACAGGCTGGGCTGGTTTTGGGATGCACACTTGCCCCCACATCTCCTCCCTCACCCCCATCCCAGGCCCCAAGATGACTTTCCATATTAAGCAGAGGTTCACCTGCACATCTGCCAATGTGGTATACTGTATCCATTGTACCCGGTGTGGCTTCCTCTACATTGGGGAAACCAAGCGGAGGCTTGGGGACTGCTTTGCAGAACACCTCCGCTTGGTTCGCAATAAACTGCACCTCCCAGTCGCGAACCATTTCAACTCCCCCTCCCATTCTTTAGATGACATGTCGATGATGGGCCTCCTGCAGTGCCACAATGATGCCACCCGAAGGTTGCAGGAACAGCAACTCACATTCCGCCTGGGAACCCTGCAGCCTAATGGTATCAATGTGGACTTCACCAGCTTCAAAATCTCCCCTTCCCCCACCGCATCCCAAAACCAGCCCAGTTCGTCCCCTCCCCCCACTGCACCTCACAACCAGCCCAGCTCTTCCCCTCCCCCCACTGCATCCCAAAACCAGCCCAGCCTGTCTCTGCCTCCCTAACCTGTTCTTCCTCTCACCCATCCCTTCCTCCCACCCCAAGCCGCACCTCCATTTCCTACCTACTAACCTCATCCCACCTTCTTGACCTGCCCGTCTTCCCCGGACTGACCTATCCCCTCCCCACCTCCCCACCTATACTCTCTCCACCTATCTTCTTTACTCTCCATCTTCGGTCCGCCTCCCCCTCTCTCCCTATTTATTCCAGTTCCCTCTCCCCATCCCCCTCTCTGATGAAGGGTCTAGGCCCGAAACGTCAGCTTTTGTGCTCCTGAGATGCTGCTTGGCCTGCTGTGTTCATCCAGCTCCACACTTTATTATCTTGGATTCTCCAGCATCTGCAGTTCCCATTATCACTGATACAGCTTTAGTTGGATCCTTGAGTATTTGAATTGGTTGCACACTCCTACTCAATTGGCAGCCTATCCACATCGGCTCCCTCTGCTGGTAAAGGCCTGTGGTGGTGGGGCTGTGTCAAGGAGCCTGCCCTGAAGAGGCTTCCTCCTGTTTTCCCAGAGACTACCCATCCACCTCCCAAAAGCTGCCAGTTGAGGCCAGGGAGATCCTACCCACTTGTATCCAGGCTCCTCAAGTCAGCAGTCTGTAAGTTGGCATTTTTAAACTCTGTACCTGCTTAAGCGTCACTTCATGCACAGACCTGCTGCCCATCTCCTAACCTGCACCAAGTCCTATTCACCCAACACCCCCTGGCACTCACTGATCCACATTGGCCCCCATTCAGAAATGCCTGATTGATGTTTCTAAATCACTCCATGGTCTTGATCTTTGCTAGCATGTGAACCTCCTCCAGTGTCACAGCCCTCCAAGAGATTGCCACTTATCAAACTCTGACCCAATTCACTTTCATCATTCTGCCACTTTGGCCTCAATCTGTAAAGCTTCCCACCTCTCTACTTTCCTTTAATCACTCCTTAACACCTACATCACTCCTTAACACCTACATCTTTGACCAAACTTTTGGTCATGTGTCTTAATTTTGTTCTTTTTGTACCCTGAGTCAAACTTTAGTTTGATTTTACGCTTCAGTGAAGGAGTTTGGTATGCTTCCAGTATGTTGAAGGTACTATAACAATGCAAGATTTTGTGTCATTTAGCTACTTCCTCCTACTCTCCGAATGTGTTTATTTATCCATGGGTCTTTGCAAACCCTAACTGTAGTCACCACAGGCATTGCCAGGGACTCAGCATTAACCCAGGGAGGTAATGGTGCCATGTTAATGTCACTGGGCTAGACATCCAGAACTGCTGCTTCGGGTTTGAAGCCCACCATGATGGATGGTGAAATGTGAATTCATTAAAAAGAGCTTGGAATTTAAAGCTAGTCTTACGGTGATGGTGAAACTATCGTGGATTGTCGGGTAAAACCCACCTGGTTCATTAATGTCCTTTAGGGAAGGAAATCTGCCACCCCTACCAGTCGTGTCCTAAATGTGACTCCAGACTCACAGCAATGTGGTTGGTTCTTAACTACCCTCTCAGCAATTAGGGATGGGCAATAAATGCTGAACTATCCAGAGATGCCCACATTTCCGTGAAGGAATATAAATAAACATGGTCAGCTACATGTCAGTTTAACGATTTTCATTTTTAATTTCATGATTCTCTTAAACATGCACTAATCACCTGAACCTCACTGACATTTTTTTCCTCATTAAGAGGATGAGGGCATCGCTGACCCTAATTGCCCAGAGGGCAGTTCAGCATCAGCCACATTGCTGTGGGTCTGGAGTCACGTGTAGGCCAGACCAGGTAAGGATGGCAGTTTCCTTACCTAAAGGACATTAGTGAGTCAGGTGGGTTTTTCCTGACAATCGACAATGGATTCACGGTCATCTTTAAACTCCTAATCCCTGAATTTTTTAAAAAATTGACTTCAAATTCCACTATCTGCCCTGGCAGGATTCAAACGCAAGTCCCCAGAACATTAACTGGACCTCTGGATTAACAGTCAGATGATAACCCAGTAGGCTATCACTTCCTCTAATGTTGTGCACTGATCTCAGCTTCACAATTCTGTCAGGAATGGCTTTTAAACTCCTGATTGAAGTGACACAGTTTTGAACAATTTAATGAATTTGATGTCAAAATTGAAGCTTTGTAGTACATACTGAGGACATTTTGAAGCTGTGTTAGAAGATCTGAGAGTGTCAAAGAAGAAAATATCGCTCTCTTGATCCATTTACTACTGCTCTCACCCTGAAGCAAAATGTGCATGGGGTTTTAACTTTTGACATCCATCGTTCTTTGAGTGTAATTTTAGGTAATTAGCATTTTCTGGCCTTTTGTAATATACAATAGTTTCTTCCCTGCAGTTTAACATGTCCTTTTTTTCAGCTGTTATATTCTTCCCTTTTTGTATACTTATAACAACAACACAATTTAAATCTGCATAGCACCACAGTTTCCTAATATCGGCAGTTTACAATGTGCAAACAACTTTTATAAGTGTATTTACTTTAAGAAGCAGCAGCTTAGATATGATACACTATTCAAATGGACGAAAAAATATAAACATACACCTGTGACATATGAGAATGTGTCACTGATCCCAGAGGGCAGCAGGGACAGTGGATTTTGGGTGAGGGACTGTCGCTTCTGATGTGTTTTGTTGTAAGAGTCTCTGTTTCCTCTCAAGCTGATGTAGGGGAGTTCCTGGTCTTCTCCAAAGTAGATGGTGGTTTTTTCCACTGGATTCTCTCTCTGTCTCTTTTTCCTCTCTCTCTCGCTCACTCACTCACCTCCCTTTTGATGTGCGTTGTTCTGGGGGCTGGAAATCTGTTCAAGGTAAAGTAGCCATCATCCAGAGCAGCTGTCTAACTAGAGCGAGGCGGCTACTCATTTAAACTGAGCGTCACTACTCCTCATGTGAGGGGTGTGGTTGAGAAGGAGAATCTTTTATGGTAGGGGCAGCATGGTGGCTCAGTGATTAGCACTGCACCCTTGAACGACTGTCTGTGGGGTGCACGTTGTCTCCGTGTCTGCGTGGGTTTCAGCCAGGTGCTCTGGTTTCCTCCCACAGTCCAAAGATGTGCAGGTCAGGTGGATTGGCCACGCGAAATTGCCCCGTGGTGTCAAGGGAAATACAGGGTGGGTTTTGGGTGGAATGCTCTTCAGAGGGTTGGTATGGATTTGATGGGCCAAATGGCCTATTTCCAACAGTGGGGATTCTGTGATTCTGTGTAACCTCAGCCATTGGGGGAATTGAACCCACACTGTTGGCATAACTTTGTGTCATAAACCGGCTATCCAGCCATCTGAGCTAACCAAAACCCCTCAATCACTGCTGGGTTAATCCCCCGTCTAAACCCTCTCAGCCAATGACTATTGGCAGCCAGTCGTGATGCTAGGATGACTGTTAACCTCTTGCCCTCCTTCATCTGAGGATTAGTTCCCCATTCTTTCTGAGAACAGACTGATCTTGTTGCAGGTCACATATGGCACTAGTTCAATGGGGGAGCTTGATCACAGTGATCATTGTGAGCTTTTGTTTTATTATCATTTGCTAGAAATTTGGGAAGTTAGTTACTGCTGTAATATCTGTTAAAATGGAATTTCATTCTACACCGTAAATACTGGGCAAATTCAGTTCTAAATTGACCCCAATTTTCAACATCTTTAATGCAATAAAACATCTCATGGTGTTTCACAGGAACATTATAAAACACAGTCCGGCACCAAGGAGATATTAAGTGAGATGATTTAAAAAGTTGGTCCAAAAGGTAGGTATTTAAGGAGGGCCTCCAAGGAGAAAAACAAGATCTAGAATTGGAAAGGATTCAGGAAGGACATCCAGAGCTTGGACCCTTGCTAACTGAGGCACTCCTGTCAACGGTGGAGTAGGAGGCCAGGTTCAGAGGAGCACAGAAAACGCAAAGTTGCTGCTGAGTCAAGTTGAAACCAAGGTTGAAAATTTGAAAACCAAGGATTTGCTTGACTGGAAGCCAGTGTGAAAGTCAGCACGGGGTTATATGGAACCAGATCAGGCATGGTATAAGACAAGGGAAAGACTTTTTTTTATTAGATTGTGGACAGAAATGGGAAAAGAGTGTTTTTAAACACCAAGGATTGCTGAAGAATTCCTGTATGGTTTTGAAAGCAAGTCACCTGACCCTCATTGTATGCAGGATTTACACAGCTGCTTGTTGAAGCAGTAGTTGAAGTGTAGTTTGAGGACAAGCTGGAGCCAGGGAGTGTGCACAAATGGAGATTCAACTGGCGTAATGGAGCTGATTAGTTTGTGGACTAGTGACCAGTTATTGATGACAAAGGCTTTCTGCCTGCCAACAACTGAGATTGGTTTTGCCATGTTTAAAAAAGATAAGGAGAAGCCATCAGACCTCCACCAGCTCAGGATCTCTCACTGTTCTGGTTTAAACTTGGAGAAAACCAGCTCATTTTTCCTTCAACTGTTGCTGTAAGCTATGGCTTTTACTTAATGAGTCAGAGACTTTGCATAATTGTGAACCAGCCACTCTTTGCCTCCTACAATCCAGTGAAAGCATCTGGAGAAGGAAGATAGAGAAGCAGCAATCTGGTCAGTTCAACAATCGCCTCCTTCTGTCATAACTCCCATGATATTTGTTTTCCTGTTTGCGTCTGTTTGTGTGTGTGAGGGGGAGGGCATCAACAAGAGGTTAGAATGTTAACTGGTTGAGTTAAGTGCCGATGATATGTGATTATTTACCTGTATCTAGAGTCTATTTACTTTTAACAAATAGTAATTCTTATTCATTACAGAAACCTGGTCTGTGCTTTCTGTCATCCTGGGTCTAAAAGGCAGGTAACTTGGGGAATTCAGCATACTTTATAAAATGTTGAACTTTTGGATTTCTTAAAAATTTGCAAGAAGTAAAATATGGGAGACGAGCCAGGAGTGCATCGAGTTGAGTCTGGAGGATAATGAGACGTGAATGAGATCCCATTTTGTACTATTTTGTTCCCCAATTCCATTGAATTCTATTCCAGTTTCCCTTGTAATCATATTCCACCTGCTGTAATAGAATTTACAGCACAGAAACAGGCCACTGAGCTAAATGATTTAAAGAGGAACAGAGAGAGTTGTTGCGGTGAATGTTCTTGCCTCATTCAATACCACAAGGATCAGTCTAACTGTTCATTGGACTCATCACTGGGATATGAAACAAGCTTTATATTTGCTTGTGTAAGTACAGGCATGAAAAGCAAAGTAATGTGTTGTGTGCTTTAAGATATTCCTGAGAGCCACTGTGCAATTGATGGAACTTCACTATCCCTTACCGGTAGACTATTTCAACAACATTGCAAATCACATTGGCAGGGGATGTTTCAAGGGTGCAGAGGAGATTTACCAGGATGTTGCCTGGTATGGAGGGAAGGCTGAGGGACTTGAGGCTGTTTTCATCAGAGAGAAGAAGATTGAGAGGTGACTTAATTGAGACATATAAGATATTCAGAGGGTTAGATAGGGTGGATAGGGAGACCCTTTTTCCTAGGATGGTGACAGCGAGCACAGCTTTAAATTGAGGGGTGAAAGATATAGGACAGATGTCAGAGGTAGTTTCTTTACTCAGATTAGTAAGGGAATGGAACGCTTTGCCTGCAACAGTAGTAGATCCGCCAACTTTAAGTACATTTAAGTCGTCATTGAACAAGCATATGGACGTACATGGAATGGTGTAGGTTAGATAGGCTTTAGATTGGTATGACAGGTCGGCACAACATCGAGGGCCGAAGGGCCTGTAATGTTCTATGTTCTATATGTTCCAGTTAAAGAGAGAGACTCCACACCTTTCGGGCAGCAAATGTGAGATTTAATAATGAGGTTCAAAGTTATAAGAAGATTGGAGAGCAGATAGGGACTGCAGTTTTCACTGGCTGTAACTCGTCAACCAGAGGATACAGATTTACAGTATTTGATACAAGAACCAGAGGGCAGATAAGGAGAGATAGTGGGAACTGCAGATGCTGGAGAATCCAATATAATAAAATGTGAGGCTGGATGAACACAGCAGGCCAAGCAGCATCTCAGGAGCACAAAAGCTGAAGTTTCGGGCCTAGACCCTTCATCAGAGAGGGGGATGGAGTGAGGGTTCTGGAATAAATAGGGAGAGAGGGGGAGGCGGACCGAAGATGGAGAGAAAAGAAGATAGGTGGAGAGAGTATAGGTGGGGAGGTAGGGAGGGGATAGGTCAGTCCAGGGAAGACGGACAAGGAGGTGGGATGAGGTTAGTAGGTAGATGGGGGTGCGGCTTGGGGTGGGAGGAAGGGATGGGTGAGAGGAAGAACAGGTTAGGGAGGCAGAGACAGGTTGGACTGGTTTTGGGATGCAGTGGGTGGAGGGGAAGAGCTGGGCTGGTTGTGTGGTGCAGTGGGGGGAGGGGACAAACTGGGCTGGTTTAGGGATGCGCTGGGGGAAGGGGAGATTTTGAAACTGGTGAAGTCCACATTGATACCATTAGGCTGCAGGGTTCCCAGGCGGAATATGAGTTGCTGTTCTTGCAACCTTCGGGTGGCATCATTGTGGCACTGCAGGAGGCCCATGATTGACATGTCATCTAAAGAATGGGAGGGGGAGTAGAAATGGTTTGCGACTGGGAGGTGCAGTTGTTTATTGCGAACTGAGCAGAGGTGTTCTCCAAAGCAGTCTCCAAGCCTCCGCTTGGTTTCCCCAATGTAGAGGAAGCCACACCGGGTACAATGGATACAGTATACATTCTGTATTGTATACACAGTATACAATCTCCCCTTCCCCCACCGCATCCCTAAACCAGCCCAGTTCGTCCCCTCCCCCCACTGCACCACACAACCAGCCCAGCTCTTCCCCTCCACCCACTGCCTCCCAAAACCAGCCCAAACTGCCTCTGCCTCCCTAACCTGTTCTTCCTCTCACCCATCCCTTCCTCCCATCCCAAGCCGCACCCCCATCTACCTACTAACCTCATCCCACCTCCTTGACCTGTCCGTCTTCCCTGGACTGACCTATCCCCCCCCTACCTCCCCACCTATACTCTCCTCTCCACCTATCTTCTTTTCTCTCCATCTTCGGTCCGCCTCCCCCTCTCTCCCTATTTATTCCAGAACCCTCACCCCATCCCCCTCTCTGATGAAGGGTCTAGGGCCGAAACGTCAGCTTTTGTGCTCCTGAGATGCTGCTTGGTCTGCTGTGTTCATCCAGCCTCACATTTTATCATCTATGGCAGATAAGGAGAATTTATTTTTTAGTTCAGATTGCTTTCTGCAAAGGCCCTGACTGACATGGTGGAGGCTGGCTCACTGACAAACTTCAAATAAGAATGAGATAAATAAGAATATACCTAAATGAGGACAATCGCATTGGGAGGAGACATACAACGTTCAGCCCCTCAAGCCATTCAATGACACCATGACTGATCCAAATGTTCCCTCAGTCGTGCCTTTCCTCAATAACGTTTGAGTCCCTCATTTATCAAGGATTTATCTAACCCTGCCTTAAAAATATTCAATGACTGCCACCTGCATTGCTGTCTGGGGAACAGAGTTTCAAAGACTCAGGATCCTCCAAGAGGAGAAAAACCCCTCTTCATCGTTATTTTAAATGGGAGACTCCCTGCTCTGATCTCACCCACAAGAGGGAACATCCTTTCAGCATTCACTCTGTCAAATCTCCTTGGGATCTGTACCATTCTTCTAAACTGCAGTGGATACAGACCTGCTGTACCCAACCTTTCCTATTCAAATAATGCCCTTAATCTAGGAATTCAGTAAAGTATAAAGAGTTGCCTGACTCTGATGAAAGGACAGGGGGAGTGAGACTAATTTGGTAGCTCTTTCAAAAAGCCAATATACAGTGGGCAAAATGGCCTCAACATGTACAGTTCTATCAGTTGGCTCTCATCTTTGGGTTAGTGGAGACTTTCTATCCCATTAAACTGACAGATAATGCACATCTGTATGCTTGGTGCATCCTCCTGATGTTCATCCCTGAGAACCCAGACAGAAATAGATTCTAAGATCAAAACAAATTGTTTATTGTAACCTTTGTCTCCTCTGTCCACCTTGGAGATTGCTTTTTAAGATGGTCTCCAAAATAATGGATCTATTGTACTCGCAGCTGTCATTTCAGTTGTTGTAATATTTAAAATTATTGAAATTTCAACACTTCAAACAAGATCTGCATTATGTTATCTTCAGAGGATTGCTTGACTGATTATTCTTCGAGTGCTCAAACACAAAAGTTTTATTGAAAGAGCTTGGCTGGTCTCAGATGAGCAAAGGTGCCCATCACTGATCAAAGGAAATGCTGAGGTCTCCTACTTCATAAAGAAATACAGGACATCATGTTCCCAGAATGAAAATTTCTCCAAGCTTACAAATTGAATTCTGCTTACTTGGCACAGACAGGCTTATCTGTGAGGAGTTGTGAAGGGTGACATTAGTCTTGTCACGCATTGGTTCCCTATCATTGTGTTTAATCTCCCTGACCTTGACTTTCAGTGGAATTTTGTACTTTGACCAGTGTGTGTGAAGAATGTTTAATCAACCCCTCATCTGTGAGGCCTTCATACTGAGAGAATCTGGTCATTACGGCAACGAAGTAACTGCAAAACAGCCCTGACAAAAAGTATGAATAATTTAAGGGTTTATGTGTGTGTTTATCTGTCTGAGTAAGAGAGACAATGAGAGAGTACACCTGCAAACAGAATTTGCCCAGCATTTTGGAGATGGGCTGGCCAATATAAGGGATGGCAATATAGTAAGGGAAGGCACTAGAAGTGCAATTTGATATCAACTTCCCGTCATGGAATTTTATCAGCAACAGGACCCCCAATGGCATCGTTGAGGCAAATAAGAGTCCAGCCCCTGCCATTGCTCGCATTTTATTGACATCCCACTGGGTGCCAGGAGGAGGAAGATGACCTCCTCCTGATAGCAGTGGATAGTCCCTCCAGTACATCTCTGTTGCTGCAGTATGTGCCTTCCCCCGACCTTGAATGGCTGAGTCAGGTTCAGCAACAAAAGAAATGGTGATTATCTCATTCTGTGAAGTTGTGCATTATGTTGTATTGAGGTTGGGTGGCTCGCCGAGCTGGTTTCTTGTTTCGCAGACATTTCGTTACCATGCTGGGTAACATCCTCAGTGCAGCCTCTGACAAAGCATCGGTGTGGTTCATCAGAGGCTGCACTGAAGATGTTACCCAGCACGGTAACGAAATGTCTGTGAAACAAGAAACCAGCTCAGTGAGCCAACCAACCTCAACACCCACAACCCGAGCTACAAATCTACATTGTATTGCGCATCTGTTTCAAGGTAAAAGAGAAACTTCGGTTAATGTGGGCAGCAGACATGCCTACTTAGACTTAGAATATAATGAGTCACTCTATCCACTTGAACTGTTCACATTCCTAAATTTCTAAGATAGACAACTGTTGGACCACGTGCTCAGTACTTGTGCTAGTGTAGTCATTGATCACTGGTGCAGAGAATGCTAGTCGGCTCTGACCTGAATCACACAGGGTTCAGGGTGCAGTCTTGAAATATGCTGTATAATCTGAGATACCTTCTTTCAGATGAGATAATGAACTGAGGCCTCATCAACCCAGCTCCCATGGGCCTGTGAAACACCTTGTGGCAGTATTCTGAAGAAAAACAAATGAGTTCTATCTTGTGTGTCCTGAGCACCATTTTTATTCCTCAGTCAGCACCCGTAATAAGAATGTGATCTGATCATTAACATGTTGCTGTTTTCAGGAGCTTATAGAGTTGTTATAATGCAGAAGAAGGCCACTCGGCCCATTATTTCGGCAGTGGCTCACCAATAAGCATTATAACCTAATGCTGTTCTCCTGCCTTTCCCCCACACACTGGTTCATTGTTTCTATTCATATAATTATCTCAATGTCTTGGAATATTGCATGCAGTTCTGGTCGCCCCATTACGGGAAGGATGTGGAAGCATTGGAAAAGGTGCAGAGGAGATTTACCAGGATGTTGCCCGGTCTGAAGCGCAGACCCTATGAAGAAAGGCTGAGGGACTTGGGTCCGTTCTCATTGGAGAGAAGGAGGCTAAGAGGGGATTTAATAGAGACATACAAGATAATCAGAGGATTAGATAGGGTGGACAGTGAGAGTCTTTTCCTGAGGATGATGACTTCAGCTTGTACAAGGGGGCATAGCTACAAATTGAGGGGTGATAGATTTAAGACAGATGTCAGAGGCAGGTTCTTTACTCAGAGAGTGGTAAGGGCCTGGAACACCCTGCCTGCCAATGTAGTTAACTCAGCCACATTAGGGGCATTTAAACAGTCCTTGGATAAGCACATGGATGATGATGGGATAGTGTAGGGGGAGGGGCTTAGATTAGTTCACAGGTTGGTGCAACATCGAGGGCCGAAGGTCCTGTTCTGCGCTGTATTGCTCTATGTTCTATAATGCCTCCAACCCACTTCCACACAGTGCATTCCAGACCCAAATCACTCTGAAACAGAGATAATAGGAACTGCAGGTGTTGGAGAACCTGAGATAACAAAGTGTGGAGCTGGATGAACACAACAGGCCAAGCAGCATCTTAAAACAGATTCTTTTTTCCAATAACTTTGCTACAATTGTAAGTCTGTGCTGTCTAGCTCTCGATTCTTTTATGAGTGGGATCAATTACCCCTTATCTACTCTATCCAGAGCCCTCATAATTTTGAAACCTTTTTTCAGATCTCTTCTTTAAGCCTTCTTTTCTCCACAGAGAATAGTCACAACCATTTCTCAACACAACCAAACTTATCATCCCTGGATAACAAAGTGTGGAGCTGGATGAACACAGCAGGCCAAGCAGCATCTCAGGAGCACAAAAGCTGACGTTTCGGGCCTAGACCCTTCATCAGAGAGGGGGATGGGGGGAGGGAACTGGAATAAATAGGGAGAGAGGGGGAGGCGGACCGAAGATGGAGAGAAAAGAAGATAGGTAGAGAGGAGAGTATAGGTGGGGAGGTAGGGAGGGGATAGGTCAGCCCAGGGAAGGCGGACAGGTCAAGGAGGTGGGATGAGGTTAGTAGGTAGGAAATGGAGGTGCGGCTTGAGGTGGGAGGAGGGGATGGTGAGAGGAAGAACAGGTTAGGGAGGCGGAGACAGGCTGGGTTGGTTTTGGGATGCAGTGGGGGGAGGGGACGAGCTGGGCTGGTTTTGTGATGCAGTGGAGGAAGGGGAGATTTTGAAGTTCATGAAGCCTACATTGATACCATTGGGCTGCAGGGTTCCCAAGCGGAATATGAGTTGCTGTTCCTGCAACCTTCGGGTGGCATCATTGTGGCACTGCAGGAGGCCCATGATCGACATGTCGTCTGAGGAATGGGAGGGGGACTTAAAATGGTTCGCGACTGGGAGGTACAGTTGTTTATTGCGAACCAAGCGGAGGTGTTCTGCAAAGCGGTCTCCAAGCCTCTGCTTGGTTTCCCCAATGTAGCGGAAGCCACAGCGGGTACAATGGATACAGTATACCACATTGGCAGATGTATAGGTGAACATCTGCTCAATATGGAAAGTCAGCTTGGGGCCTGGGATGGGGGTGAGGGAGGAGGTATGGGGGCAAGTGTAGAACTTCCTGCGGTAGCAGGGGAAGGTGCCGGGTGTGGTGGGGTTGGAGAGGAGTGTGGAGTGGACAAGGGAGTCACGGAGAGAGTGGTCTCTCCGGAAAGCAGACAGGTGTGGGGATGGAAAAATGTCTTGGGTGGTGGGGTCGGATTGTAGATGGCGGAAGTGTCAGAGGATGATGCGTTGTATCCGGAGGTTGGTGGGGTGGTATGTGAGAACGAGGGGAATCCTCTTTGGGCGGTTGTGGCGGGGGCGGGGTGTGAGGGATGTGTTGCGGGAAATGCGGGAGACGCAGTCAAGGGTGTTCTCGATCACTGTGGGGGGAAAGTTGCGGTCCTTGAAGAACTTGGGCATCTGGGATGTGTGGGAGTGGAATGCCTCATCCTGAGAGCAGATGCGGCGGAGGTGGAGGAATTGGGAATAGGGGATGGAATTTTTGCAGGAGGGTGGGTGGGAGGAGGTGTATTCTAGGTAGCTGTGGGAGTCAGTGGGCTTGAAATGGACATCAGTTTCTAGCTGGTTACCTGAGATGGAGACTGAGAGGTCCAGGAAGGTGAGGGATGTGTTGGAGATAGCCCAGGTGAACTGAAGGTTGGGGTGGAAGGTGTTGGTGAAGTGGATGAACTGTTCGAGCTCCTCTGGGGAGCAAGAGGTGGCGCCGATACGGTCATCAATGTACCGGAGGAAGAGGTGGGGTTTGGGGCCTGTGTAGGTGCAGAAGAGGGACTGTTCCATGTAACCTACAAAGAGGCAGGCATAGCTTGGGCCCATGCAGGTACCCATGGCCACCCCCTTATCATCCCTGGAACCACTTTTTTTAGATTGCTCCTGCGCTCTCTCTCCAAACCATTGACATCCCTCATACTGTGCGGTACCCAGAACTATGGACAACATTCCAGCTAAAAGGTGTGCAAGCGCCTTGTGGTAGTTTAGCATTGCCCTTGTATACCATCCCCTTATTGACACAGTCCATGATAATGCATGTTTTATTAATTGTCCTGCCACCTTCAGTGATCTGTGCACATATACTCCCAGGTCTTGCGGTGTGCAAATTGACTCTGCATTTCCTACATCACAACAGCGACTACACTTTGCAAAGTACTTCATTTGTCATAACATGTTTTGAGATGTCCTGACAAGGTGGAAGATACTACTGAATGCAAATGTCCTTTTGATTTTAAAAAATGAGAAAATTAATTCCCTGAAATTCAGTTCTGAAGGAGTTAATAGGAAAGCAGAAAAACTGAGCAAGATCTGATTTGACAACGAAGCCAAAAATAGTTTTCCTTTAGTACAAGTATTGCACGTACCAATGATTTGCTGTTTGAAGTGCTGTCTGATGTGCCTTTCACTGCCAACACTTCATTAACTTTCTTTCCCAGTAATGAAAACTGGCTCATCATGAATATGTTGTTACCTTTGCTGTATTTTCTGGTATATTCTACAGTGATATGTTTGTGTGTGTATGTGGTGCATGCTTACATGTTTAAACTTGGTCAGAAGGGAATCTTCTTACCGCTCAATCAGAAACTTGTGGCTCATGTCCCCCACTCCAGGAGCTTGAGCACACAATCCACAGTGACCCGCTGGTGCAAGTGCTGAGGCAGTGCTGCACTTTCAGACATACCCGTTTCTCAGCCAAGGTGTGAAACCGAGGTCCCATTTGCCCTCACAGGTGGATGTTAAGGATCCAGACCACGCACTGAAAATGGGTACGTTTAGAGGAAGGACCACAAACAGCGTAAAAGAGAGAGTTTATTTTCCTAATTGCGTGATCTTGCTGTGCATTCATTGGCTATCTATATAACACGATACTACACCTCAAAAGTAGCTGCAAACTTAAAAGGCTGGGACAACTGCTATACAGAAGCACAAGGATCAGAAAGTCTGGGTCAGTCAGCAATGGCCTAGTGGTATTATTGCTGGACTGTTAATCCAGAGACCCAGGTTCAATTCCTGCCACAGCAGATGGTGGAATTTGAACTCAATAAATATCTGGAATTAAGAATCTAATGATGACTGTGGATCTATTGTCGATTGTTGGAAAAACCCACCTGGTTCACTGATGCCCTTTAGGGAAGGAAACTGCCAACCTTACCTGGTCTGGCCTACATGTGACTCCAGACCCACAGCAATGTGGTTGACTCTGAACTGCCCTCTGGGCAATTAGCGATGGGCAATAAATGCTGCCTGGCCAGTGATACCCTCATCCTGTGAACAGATAAAAGAAAAAAAAGTCAGAAGGATGTGGTTGCGCTGGAGAGGCTTCAGGGTAGATTCACTTGGATGTGCCTGGGATAAAGAACCTCAGACATGTGCAGAGACTGGATAGGCTGGGTTTGTTTATCCTTGGAGCAGAGGAGGCTGAGGGGGAATCTGATTGACGTGTACAACATTGAGAGCCTTGATCAGGGTAGATGGTGCAAATCTCGGCTGCGTGCCAGGTGTGTCTAAGATCAGACGGCATAAGTTTAAGGTGAGGAGTAAGTAGCTTAGAGGAGACCTGAGAAAAGATTTTTCACCCAGAGCCTGATAGAAATATGGAATGTGCTGCCTGAGAGGGCAGTGCAGGCAGGTCCTCTCACAACATTTAAGAAACATTTGGATGAGCACTTAAAATGCTGGGGTATAGTAGGCTATTGACTTAGTGTGGGGGCTAATGGCATTGGTGTAGTTTGGTGTTTGTATATCAGCATAGCATGCTTCTATGCTGTATGACTCACTCAATCAATCAATTAGCCTTATTGCTGATTCAATGGTCGCCTCCAAAAGGGGACTACATTTTAAGAAGGAAGGCAAACTACAGGGCAGTGGGGACTATGCAGGGCAAGTAGAAATGGTCCCGAGGCAATCCTAAAGGTAAACCCCTTTTTTATGTTATCGAGACACCCCAGTCCTTCCTTTAGTCTCCTTATCAAGATGCAGTCCCCTGAGTGCAACGAATGTAGGATCTGTCCTGGACTTGTCAGGAGCATTTGTCAGACAGCCAGCGCAGGAGCCCTGTGCTGTCTGATAGCAGTTGCCAATATAAAGCCCTACCTTACATCAATGCCAACTTCATTGGCTGTGCTTTGCTTCAGAGAAATTGGAACTAGGTGACACATTTTAACAGAAAAGGTTCCCAAATTAAGACTGAGCTGAGGAGGATTAGGTTCTCTCCAAGAAGGCCGAGGATCCTTGAGGAAGCCCATAGAAAGCTGTCTTCCTGCAGTTCAATTCTGATTGGCTAAAGTGTCTTATAAGTGACTAACAAAACAAATGATGAAAATTAAATCTTCCGAAATCCAAACACGGCTGTAACAATTAGACGTAATCCACCAGGTGTGACAGGAATTTCTTTATCTGAAGGGATAGGAGTGAGTCCAATTGTGTTTCAGATTGTCTGCGAAGTTCCATCAGTGATCAGACTGGAGTTTTGTTTTGAACTATTGATGGGAAGTGGAGAGATGTTTAATGGATGAAACATTGATGAATCATGAGTTGGATTTTACACTCCTGCTCTGGCAGGTTGGAAGCTGGAAAGGTGGGCTAGTACGAGGAGTGTGTAAAATCCAGCGGATAAAGTTCCTGCTGCCTTCCTGCCCACCCATCATCCCGACCATTCGGCCCTGTAGACTGCTTGACCATTCAATAAGATCATGCCTTATCTGATGCGGACTTAACTTCATTTTCCTGCCTTTTCACCTATAACTATTGACTTCCTGGTCAATCAGAAATCTGTTTGACTCAGCCTTGAAAATATTGAATGACCATTGCTCACTGCAGGAGAGAATTCCAGACACTAAATACCCCTGAGAAAATACAGCTGTCCTCATCTTCATCTTAAATGGAATGTCTCATATTTTGAAACTGGCTCCTCATTCCAGATGCTGTCAAAAGGGAAAACATTCTCTCAGCATCTAACCTGTCAATTCCCTCAGAATCTGATGTGTTTCTGTTATGTCACCTCTCCTCCTTTTCAAATCCAATGGATGTAATCCCAAACTGTGCAACCTTCTCTTCATCCCAGGAATCAGCCTGCTAATTATTTGCTGAACTATCTCTAATGCCCTTCCTTAAATAAGGTGGCCAAATGGTACTCAGAATCTAAGGTGCTTGAACCAATGCAGCACAGTGGCTCAGTGGTCAGGACTGCTGCCTCATAGCACCAGGGACCTGGGTTCGATTCCAGCCTCAGGCAACTGTCTATATGCAGTTTGTACATTCACCCTGCTTTGGCATGGGTTTCCTTCCAGGTGTTCTGATTTCCTTCCACAGTCCAAAGATGTGTAGAATAGGTGGATTGGCCATGTTGTAGTGTCCAGGGATGTATGGGTAGGCTTGGGGGAATGGATCTGGGTGGGATGCTGTTTGGAGGGACGGTGTGGGCTTATGGGGCCAAATGACCTGTTTCCACTCTGTGCTCCATATGATCTATGATAATTGCAGCTACTTTTCTATTCCATCCCCCTTGCAATAAATGCTTACCTCCATTTGTCTTCCTAGTTACTTGCTTTACCTTCATTCATCCTTTTGTAATTTAAGCACCAGGATGCTCATTTCCCTCTGTACCACAGCATTCAGAAGTCTTTCTCTATTTAAATAATGCTGTATTTCTATTCTTTAAGCCAAAGTAGACAACCTGGCATTTCCCGTATGGTACTCTGCCAAATCTTCGCCCAATCATAATAAAGCTAAGAGGACAGGTGAAGAGGGAAGAGAGATTATTTGTGGGGAGCAATTCATTCATTTTAATTTGGCCACATTTTGGCCAAAATGTACAATTGCCTAACAGCCAATGTATTCTATTTGACATGCTTGGGAATTGTCCATATTTATTCATCAGGATGGCAGATGTATTAGCTTTTTCAGACAATCCAAAATTGATTCTCAAGTGGTAAACCAAAAGCTGAAAATGTAGCTGATGTTTTTTGAGAAGAAAGTGCATGAGGCTCAGTGAGTGAGAATACCATAGGGAGGGTGGGTCAGGAAAGTTGTGGAGAACAGGAAGGGGAGCAGGAAAAGTACAGAGAGGGCAAAGGAAGATGTCAGGGAGGTCATGGTAAAACAGGACCTGAGGGAAGTGGGGGAGGGAAGACAGAGACAGAAAATGAGAGAGGAGGGCAGGAAATACGGATTTCAAGTGAATTACAGAAGTCCCTAGTGGGAGGAGATTCAGTACTGCAGGAGATGGGAGACGCTGGGTGCTGCAGTGTGAAATCAAAGCTGACTACAGGAAACCGACTGTAATTTTGGCATAATAATATAATGTGAGGCTGGATGAACACAGCAGCATCTCAGGAGCACAAAAGCTGACGTTTCGGGCCTAGACCCTCCATCAGAGAGCTGTATTTTTTGGCAGATACGCAGAGATAAGAACTGTGTGGCTATGAGTATGTTTCAATGCAGAGGGAGATGCGTGAAAGAAATCCTGGAAGATAGTCAGTTTGCCTGCTCATGTACCTGTTGATTTTAAGGCACAATGTGATAATTCACAGACCTAGCTAGCATGGTGTTCAGTTGGAAGTTGAGTTATGTAGCGGTAAACAGTAAATATATAGATGACAGGAGAGGAAAAGAAAGATATTTCTGTCAGAACTGCATCACTCACTTGATTCACAATATTAAAGACAATCATGTTCATCAGGGTGGCTCCCAAAATGCAATTCTTCAAATGGGACGTCAATTGTTTGGATCCTACTACAGGAGTCCACAGCCAAACTTTGCATTCTAACTGTGATAACGGGAACTGCAGGTGCTGGAGAGGGTTCTGGAATAAATAGGGAGAGAGGGGGAGGCGGACTGAAGATGGAGAGAAAAGAAGATAGGTGGGGAGGTAGGGAGGGGATAGGTCAGTCCAGGGAAGACGGACAGGTCAAGGAGGTGGGATGAGGTTAGTAGGTAGATGGGGGTGCGGCTTGGGGTGGGAGGAAGGGATGGGTGAGAGGAAGAACAGGTTAGGGAGGCAGAGACAGGCTGGACTGGTTTTGGGATGCAGTGGTTGGAGGGGAAGAGCTGGGCTGGTTGTGGGGTGCAGTGGGGGGAGGGGACGAACTGGGCTGGTTTAGGGATGCGGTGGGGGAAGGGGAGAATTTTGAAGCTAGTGAAGTCCACATTGATACCATATGGCTGCAGGGTTTCCAAGCGGAATATGAGTTGCTGTTCCTGCAACCTTCGGGTGGCATCATTGTGGCACTGCAGGAGGCCCATGATTGACATGTTATCTAAAGAATGGGAGGGGGAGTGGAAATGGTTTGCGACTGGGAGGTGCAGTTGTTTATTGCGAACTGAGCAGAGGTGTTCTGCAAAGCGGTCCCCAAGCCTCCGCTTGGTTTCCCCAATGTAGAGGAAGCCACACCGGGTACAATGGATACAGTATACATTCTATATTGTATACACAGTATACAATCTCCCCTTCCCCCACCGCATCCCTAAACCAGCCCAGTTCGTCCCCTCCCCCCACTGCACCACACAACCAGCCCAGCTCTTCCCCTCCACCCACTGCCTCCCAAAACCAGTCCAACCTGTCTCTGCCTCCCTAACCTGTTCTTCCTCTCACCCATCCCTTCCTCCCACCCCAAGCCGCACCCCCATCTACCTACTAACCTCATCCCACCTCCTTGACCTGTCCGTCTTCCCTGGACTGACCTAACCCCTCCCTACTTCCCCACCTATACTCTCCTCTCCACCTATCTTCTTTTCTCTCCATCTTCGGTCCGCCTCCCCCTCTCTCCCTATTTATTCCAGTTCCCTCTCCCCATCCCCCTCTCTGATGAAGGGTCTAGGCCCGAAACGTCAGCTTTTGTGCTCCTGAGATGCTGCTGGGCCTGCTTCGCGTTTTAACTCACAGCTCTAGCCAATTTTACCCTGCTCAATTCATCTCTACTCTACACTAGCCACAACTACATAAATTATCATCAGTCTCAACATCAGTATCCCAGGCCTGGCTCACTTACTTCTTCCATTTAATCCTTAAGAGTCAAGAAGCTTTGTGGAAAGTTGTGCCTCACTAACTTGATAGAGTTTTTTGAAGAAGTAACAAAAAGGGTTGATGAAGGCAGAGCAGTGGACATGATCTATATAGACTTCAATAAAGCGTTCAACAAGATTCCTCATGGTAGACTGGATAGCAAGGTTAGATCACATGGAATGGAGGGAGAGCTAGCCATTTGGATACAGAACTGGCTCAAAAGTAGAAGAAGAGGTGGTGGTGGAGGGTTGCTTTTCAGATCGGAGGCCTGTGACCAGCGGTGTGCCATAAGGGATTGACACTGGACCCACTGCTTTTTTTTCATTTATATAACTGATTTGGGTGTGAACACAGGAGGTATGGTTAGTATGTTTTCAAACACCAACATTGGAGGTGTAGTGGACTGCGAAGAAGGTTACCTCAGAGTACAACAGAACATTGATCAGATGGGCCAATGGGCCGAGGAGTGGCAGATAGATTTTAATTTAGATAACTGTGAGGTGCTGCATTTTGGGAAGTCAAATCAGGGCAGGATTTATATCCTTAATGGTAAGGTCCTGGGGAATTTAGTTGAACAAAGACCTTGGGGTGCAGGTTCATAGTTCCTTGAAAGTGGAGTCGCAGGTGGATAGGATAGTGAGGATGGCATTTGGTTTGCTTGCCTTTATTGATCAGTGCATTGAGTATAGGATTTGGGAGGTCATATTGCAGTTGTACAGGACATTGGTTAGGCCACTTTTAGAATACTGCGTTCAATTCTGGCATCCTTGCTATAGGAAGGATGTTGTGAAACTTGAAAGGGTTCAGAAAAAAATTTCAAGGACGTTGCAAGGGTTAGAGGGTTTGAGCTCTCGGGTGAGGCTGAATAGGCTGGGGCTATTTTTCCCGAGAATGTCAGAGAGGGATGACATTATCGAAGTTTAGAAAATTATGATGGGCATGGATAGAGTGAATAACTAAGGTCTTTTCCCTGGGGTGGGGGGAGTCCAGAACTGGAGGGCATAGGTTTTAAGGTGAAAGGGGAAAGCTTTAAAAAGGACTCAAAGGGCAACTTTTTCACGCAGGGAATGGTGTGTGTAATGAATGAACTGCGAGAGGAAGTGCTGGAGGCTGGTACTAACACAATATTTAAAAGGCATCTAGCTGGGGATATGAACAGGAAGGGTTTAGAGGGATATGGGCCAAATGGTGGAAAATCAGACTAGATTAGTTTAGCATGTGTGGTCAGAATGGACAAGTTGGACCAAAAGGTCTTTTTCCATCCTTAATCCATTTTTAACTCGATGACTGTGTAATTAGGGACACGGTCTCAGAGTCAATCCTCAAGATTGCATTTGGGGCAGCACCTGCCTTGAAAGAGTTTGATGGGGCAGTGTAGAGAGAGAGAGCTTTACTCTGTATCTAACCCCATTATGTACCTGCCCCTTGGAGTGTTTGATGGGCTAGTAAGGAGATTCAAAAATGAAAATCACAATTCCTTTCCTGAGATGTCTTTGTCAGTCTGCTTCAGCTGCTAAGTTTTAAGATACAGAAATGAGTGGTTGGTGCTAGTTGTTACAGATTAATGCGGGATTGTTGTTCACATGCAGAATAGATTTCAACACCAGTTTATATAAAAAAAATCCAATTAACAGGGTTTTGAAATACACGGTTTACGTTTACCCAACAGAAGTTAACCACTCTTCGCCTTGCCCTCCCACTCGCTCTTGCTCTCTTCCTCACTCTCACACTTCCCTTCAGCTCACTCTCACTCTTTTTATCATTCTCACTTTCATCTTACCTTTGCTCGCTCTCTCATTCTCGGCCTTTCCCTCACCTTTTGTCTCTCTACCTTGACACTAATTGTTGCTCTCAGTCTCAATCTCAGCGTCCTCCTTCACCTTTTCCTTGATCCTATCCCTTAGCCTGACTCTTGCCTTGCCCTTTCCTGCTTCCTCCCTTTTTACAGGACCTTTTCCTCCGACCTTGTCCTCTTCCTTCACCCTCAGGCTCTCCCTTACCGTCAGACATGACCTTGACTGAGAAGAATGATGCAGGCAATATCTCCTCCTTTTTTTAACCTTCCTTCTCTCCCAATGTGGGAGGGCTGCAGGAATCTCTCACAAATACTAAGAGGATCTCAGACCAGACACTCATGTATGACATTTGGAGGCTAAATATTTTGCAATTTCTATGAAGCTCCTGCCTCTTCAGTTCTCTCCCCTCCTGCAGTGAAAAGTCAGACTGAAGCTGAAGAAATGGGAGGACAAGCATTCCTGACTTGATGACGTTTGCAGTGATGTAACTATAATATTAGCAGGTGCTATAGAGACTCTGAGAGGAGAGGACTGAACAGTCTTGTCTGGCACCGAGCAGTAAGACAAAGATCAGTCTTACGTACAATAGCATGTCGATAATTGAGTTTCTTAGAATAGAATTCCTGAGATTTAGACATCAGTCACTCTGGGATAAGATGAAGACAGCAATGTAGCAGCCTCACAGTCGGGATACTGTAGACTAGGGGAGCAACCTTGACAGCGCAGGACTGTGTGCAGCCCTGTGCCAGACAGAATCTATGAAGACAGAGAGACATAAGGCTGTATCCACAGTAATAGATCAGTCTATGTGTCAGCTCACCCCTGTCTGCATGAAAACTGGATGCTTCTCCTAGTTAAATCTTCAACATCAGCTGTTTGACCATAAAGGCCATCATTATACATCTCAAACCTGACCATACATGGGATGTCCAAACAGAGGTGACCAGCTAGTGGTTAGAAGTGGGCACCCAGGAAGAGGCATCTCTCTGTCCCCAGTCTAGGGGCAACCAAACCCCCCCCCCCCACCCCACCCCCCAACACCTTCAGCTGTAATCCCCTAGATATGTACAATCAGCACGGAATGAGATCTGAGACTTCCCAGTTTATCTAGCCATTTTCCTTTGATCAGTGCCTATTTACAAGATAAGAATAAGAATTAATGTTTAAATGCTTCTTTTCACGGCTTTAAGTCTCATGTCAGAAATTTGAGCACCTGATTTAGGCTGCAGTGTTGAGGGGCTGTAGCATTTGCTTTCAATTTGTCACATTAAACCAAGGCACCAGCTGACCTCTCAGACTAGTTTGAAGGATCGCATTGCACTAATCTTTTGGGAGCTGAGATAATGAGCTAGCTCTTCCAAAGAGCTGACTTGGACATTATGGGTTGAATGGTCCATGAATGAGAAGATTGGGGCGTTCTTCAACCGCCACCCAGTACCAATATCACTAGACCTGATTATCTCATCTGTTTGTTGGATCTTCCTGTGCATAAATTAACTGTTGTGTTTCTTATAACAGTGATTACACTTCAAAAAGATACTTCATTCGCTCTAAAGTGCTTTTGCACCTTCTGAGGGTGATGTAAGATGTTACCTAAAGGCAAATCTTTCTTTTTTTATATCATGCTTCTCATTTGACAAAACCTTTTGGAAAGTTTCACAGCAGTGGAACTAAATACTGTTCAGGATTAAGAGGGAAATAATGTGGCAACAGTGGAATGATTGGAAAGTTCTGTTTTTAGGGAGGTAAGAGATGAAGGAAGGGAGGAAAATTAGTTTGGAGGAGGAATTGGAGAGGATTTCAAGAGTTGCCACTGAAGGATCAATCTTTGCTGTTGAAGATGAGCAGAGTTGGTCATCAGTAATAGCCCAGTCTCAGAAGACAGAGTTTGGCAGTATCCCGGTCAGATATAGTAACAGACAGTGCTCATTGTTGCTTATGCAGCAAAACAATTCGCTTGTAGTCTTCAGAGTGTCTTCAAGCAATGATGGAAGAGAATAGTAAACTTTCTAATGCATTAATTACATTGTCAGAATAAGAACTGATAGTGTTAATTAGAGGCATTATTGAACCAGTCAGCCAGCAGATATCGAATCTAGATCAAATCTTCTGAAGGTTCTAAATATAAGTGGTGATTTGTAAGTCTCTGTCCTCAGGAACGATGGGAGTAAGCTGTGGCAGGGAGAATGGCAGATCAAATCTGTGAAGTTTTTTCTTAAATGGATTACACGAAAAGTGATACTTCTAGCCAGTGCACAAATGGGTGAGAAAGGATGGAATGAAAGAAATAGTAATTGTAAGGAGTGATAATGGGAACTGCAGATGCTGGAGAATCCAAGATAACAAAGTGTGGAGCTGGATGAACACAGCAGGCCAAGCAGCGTCTCAGGAGCACAAAGTGTGACGTTTCAGCTTTTGTGCTCCTGAGACGCTGCTTGGCCTGCTGTGTTCATCCAGCTCCACACTTTGTTATCAGTAATTGCAAGGATCTCCTTTTGCCTGGATGAGGATAGCAATTGGTTTTCTATTTCCTTCGATCTTCATACAGAAGTGTTTACTTCCTGAAAAATGATTAAATAGCACTGAGTAGGTGTTTCAGCTGTGTGACATACTTTACTCAGCTATTCTGAACTTCTGCCATGGAAGCTGGCGTCAATATTGTCCCTAGTGATCGGGCTTTGTTTAAAAGCAGTTGTGGGTGTGACAGGAGATTATGGGACAGCAGTGACATTGACAGAAACAAACAGAATCATTTTATCTTGACCATTGACCTGGAATCTGATACAATTGGATACAATATCATATTAACTCCCACCCTCCTACAGTTTTACTCACCATTATTAAACTCACAGGACAGCAATACCACGGGAAGGTGTAAAACAGTGTTTTCTTCTTGATCCCATGGATTCCTGGACAGCAGGTTCACTAAAATTGCACTTTTTAAAAAAATGTGCTTGTGTTGTGAGCATCATTAACTGGGCCAGTATTTATTGCCCGTTCCTAGTTGCCCTTGAGAAGGTGGTGGTGAGCTGCCTTTTTGAAGCGCTGCAGTCTGTGTACTGTAGGTAGACCCACAATATTGTTAAGGAGGGAACTTCAGGATTTAGACCCAGCAACAGTGAAGGAACGGGAGTACATTTCCGAGTCAGGATGGTGTGTGGTTTGGAAGGGAACTTGCAGGGAGTGGTGCTCCCATCCTTCTAGATGGAAGTGGTCCTAGGTTTGGAAGATGCTGTCTGAGGATCTTTGAGTTATTATAGTGCATTATGTAAATGTAGATGCTGCAGCTGCAGAGCAGTGGTGGGAGTGAATGCTTAAAATGGTGGATGAGGTGCCAATCAAGTCGACTGGATTGTATTGAGATGCTTGAAGATTGATGAAGCTGCAGTCATCCAGACAAATGGAAACCCATCACACTCCTGACTTGTGCCTCATAGATGGTGGACAGGCTTCGGGGACTGAGAGCATTCCTAGCCTCTGACCTATATCTGTTGCCAAGGCACTAATATGGCTTGTCCAGTCCAGTTTCTCATGATCTGTGTAGCAAACACCAATGTACATCCCTGATCAGTGTGGCCTTGAGGATCCCAGGATTCATGCGTCAGTCCAGATAGAAAAGCAGGAATGTGACGGCCAGAAAGAGCTTCTTCAAAATTAGATCAAATTATGACCAACAGAGGGAAGTGCCATGTTTGGCTGGGTCAGGGACTGTAGTGATGCTGAGTTAATGTTCTCTATCTCTCTCCTGTTTTCTTTCCCACAGACTCGGAGTCCCAGACATTCCCAGAGCCAGCAGTCTGGACTGGCAGACCAGGCAGCCAAGTTACCGTTTGCGTCGGCAGAGTCCTTGGAAACCATGTCTGAGGCTGAAGTCCCGATTGGTTTTACCCGGTCCAACCGTTTCAGACAGAGCCTGCCCCTGTCCAGGTCCACCAGCCAAACCAAGCTCCGCTCACCAGGTAGGCCACTCACTGCTGACACTGAGTAGCAGAATCTGCACCAGCTTCTGCCCAGTCTGATTATGGGCCACCGAGACTTTGTCCATCTCATGGGACATGTACAGGTTAATGAGAATGTCAAGTTGGAAATCTCATGCGCTCCTTACTGTGAAGGTAATCGTTAAATTGCTCTGATGTAGAGTTGCTGATCTGAAATGTTTACTCGGTTTCTCTCTCCACAGGCGCCGCTGGACCTGCTGAGTATTTTCAGCAATTTTTGTTTTTATTTCAGGTTTTCATCTACAATGTCTTACATTTGTTCAGTTGTAATGACTAACCTACTGTAATGGGGACTCAGTGGGTTCTTTGTTTTTTTTTATCTGATCTCATTCCTATGCAATAGCTTTTAAAAATTCATTCATGGGATGTGGGTGTTCCTGGCTGGACCACCATGTATCATTAATTGCCCGATGACCAGTTACAAATCAAGCAGGTTGCTGTGGGCCTGGAGGCCTAGGTAGGCCAGATCAGGTAAAGACGGGAGATTTCCATCTCTAAAGGGCATTAGTGAACCAGGAGGGATTTGCCAGAGTAGAACTGAAATGGAAGCGTAGCCTTTGCAAGAATTGGGAGGTTTTTAAATGCTGTTTGCGAAGTTGTATTGACTTTGGCGCAGGATCCCCTCGTGTGCCAACAGAAAAGCGAAGATCTTGTGGAAAAGAAAGCGAAAACCATGTGTAACCAATGTTCAACAGAAACTCAACAAATTAAAACCAGTAATAATCATCCTTGGGAATTGAGCCAATGATAACCTTCAACAAGAACTCAGCATGTTGGTTGACATGGTACGGTGGCTCAATGGTTAGCACTGCTGCCTCACAGCACCAGGGACCTGGGTTCGATTCCAGCCTCGGGCAACTGTCTGTGTGGAGTTTGCACATTCTCCCCGTGTCTGCATGCATCTCCTGTAGGTGCTTCAGTTTCCTTCAGGTTCAATGGATTGGCCATATTAAGTTGCCCTTGTGTAAAGGGGTGCCTGAGTTAGGTGAATTAGCCATGGGAAAAGCAGGGTTATAGGGTTTGGGTGGGATGCTCCTTGGAGGGTTGGTGTGGACTTGATGGGCCAAATGGACTACATCCAAACTGTATGGATTCACAAGTCAAGAGGGGCCCAATATTAGGTAAGGGCAGAGTCAGTTAGACTTTAATTCCCAGTAATGTATCAGCATGCCCTGTCTCACTTCCTACATGAAATGAAGTCACCAGTGAGTTGTGTGGTGAAACACAAGGCAGCATATCCAGCAGGAATCAGCATCTTCAGAGGGGAGCGAAGAGAGAAGACTATCAGTAAAAAGTATACTGATGCCCAAAGCAGAACCTGTCATCGGAGTGTGATTTATTACTGTGGTTATGTAAAGGATATGTTCCTGACTGATATCAATGTTTTCTCATCCAACAGGGGTGCTGTTCTTGCAGTTTGGTGATGAAACCAGACGTGTCCACGTCACACACGAAATCGGCAGCCTGGACACCCTGCATGCTCTGATTGTTCATATGTTCCCTCAGAAACTCACAATGGGAATGCTGAAGTCACCAAACACTGCAATCCTCATCAAGGATGAGACGAGAAATGTCTTTTATGAACTGGAAGATGTAAGGTACAAAGAGCCAGTTCTTTCAAAGAAGTGTAGAGACAAAAACAGCTGCAGATGCTGGAATCCAAGGGAGTCAAACAGGAGGCTGGAAGAACACAGCAGGCCAGGCAGCGTCTGGAGAAAAGGTGAAGTCAACGTTTTGGGTATTGCCCTTCTTCACTACCATGGTGTCACCACCATTCTGCTACCATTCCGCCCACCCAGTCTTTATCTGCAGCTGCTCCTTACCCCACATCCAGTCCTGAAGAAGAGTTATGCCGAAACGTTGACTGCTCCTTTCCTCCAGATGCTGACTGGCCTGCTGTTTTCTTCCAGCCTCCTGACCTCAAAGTAGTGTCTTTGACTGACGGCTTGAGAAATTTATCACAGGCCTAGTAATTTGTAAAAGATAAAGGTCCAACCTGTTCCATAGTAGCACATCTGACCTGTGTTCAGGTCAACCCAGTGACTGAACCCTAACACTAACTCTATCACAGTTGATATTTACTCACAGCTGCTGTGAGTAATGTTTAAGTCACTGAGGCTGAGCGTCCAATAAAACAATAATGTTGGGAATGGAGTGAAAGCACACTCACTAGGTAAATGTTGCTAACTTGAGTATGTCTCATCATTATGGGACAACAACAGTACTCTTGCAGTTATATAACTCCATTAATTTAGATTTAGCATTTTAACGTTGGTAAAACTTCCCAGGATACATCAGCATTGAGCCAGGTACCAGGGATGCAGGAACCCACTATGTGTGAACAATGAAGAAACTGGAACTTCTTCCATCGACTAGAGAAAAATGAAAAATGCAATTTAATATTGTTTCACTTGTAAATTGTGGAAACACTTTTCACTGGTGAAAGGTTCGGTGACTAGAGAGTAAAGATTAAACATAATTGTGAAAAGAACAGTTATTAACATTTTTTCCCACAGAATGTGGACATCGCTGATAATGTTAGCATTTGTTACCCAATCTCAGCTGTCCTTTAACTGAGTGGTTTGCAAGGCTTTTATGAGTCAACAATATTGCTACAGTCCTGGAATCATGTGTAGTCTAGATCAGGTAAACACGGCAGATTTCCTTCCCTGTGGAACTTTTTTTTTAAATGTGGTGAATTGTTTTGGTCTGAAAACACTGCCTGAACAGTGTTACAGAGAAGGAATGGCCCCTCTGATAATTAAACCGAAACTCAAGCCCCAATCTGTTATGACAGGAGTAGAGGTTCCCTTCTAATAATTACCCTGAAACACCCAGAGAAACTGACTTTTCCCCTCGTAATCTGTTAATACATTGGTTAAAAGCAAGAAAGTCCCTGATCCACTTTATATAGAATAAGAATCAATTTATTTATTTAACCCTAACAATGAACAAATGAACAGAATTACTAACAAAGCAAATAAATCCCCATTAGACTACAAATTATTCCCTAACTGAACTAAATTAAACTGGGACACTGTTCAACTAAAGACAAGTCCCACTTAGATAAATGCAATTAATAAAACAACAATAGATTAAAATTTAATCTCTTCATGTTCGCACAGACATGTAGAATCCTTTGCTTTCTCCAGCCTTCTTTCTGTCATTCTCACATTACAAATGTCATTCTGCCACTGATTCTACTGTCAGGGATGTTTTCTCTGTGAAGACTGTTAGCTAAAAATGCTGTGATATCTTTTATCGATAAGCTGGTGCTTTCTCAGACAGCTTAGCAATTTCTTGTGAGAGTTTGGGGCTTATTTGTCAGATGGTGGGTTTGCTCTCCCCTCAGATGACAGTTGGCTCTCTACAATTTTCCAAATGCCCTTGCTTTTATATACTCACCAATGACACATCAATTTCCTATAATATGATTAGTTTCAGGTTGCCAAAACCATCTGTTTTAAATTCAATTAGTTTTTGGTAGCTTACGGCCTGGTACAAATCGATTGCTTAAAATTCAAAACTGTTGTCACAGTAAAAACAAAAAGTGCTGCTTGTCCTTTCAACATTTAAAAAAAAATTTGGGGTACTTTCTGTACTGGCACCGATCAGCTGCTGCTCGTAGACATACATTTTTAAAAATCTCTAAGCCCAGAAAAAGAAACACCATCTTTTAAAGGGACAATGCACAGCTTTTCCCCACTATCATTTTTGCTAACAAGTTCTAACTTCCAGCCTTCCAATTCATGACTGTTCTACACAACTTTGAAACAATAGACAGGAAAGCAGAATCATTTGAGACCTGCCAGGACAGTTGGTGTGAGATTGTGTGAGATGCCCAGAACCAGGTAAGGGCCCTACGCTTAAGGCTAGAATCACGACCAAAGACAGAACCAGCACCTTTTCGCTGGTAATGCTGGAAAGAGGTAGAATTTGAAATCAGCTGCTTATAGGTGCAAGATCCTTTAGAAAGAGGATTTATGTTTCCTTTAGGTACACATTAAGGCAATGGGAAATCACCACATTCTTTGCTCTAGTTATATTCTCATTGAAATTGAAAATGGAAAGCTTCCTATAAGCAACTGACGAAGAAATGCAAGACTATGAGGCTGGGAGCGATGAGCTGAGAACATGCATTTACTGGTACACTGTCATAAAGAGCATGGATGGTGATTTTTCAAAAGAAAATTGGACAAATATCTACAGAGCCAAGATTTGCAGGACTGGGGTTGGGATGGATGTTTTTTTTTAAGAGCTGATACAGGTGTGGTGGGTTGTAAGGTCATTTTCTGATGTTAGTGATTTTTAAGAAAGATGTGGCAAGGCAAGGCTAAACTGTTACGATGGATCATAATTTTAAGGCGATTGGAGGAAGGTATGGGGGAGATGTCAGAGGTAGGTTCTTCACACAGAGAGTGGTGAGCGTGTGGAATGTACTGCCCGCAATGGTAGTGGAGTCACAAACTTTACAGACATTTAAACAACTCTTGGATAGGCACATGGAGGATAGTAAAATGTAGGGTATGCAAGGTAGATTAATCTTAGTAGGATAATAGGTTGGCACAACATCATGGGCCGAAGAGTCTGTACTGTGCTGTACTGTTCTATGTAAACCATTAGATGTCTCAATGAGCAAGTAGCTATGGAGGAGAGAATGGAGACAGGACAGGGGAAGACCATGTTTTGGGGTTCCAGTGAAATACCTATATCAAACCTTACTTTGTTTGGACTAGATCTGACACCTTGTCCGCTGGCACCAAATCTCAGATTTAAGCAATGTAGATTTAAACACTTTGATGCATTCAGTAATAACTCTAGGAGGAACACAGTTGTGTTCCCATCACTGAACTTCCTCACCTTGGAGACAATAAGGACTGCAGATGCTGGAAGCCAGCATCTACAGGTGTGAGGCTGGAAAAGCACAGCAGGTCAGACAGTATCTGAGGAACAGGAAAGTCAATGTTTCAGGCTAAAACCCTCTCAGGACCTGGGGGGGAGAGCCCCAGAAATAAACAGAGGTGGAGGTGGGAGAGATGGTGATATGTGAATGCAGAAAGGGGGTTATTGTGATTGGTCCATGGGAAGATGGACAGGTTAGGTTAGGTCAGGAGGGGGAGGGCTGGACATGGGATAAGGCTGGGGGTGGAGAGATTTTGAAGCTGGTGAGCTCAATATTGAGGCCGTTGGGCTGTAAGCTCCCAAGGTGAAATATGAGTTGTTGTTCTTCCGGTTTACGTTTGGCCTCAGTCTGACAGTGGAGGAGGCCGAGGATGGACATGTTACCGGGGGAGTTAAAGTGGATGGCAACCGGAGGGTCAGGTTTGTTGGTGCATGCAGAGTTCAGATGTTCGGGACGTAAGATGCCTTCAAGGCAGAGATCGACAAACTCTTGATCTTACAAGGAATCAAGGGCTGTGGGGAGAGTGCAGGAAAGTGGAGTTGAAATGCCCATCAGCCATGATTTAAATGGCGGAGTGGACTTGATGGGCCGAATGGCCTTACTTCCATTCCTATGTCTTATGGTCTTATGCTCTGTGAACCGGTCCCCAAGTCTGTGTTTGGTCTCCCCAATATACAGGGGACCACATTGGGAGTGACGGATATGGTAGATCAGGTTGGATGAAATGCAGGTGAATCTCTAGGCTGGATCTGGAAGGATTGTTTGATTTATTTACGGGCTTCCTCCACCTCCCCCAGTCATGACAAAGGGTTTTGGCCTGAAATGTTATCTTTCCTGCTCCTTGGATACTGTCTGACCTGCTGTGCTTTTCCAGCCTCACACCTGTAAACACTGAACTTCCTCAACCTCTTCGAAGCATTCAGAATCCACATCTTGTAAGCTCAGAAATAATTGCCTAACCATTCTGATGCTGGGGCTCGTCAGTTTCAGGTCAATATAAACAACTGTCAGGAATATCACCTCTAATATCTCACCACAGTTTTCTTTTCTTTCAGGGATATCAAAGAACGAAGTATAATAAAAATTTTCAGGAAAGATCCTGTCTATGCACCATATCCTTCCCATGCTTCCCATATCGCCAATGGAGATCTGAGAGTAAGACATTGTAAATTCTTTCTTTTCAAACCTCAGGTAATGTCTTACAGAAGTGTATAAGAAAGGGGATAATGGTCATTTTGTTGACTGAATCCTGTCTTAAAGCATTCTCACTCTTCTATCCCAACAATGGAGTGTCTTTTTTAACCACCCCTGGATTTCTATCTCCATCACCCAGTCATGTACCTAACAAAAAACTTGAATACCATCATGAATGAAAACAGGTTATACTTCAAGATGTAGTAAAACGATGTGACAAGGGAGATTGATGCTGTCAAAAGGCAGGAAAACAAGTTAATGAGTAAAAGTTGATTACTAACGAGATGCTTCAGAAGTGAATACTAATGATGTCCCATTCACTGCCATCCTACAGCAACACTTCATCTCATTGTCATTGAGAGCCACATCTACATCTGAGGGATCTGACAGCAAAGGTTACTATTTGCATATGGAAGTGCTGATAATTACTGAAGAATGATAATCAGTGCAGTAAGCCTGTTTAGTAAGGAAACAGTTTCTGGCATATTGAAACTGATTTTACTGCAAGTAAATCCGACTCAGGAATGATGCTAGATGTCTTCCATTTTCTATCGCTCATTTCCCTCGTTCCTTTCTCCCATGGAATACACTAAGTTTATTACATCTGAAAGGAATCTTTGCCTTTGCATGAGACAGCAAGAACTGCCGTTGCTGGAGTCAGTGATAACACCGTGTGGAGTAGGAGGAACACAGCAGGCCAGGCAGGATCAGAGGAGCATGTTGACAATTCGGGTTGGGACCAGAACGTCAGCTTCCTTGCTCCTCTGTGCCTCCAGCTCCACACTGTGTTGTCTTCACCTTTACATGAGCCACTTGGTGGGCAACTGTTTATTTTAGTGGATTGGTGATCCAGAGACTCAGATTTTAATCCAGTGATCCCCTGTCCCAGTTTAATAATCCAGTGATCCAGAGAGTCCTACAAACGATCTCATGGACTGGAATCCCAGATTAATAAACCAGTGATCCACAGCCCAGGTTTAGTAATCTAGTGATCCAGAAGCATAGACTATTAATCATGGCACAGTCAAGTCCAGATTGAAGAGAATGCGCTTTCCAACATCGACTGGAGGTGATCTTGATGAGTTCTGGGGGTGCTGGAAGATAACGTCGGAAACATTCCGATTGTCGGAGCAGGGTGGGGAGGGTGCAAAGGGTCAAACTAGTCAATGTAATTCAGACAAGTGCCAGAAAGTTCTTTAACAAATCAGATTCTTCACTGCCTCGAATGGACTTTCAGCGAGTACAGTGGAGTCAAAAGTTCCCTAGACGTTAAAAAAAAATTGCACGGGATGAGAGTGCCACTGGCTAGGCAGCATTTATTGTTCATCCTTAATTGCCCAGAGGGCATTTAGGAGATAACTATATTGCTGTGGCTCTTGGGTCATGTGGGGGAGACGAGATAAGGATGGCATATTTCCTCACTTCAAGGCAGTAGTGAACCAGATAGGTTTTTACAACAATTATCAATGGTTATGTGGTCATCATTATGGAGCTGTACAGCACAGAAACAGGCCCTTGAGCCCAATCCATCCATGCTGACCAGATTTCCTAAACTGAATGTGCTGTGTTTGGCCCATATCCATCTAAACCTTTCCTATCCATGTACTCGTCTAAATGTCTTGAAGTGTTTTTAATTGTGCCCATCTCCATCATTTCCTTTGGCAACTCCTCACTTACTGACCGGGCCAAACTTTTATTGAATACAAATTTCACCAGCTGCAATGAACATTAGGCCAGGACTATGGAGGTTATTAATCCTTTCACATTACCACCATTTCCCCTTGAAGGGTATATCAGGCAGCTATCGTGTGGTAACTTGCAGAGTGGGTGGAGATGACGAACAAATGGTCTTCCTTGTCCGTCCTCATCTGAATATTTTGGACTGTCTCTGTTTCAGAGTCAGAAAACTGACTTTTCTGTTGGGCCTGTTGTAATAATTGTTTGGTTTCCCCCCTACCAACCCCCCCTCTCCCCCCCCCACCCACCACCAACCACCACCGGCCCCCTCCTCCTCTTCCCCCCCATTAAACAGAGGGAGATGGTTTATACATCGAGGGAATCTTCTCCTTCCCGTCGCCTGAGCAGCGTGGCTGCTAGTTCTCCGCACCTGGTACCAGGTTCCCCAGGCCCGGGGCTACCATCCTCATCCCCTTCCCGCTCCCGGATGTCGTACAGTGGCGGCCGTCCACCGTCCTACACCGGGAGCCCGGTGCACCATCCCGAGCGCCTGGGCGGCATGCCGCCATCACAGCCCATCTCACCCAGCCCGAGTGCCATCTTGGAGCGGAGAGATGTGAAGCCAGACGAAGACATGAGCAACAAGAACGTGGTTCTGATGAAGAACGAGGGCTTGTATGCCGAGCCGTACGCCATGATGGCAGACGGGCGCCTCAGCATCGCATCCACGCAGTCTCTGGCGGGAATGCAGGACCCTTTCTCTTTCCCGGGAGGTCTTTACCGCCGAGGCTCCATGAGATCGCTCAGCACTTACTCAGCCACTGGGCTGCAGTCTGACCTCGAGGACGCTTTTTACAAACCGAGCGCCCAGATCTACAGCGATGGTTATGGCGCGGGTCTGGGCTACCGCATGCCCCCTTCATCCCCTCAGAAAATGGGCGACATCCAGCAGGGCCAGACCCCACACAGCCCATACTCGGGGCCGCCCAGCAGGTCCTCCCCGGTGCGGCAATCGTTCCGCAAGGAGCCGGGATCTGCCGTCGTGATGGAGAGCACAGTGACAAAGCCCAGGAATGTCAATTCCGCTGCCACCACAGAAGCTCTTCCAGGGCCCAGCGAAAGGACAGGGGCAAGTGAGAGGCCAGCATCTGGGTACAGCTCCCCATTGGCTGTTAATGACCCAGAAACAAGGTAAAGTGACAGTCAACTTTTGTTCAATGCTGCTACCTGAACCTGTTTTCAAAGTTTAGTTGTGGTCAACTAGTTCGGTCTATTGTGGCCAACTGGAGATCATTAGTTTCCAATCCTGTCATGTTCTGTGTAACTGATAGTGATACATTGTGTAATGTGTGGCTTGGCAGGAGGTAATAAAGTGACCATTACTCTTGACAGTGAGTAACATCTACATGATGCATTCAGGCACACACCACTCCAACTGGGGGGTCTCCATCACCATTCGCAGCTGGTGCTGAGTTGCCTTTTCAAGCCCCTGCATTCTCTGCAGCGTATGTGCTGTTAGGGAGGGAGTTCCAGGATTTTGATCCAATCACAATGAGGGTATTTTGATAGATGTCTAAGTCAGGATGGTGTGTGACTTGGATGGGAACATGCTGTGCTTGTTCTCCCATGTATCTGCTGCCCTTGTCCTTCTGAATGGTAGAGGTGGGGAGGTGTTCAAAAAATTTGTAACACATCATCGTAGTTTGTCTTCCAGTTGTTACACTCTGTTGGAATGGTGCACTGGTGCTGAAGCATAGTAGGGGTGCCAATCATGTGGGTTGCTTTGTCCTGACTGGTACAAAGCTTCTTGAATGGTGGTGTGTTTTCTCATACACTCCTGACCCAAGCCTTGTGAACAGTGAGAAAGATTTGGGGAATCGGGTGGTGAGCTGTTGCTGCAGACTCTATGGCTGGTGCAACCTTCCCGTGCTTATGTGAGAGAAAATTTGCTGAATTTTCTTGATTTTTACCAAAACATTAACAGGCTCCAAATGTGCCCAAGGAGTATGTTTTGGTGCCGCTCTACTGATTGTCTATTAAGCATTGACAGCTACCCATTGATGTATAAGGTGTTTAAAGGATTGGTGTGACTAATAGTCCCAGGTCATTTCACTTTAAAGAAGTGGGTACTGGGTTATTTGAATGGCCTGCCTTTTCATCTTCCCTCTCTCCCCTTTGATTACACCCATTTGCACCATCAAGTTTCTCATGAGAGCAGGGGAGGGATAAGATCACAGGGTTGGAAACATGAAACATGTCCTTAATCATGTGCGGCTTCAGATTAATCACCATCAGAATAGAGAGTCGGAACTTTTGATTCAGTTGGAGAAATGAGTGCAGCAGCATTAATTTCCATTACTGATGACTAGTGATAGGCTGGAGTTGAGGACAGCTTCTTGCTTTGTGCTGATATCTGTATTTCAGGATTATTAGTGTTCTCAAAGGCTGTAATAGTAATGTCCTGAGAGCTGACATTTCCAGCAATCAAGCAGATTGGTGTTGTTTGTTTATTTAGTTGAGCCTCTCTTGCACTAAGAATGCCTGGACACTATGGGCAATTTGGCACAGCCAGTGCTCGTAACCTGCACATCTTTGGGCTGTGGGAGGAAACTGGAGCGCACAGATACAGGGCAAACTCCACACAGACAGTTGCCTGAGGCTAGAATCGAACCCAGGCCCCTGATACTGTGAGGTAGCAGTGCTAACCACGGAGTCATGCCGGTTCTCTTATCCAATATTCACCTGTAACAGAGATACACTTGAGCAATCCACAGCCTCGCTGTGTCTACATCATTCTCTCCCTCTCTTCCTCAGCCTGTCTGTGTTTCTTCTCTATGTAATTTCTGTCTGTCTCATTCACTCATGTTTCACTCCCACTGACTGATCTCTCAATTCCGTGTGTCTGCATTGAGACCCTGCACCTCTCTCACCCATCCTGTCTCCTACTTAACCTCTGTTTCTCTTTCTGTCTTACTCCATTGCTCTCTCACTCTGCCTGTCTTGTCTCATTCAATTTCTCATTTTCCGTATCTCTGTTCCTCCCCCTCAATCTGTTCTTCACTCAATCACTCTTCCAGACTTTGGTTTTCTGTCTCACTTAATCTCTGCCTCACGTTGTGTATCTCCTTTTCAATCTCTGTCTCTCCCCATCTCTTGTTAATCTCTCTGTCATTCATTCAATTATTCTCTCATGTGATCTGTCTTTCTCACTGCCTGTACTACATTCAGTTTCGCCCGGTCCCATATACTATCTTGCCCAATCTTTTTATCGTAAACGCAGTATGAGTGCAGAGATAGTAGGAACTGCAGATGCTGGGAGAATCCGAGATAACAGGGTGTAGAGCTGGATGAACACAGCGGGCCAAGCAGCATCAGTGGAGCAGGAAAGCTGACGTCTCAGGCCTAGACCCTTGTTCGGAAATTCTGAAGAAGCATCTAGGCCCGAAATGTCAGCTTTCCTGATCCACTGATGCTGCTTGGGCTGCTGTGTTCATCCAGCTTGACATCTTTTTAATGGAGTATGAATTCAATTCTTTTTCTTCCTGCCCAGTCTTTGAGCAGTTAGTCCATCTTTAATTTTCAGGGTATGCTGTTCAGCAAAAGTACAGTTTCTGACTGCAAGACTGACTGGATTCCTGGATTAAAACACAGCTCAGCAACAGTGCAAAGAACAGATCTGTCCTGCTCCCAAATTAATCTGTGCAAAGATGAAGCCGAACTTTCTCTGTCTCTAATTGTGTGTATATTCTTCCCTTATGCAGAGCCTTCTATGTCATTATCATTCCCACCCGCGTTAGATATTGCATTTTTCAATTTTTCTGTAGGAGCCTGTGCTTCAGGAGTGCTAATTTTTCATACTCTGAGCCAGGAAACCCTACTTCAAGTCCCAGCAGCTCCAGAGATGAGTAATACATCTCTGAATAGATTGATTTAGAAAATAAGTACATTTTTCTCTGGTTTCTTAACATGGTTCAGTTTGTAAAATATTTTCAAGTGATTATTTCTGTCCCCCTCCCATTTTGAGTTAGTTGATGGTTCCCCATTAGTGATGAAGAGATTTATTTGGATTTTTCATATCCCCCAGATTTTTGTAACTTGTTCTCAGGACTGTCTATTCCTTGTATCACTGCTGGTAATGTGTTTCATTTCAAGAACCTAATGGATTTTGAAACCAGATGATTGCCCACTTGCTGAACCAGCATACCTCGAAGGTGGTCAAACTTCTCAAAAGGGGTTGTACTGCTGCCTCACAGCACCACGGACCCGGGTTTGAATCCAGCCTCAGGCGACTGTCTGTGTGGAGTTTGCACGTTAACTCCGTGTCTGCGTGGGTTTCCTCCGGGTGCTCCGGTTTCCCCCCACAGTCCAAAGATGTGCAGGCTAGGTGGATTGGAAATGCGGGGTTACCAGGGATCAGGTCGGGTTTCTGGGTCTGGGTGGGACGCTGCAGAGAAATGGTGGTGGCTCGATGGGCTGAATCAAAAACTGAGTGTGCAGGGAAAGATTAACGTTGATATCATGTTTAGTGAACAGATAATGAAGTGTAGTCATGGTTGCAATGTAGGAAACTCAGCACCCAATTTGGTCACAACAAGCTCCTTAATATAGTGATTTGATCATTTTTGTAATTACCATGTCAGGGACAACTCATACACTCTTCTTCAGAATCGTCACACAAGATCTTTTATATCAATTTAATGATGGGACCTCAGTTTAACATGTCGCCTGCAATACTGAACCTCTGACAATGCTGCACCCCCTCAGTACTGGAGCGTCAGCCTTAATTTTTGTGGTTAAGCCCTGGTGTAGAACCATATGATTCAGAAGTGAGTGCCACAAACTGATCCACAGCTGACCCCTCAACTTATGCATAAAAGTAAGTCATATCATGATATTCAGGGAAGCGAATTGAAACAGCTATTTATAAGTAAAACCAACTAAAGACTCTGAACAATGCATAAAGATGGCAAATGACATAACGCTGATGAATATATCTTCTTCCAGTGGCATTGAATAAATGGTCCTGCCCTGGTTGTTGCTACAGACATCTTAGAGTTCATGTTATCTCTGGACCCCTCGAGTCTTAGTGATTTCTGAACCTTATGCCATACCATGATATTCCCACCAATGCCCTGCCCAGTGTGTTAGCAGAATAGCCCACCTTGACTCGGGAGAACTCAATGTTCATGACACCTCTCTGAATTTTCTCTGGACTGCCTCAATGCCAGAATACCTTTCCTTAGAAAAAGCGCAGCCAATGCCTTTCCCTTTGCCCTGCCAGTCTCACTTTACCTCAGTCTCTATTAAATTAAACAAATCAAACAAAATTAGAGCAAATCGGTGCCAAACAGCACTGTAACAAAAATTGAATCAAAAAGGCGATTTACAAATTCAAATAAAAGTGGTGTTTTTCAGGTGATACGTGCCAACCCCCCATGATTGCAGAAACCCTGAAGTGTATCACCATTCTCCCTCCACAGGGACCATGGGCAGACATTATCACTGAAGAGCAGCAGGCCTTTGGGTGTGGAAATACCCTCCACAGCCCATGCCTGGTCTTGTTCATGGGCATCTTGCTCAGGCCCAGGGGCAGACCCATGTGGAGGTATTCCAATTTGCCTGACCCCTGTCTGCACTGGCTGGTCAAGTGTGGGGCTGAAGTGCGACCAAAAATCTATAAAAGCGTGTGTTAAAAACACAACAGAAGGGGCTAGAGCTGACCACAGTCCACATAAACAGGTATCAGAGTATTCAAATTACACACAAGGAATTTGACTTGGAGGCAAGACGGGATTTACTGAAAATATTATATTTTACTACAAACTGAATCTAATTAGCCAGCAAACAAAATCTTGCACCACAGAATACAGTCTCTCTGAAAGAAGACTCTTAATGACTTACGGCAGAGAGGTCCTACAGCAAAGTCACCCTGGTAAAAACCGAATAACTTCTCCAACAAAGTACAGTGAGTGGAGAATTGTAACTGGATACAGTTTATGGGTAAACTCAATCCCAGTCATTGACATGAGGGAATTCCCCAGTTACTTTCATTCTGGCCATAAATATTACACGTGATGATGTTGACTGCATGTTATTGCCTTCATTTCTCGACACAGAGAACGGATGGAAGCCATGGAGAAGCAGATAGCCAGTTTGACAGGATTGGTACAAAATGCACTTTTACGAGGGAATGAAGGGGAACCTGCCAGGTAAAGAGCCCCGAACTTTTCTTTTCTTGCTCTGTAAAAATACTCCCTTGTACCTGCAAAACAACAATGTACATTTATAGAGCATCTTAAATCTAAATAGTGATTTGCTAGCACAGAGCTTGAGTATTGATGGAAAAGAGAGACATCCCATTGGAGCTTTGTGCCACTTGCCAATCAACCAGCACCCTGTTCTGTTGCGATATAAACTATTGTTCACTTTGAGGCTCGGCATTCTTGAAAATGTGACCTGATGAGTGCAAGATGAAAAGCTTTGCCAACCTCTCTCTCTCTTTTTTTCAGCAGTCTTAAATATAGTAAACCATCCCATAGGAGAATTAGATACCAGAACTGAGAGGTCCTAGCTGTTAGAAAGATGAAAACAGCCTGGGACTCCTTTATCCAGAAAACCACAGTCTTGGGGATGACTTGATGGATGGAGGATTTTACAATTTTGATTTGGTTTGATTGGACAGAGATATGTTTGGGTGAGACCAGAGGTCAAATTGTTGTGAAGGTGGAAAGCTATTGCAGATCTTTAGCAATGGGGAGGATGGGCAGAACCCAAATGCAGTAATTGTTAAGTTTTGTTTGATAATATTTGTGAAGTTCCTTGGGCAGACAATTAACAAAGTGTTGTAGTTGTTCAACATTGACAGGAGATTTTGTGTTCAATTCCATTTCACAGAGCTGGCTTCAGACTTTAATGGCTGTTTTTTTAAATTTATTATTTTTTCTCTCACAGCGATAAATCCGAATCAATAAACGGGAGCTCAGGCACTGGAAGTGAGTAAATATTCAACTATTTCCTATCTATAAATCCACTTCAGTCCTCCTGTGACAAAAACAGTGAAGGAACGATGGAGTTTTGTGATGATCTCTCATTGATACGTCTGTATGAATGAATCTAAGCATCACCAAATCCCTCTTCCCGATTGGCTCATTGTTAAATATGTGGCTGATCACATGATTCGTCTTGACAATCATTCTGCAAATGGAGAGAAAGTGGCCACATTGGTCCCAGGCAGTTCCTTCAGTATCTACTTCTGCCTCAGAAATATAAAGACCCTCAGATTTCTGGCTGAATGGCCACTCCTTTCCCCTGGTGCTATGTTCTGCCTGTTCTTGTACCTCCTGCCTCCTAGGTGGCCAAGGCTCTCTGACCGCCTCCTATGTCCATGCTTTTTTTCCAATCCCATCTCCCCAGGCTATTCTGTCCTGCCCAATCCCCCTGGTTTTCCAGTTGAAGACAGCACCCTCACACTCTAATAAGGACTGGGGGAAGATGTTGCCAATGTGAAGTTGTAGACTCGGTCACCGAGCCGGTGTGTTTGATTGCAGATATTTCGTCGCCCTGCCGGGTAACATCGTCAATGTACCTCCAGTGAAGCATTGTTGCTCCGTCCTGCCTGTTATTTATGTGCTCAGCTTGCTGGGATGGTTGATATTACTTCCCCTCCTGTTTTATAGTGGTTTGTATATCAGGCGCGGTTCAATGTGTCTGTTGATTGAGTTCCAGTTGGAATGCCAGGCCCCCAGGAATTCCCTGGCATGTCTCTGTCTGGCTCATGCATTTATGGATGTGTTGTCCCAGTCAAATTCGTGCCCTTCTTTGTCCGTGTGTATTGAGACTAGTGAGAATTGGTCGTGTCTCTTGGTGGTTAGTTGGTGTTCACGTATCCTTATTGTCAGTTTTCTTCCAGTTTGGCCTATGTAATAGAACATAGAACATAGAACATTAGAACACAGTACAGGCCCTTCGGCCCTCAATGTTGTGCCGACCTGTCATACCGATCTCAAGCCCATCTAGCCTACACTATTCCATGTACGTCCATATGCTTATCCAATGATGACTTAAATGTACCTAAAGTTGGCGAATCTACTACCGTTGCAGGCAAAGCGTTCCATTCCCTTACTACTCTGTGAGTAAAGAAACCACCTCTGGCATCTGTCCTATATCTTTCACCCCTCAATTTAAAGCTGTGCCCCCCTCATGCTCGCCGTCACCATCCTAGGAAAAAGGCTCTCCCTATCCACCCTATCTAACCGTCTGATTATTTTATATGTTTCAATTAAGTCACCTCTCAACCTTCTTATCTCTAATGGAAACAGCCTCAAGTCCCTCAGCCTTTCCTCGTAAGACCTTCCCTCCATACCAGGCGACATCCTAGTAAATCTCCTCTGCACCCTTTCCAAAGCTTCCACATCCTTCTTACAATGCAGTGACCAGAACGGTACACAATACTCCGAGTGCGGCCGCACCAGAGTTTTGTACAGCTTCACCATAACCTCTTCGTTCCGGAACTCGATCCCTCTATTAATAAAAGCTAAAACACTGTATGCCTTCTTAACAGCCCTGTCAACCTGGGTGGCAACTTTCAAGAATTTATGTACATGGACACCGAGATCTCTCTGCTCATCTACACTACTAAGAATCTTACCGTTAGCCCAGTACTTTGCCTTCCATTTACTCCTACCAAAGTGCATCACCTCACACTTGTCTGCATTAACCTCCATTTGCCACCTCTCAGCCCAGCTCTGCAGTTTATCTATGTCTCTCTGCAACCTACAACATCCTTCGTCACTATCCACAACTCCACCGACCTTAGTGTCATCTGCAAATTTACTAACCCATCCTTCTACGCCCTCATCCAGGTCATTTATAAAAATGACAAACAGCAGTGGACCCAACACCGACCCTTGCGGTACACCACTAGTAACTGGTCTCCAGGATGAACATTTCCCATCAATTACCACCCTCTGTCTTCTTTCAGCAAGCCAATTTCCGATCCAAACTGCTATATCTCCCACAATCGCATTCCTCCGCATTTTGTACAATAGCCTACTGTGGGGAACCTTATCGAACGCCTTGCTGAAATCCATATACACCACATCAACTGGTTTACTCTCATCTACCTGTTTGGTCACCTTCTCAAAGAACTTAAGGTTTGTGAGGCACGACCTTCCCTTCACAAAACCATGCTGACTATCCCTAATCAATTTATTCTTTTCTAGATGATTATAAACCCTGTCCCTTATAACCTTTTCCAACACTTTACCAACAACTGAGGTAAAGCTCACTGGTCTATAATTACGAGGGTTGTCTCTACTCCCTTCTTGAACAGGGGAACCACATTTGCTATCCTCCAGTCATCTGGCACTGTTCCTGTAGACAATGACGAGTTAAAGATCAATGCCAAAGGCTTGGCAATCTCCTCCCTGGCTTCCCAGAGGATCCGAGGATAAATCCCATCCGGCCCAGGGGACTTATCTATCTTCACCCTCTGAAGGATTTCTAATACCTCTTCCTTGTGAACCTCCATCCCACCTAGTCTAGTAGCCTGTATCTCAGTATTCTCCTCGACAACATTGTCATTTTCTAGTGTTGAATAATGTTTTGCACAGTCCTGACATGGTATTTTGTGTATTACATTAGTTTTATTGGTTGTGGGTACTGGATCCTTTACGTTCGTCAATAGCTGTTGCAGGGTAGTTGTTGGTTTGTGGGCTACCCTGATACCTAGGGGTCTGAGTAGTCTTGTGGTCATCTCTGATATGTCCCTGATGTACGGCAGGGTGACTCATGTCAGAGATAATGGGAACTGCAGATGCTGAAGAATCCGAGATAACAAAGTGTGGAGCTGGATGAACACAGCAGGCCAAGCAGCATCTCAGGACCCCAAAAGCTGACGTTTCAGGAAGGGTCTAGGCACGAAACGTCAGCTTTCCTGCTCCTAAGATGCTGCTTGGCCTGCTGTGTTCATCCAGCTCCACACCTTGTTATCAGGGTGACTCGTGTGTCTGGCCGGGCTATATCTTCTTGTGATCTGTCACAAAGATAACAGCAGATTATGCGTTTTGGGTATGCATTCCTTTTAAAAACTCCACATAAGCGCTCTTGTTCTGCTTTGTGCAGTTCTGGGTTGCTGCAGTGTTAACAATAAGGATACACGAGCACCAACTAGTCACCAAGAGATACGACCAATTCTCATTGGTCTCAATACACACGGACAAAGAAGGACATGAATTCAACTGGGACAACACATCCATAATAGCAGAGCCAAACAGAGACACGCTCGGGAATTCCTGGAGGCCTGGTATTCCAAACAGAACTCCATTAACAAACACATTGAACTGGTCCCAATATATAAACTATTGAAAAACAGAACTGGAACTAATGCCAACTACCCCAGCAAACGGAGACATATAAATTACAAGAGAGACAAAACATCAACGCTTCACCAGAGGTGCACCAACGATGTTACCTAGCAGGGTGACCATACATTTCCAAACAAACCCTCCAGCTCGGTGAGCATGTCTACAATCTCACCCACAACCAGAGCTACAAATCTTCTTGAAAACTTTACATGTTGCCAGTATCTCCGGAATTAGGTAATGAATCTAGTTACCCACATAGTGAAATGAGTTAGACTATGTTGTTATTTGGCTCTTTGTCCCAGTGTTCTCCCTCCTCTGAAGCCATTTTCACAGAAAGCGGACTTGCAGCACAAAGATTGTTCACAAAACGCCAGATTCATCACGTTCCTCTCTTTTCCAAATTCTGTGGGATATTTTGCATCCACCCATTCAGATAGATGTTTAGTTAAACGTCTCACTTGAAAGATAGCACCTGTAACAGTGCAGCTCCCCCCTGCACAAGTTCGAATGTCAGCTTTGATGTTTGTGTTGAAGCCCAGGCACAGCCTTTAGTGAAGAGCATGCCTGGGAAGTCACAATGTCAATCTTCATGTGAACTGGACGCTGAGTAAGGGCAAAATATTTCACCTAAAGGTATTTCATAGCTGAGGAAGCTATCTGCACTTTGCACCATGGACATTGCCAGGAACCGTGGTTAGTTTTATTCAGCTATTTTTTTCCCCGACCCTGGTGGACTCAGGCATAGGCTGTGTGACACAGTGAATTGCATCTCTCCTTCCGAGCCAGGACCTCTGGCTTCAAGTTCTCCACTTTGTAGCTTGCAGATATTTTCCTAATCAACCTGTTCAGGGATGTTGCTACATATCTCTGGAGCTTCTGGGATTCAAAGCTCAAAGAGAACCAGTGATATATTTGTTCATAGTTTGTATCAGAGGTCAATTACCCACCTATGAATCCTTCCAATATACATTCTGGCAGATGGTGAAAGTGGAAGAGTCTCTCAGTTAGCCACCCTTCAGGGGCAGTGACAAACCCACTGCAGTTGCTTTCCCAAAAGTATGGCCCAATTCAGTGGAAGTCCACTTTTGTAACTGGGGTCAGGAGGAAGGATGGACCAAATGAACACACAGGCTGCAATCAGCTAAATCGACCCATGAGCGATTGATACACAGCGAGCACGCTAACTCCTGACTTCCCTGAATTATCTCTTAACTTAAAAACTGGTAAAAGTTATATTCTTGGTGCTAGAGGCCTGCAGCAGGGTGGGCTGGGTCATTGATACAATCCAGATACCCAGGCGAATAATCTCATGGCAACAGCTTGTGTCAATATCAGGAAATAAAACCCAACTAGTTAATTCACATTCCTGATGATGGGAAACCCACTCGGCTTTCCTGGTCTGACCTTCATGTGACCCCACTTATAACAATTTGGGTGATTTCTGAATTGCCCAAGAAAGCCATTCTGTTCTCTCAGAATCTGAACCACATGTGCTGAGGTTGGAAGGGAGCTCACCGCCACCTTCTCCAGGCACCTAAAGGACAACCAGTAAATGTCAACTTTGTCAGCAACATCTACATCGCAAGAATGAATTAGAACAAATTTGGGTAAAACAAATGATTGAGCTGTAAGGCCAGGTATTTGCCCAGAATATATGAGTGTTTGCAAACCCATACCATCCACACGTAATGTCAACACCTCCCCAAGCTTTACACAAACATGGTTGTAAATCGCTGCCTGGTAATTAAACATTCACACATCTAATATTTTAAGTTGCATTCAGTTCTAAGCAAAATGACGTCAGCAGTGTACAGCTCTGACCTCGGGAGTTGCGATGGGTGTTAGCTATCCTGCTGGAATCCCTATCTCTGTTGCCCTTGCCCACCATTGTCATTGACCCAGATGACAGCAAAATATGCACATGATGTTTCCACAATGTTAAGCTTTAGTGATGAAAGCCAAGCCAATGGCTAGAGATGATTTGCCGATTGGAACACCCAACATTTCACACCCAGTGAGTGGCTCAAATTTCCCTTGCAGCCTTCTCCTGGCAATGTCCTCTGTTCGCTGCCCTCTTTTGGGGCTTCTGCGAAAGCTGACTGTGATTGAGAGTTCCGCCTCACTGTACACGTCTTTCTTTGTTTCTCTTCCTGTCAGCTCTTAGCCCCTCTGTGCGCAGCACTGTGACCAGCTCAGCAGCAGCACCGACATCTATCAGCCACCCCACTGCCATTACCAGGCTCCAGATGCAGCTCCATCTCCATGACCTCCAGCAAAACGCCGGCGATCTGCGCAACCAACTCCAGCAGCTCCGTAAACTCCAGGTATCCGAGTGTCTTCCTCACAAACAATAATACAAAAGACTTGCTTTTATAAACAGCTTTTCACAATCTGCGGACATCTCAAAGTGGTTCACAGCCAAGGCAATACTTCTGAAGTGTTGTCGCTTCTGTAATGTGAGGAGTGCAAAGGTTAGCAAATGCACAGCTAACTCCTATAAACAGCAGAGTGATAATAGTGAGATTAGCAGCTCCTTTTGGGATGTTGATCAAGGAATAAATATGCCAGTTTAACGAGACTGACACCTAGATTAATCCCTGGAATGAGCAGATTGCATTATGAGGAAAGGCTGGGCAGGTTAAGCCTGTATCCTTGGTGTTTAGAAGAGGTAGTTTACTCGAAACATGAGATCCTGAAGGCATCTGACCAGATGGATGTGGAGAGGATGTGGGAGAATTAGGGGTCACCGTTTAAACATTAGGGGTTACTCATTAACGTCAGAAATGAGGAAACATTTTATTCTCTCTGAGTGTTAAGAGTATTTGGAATTCCCTTCCTCTAAATGCAGTGGATCAGAATCTTTTAATTTTTTTTAAGGCAGCATTAAATAGATTCTTGATAACCAGGGGGATGAAAGATTATCAGGGATATGCAGGGATGTAGGCTTGAGGTTAAAAACCAGATCAGCCATGATCTTAATGGGTGGAAGAACAGGCTTGAAGGGCCGAGTGTCTCTCCCTTGCTCTCACATAACTCCCTTGATCTTTAGTGAAATAGTGTCATGGGGCTCTGTACCTGTCCAGCAGGCAGAATGAGCCTCAGTTTAACATGAAGTCAATTTCACAGCAGAAAACTCTGAGTTTGGAATAGAGTTTTAAACCACCCTCACTTCTCCTTTGATATGAATGTAATTCTGAAATTGCCCTCCGATGTTGGTTCTGAGCCATTTGAAACAATTATTCCCGTCTCAGGATCAAAGAGAATTCTCCTATTCCTTTTTTCTGAGGAAGGGTCCCGACCCAAAACGTCAAACTTTCCTGCTCCTCTGCTGCTGCTCGGCCTGCTGTGTTCATCCAGCTTCACACCGTGTTATCTCAGGTTCTCCAGCATCAGCAGTTCCTACTATCTGTTGCCTATTCCTCTGCTCACTTCGTGGTCAGGATTGATTGCTGAAGCCTGAGAGGGAAGCCAAAGAGATCTACTGTCTGTGAAATTATCTGAGCCCACTGGTTGCTAGTGTTTGGTTTTTATTTTTATTCATTAGTAGGATGTAGGCATCGCTGACTAGTTTATTGCCCATCTCTAATTACCCAGGAAGGTGGTGGTGAGCTGCCTTCTTGAGCCACTGCAGATCACTTGCTATACGTAGACTCACAATGCTGTTCCAAGATATTGATGCAGTGATGCTGAAGGAGCGCTAATATATTCCCAAGTCGGGATGGTGAGTAACTTCTCAGGAAACTTGTAGGTGTTGGTATATGTGTATCAGGCATCTGCTGCCCTTCTCCACAGTGGCAGAGGTTTGGCTTTGCAAATTGTTGTCTAAGGAGTGTTGGTGAGTTGCTGCAAGGCATCTTGTCGATAGTACACACTGTCAACACAGTGCAAAGGTTGAGGAGGCAGTTTAACTTCAAGGTGGTGCCAATCAAGCAGGTTACTTTATCCTGGTGTCAAGCTTCTTGACTGTTGCTGGAGCATCCAGGAAAAATGGACACTTTTCCACCACACACCTGACTTATGCCTTGTAGAGACGAGAGATGAGTTACTCACTGCACCATGACTATAGATTTTATCTGAGCATTTGAATGTCTGAGTCTGAAAAATACAAAGTTTCTTGCTCTGTTAAAGGAAATATCATTTTACAGGCTTGGTGTTGACTTATAGAAACATCAATCTCGGCTGCTGGACATTAACCTGTGTGCCAAGCCAACATTAACACTGAAACAATGCAATAATAGGTTGAAACCATCCAGGAGATCTTTTTGCCGAATTTTCATGATGGAATGGGTGGGGAATTATTCAAATTCTTGGGATGGTGGCACAAAAATCTGGAATGTTGCTGCCTTGGGATGGGAAATGGGAATTGGGGTTGTTTCCAGATCCTGAATGTGCTCATGGGTGAAACAGTAATCATTTGGTACTTCCATGGTGGTACTGTCTGAATTGGCAGGCACCTTGCCCAATTAAAGGGGGCAGGCAAGGTCTCAGTGTGAGGGGGTCAATCCGCATCCTTCTGCTTTGTGGGGTGGAGTTGTAAGCAGTGAAGGGGGCTGCAACGTGGAGCCAAAGTAGGGGCTTTGAGCCACACAGCACCGAAACAGGCCCTTCAGTCCAACACTTCCATGCTGGCAAGTTTTCCCAAACTGAACTAATACCATTTGCCTGCATTCGGCCCATATCCCTCCAAAACTTTCCTATTCATGTACCTGCCTGTCCAAATGTCTTTTAGATGTTGTAACTGTACATGCTTCTACCACATCCTCAGGCTGTCCATTCCACACATGAAGCACCATTTGTGTGAAAAAGTTGCTCCTCAGGTCCCCATAAAACCTTCTTCCTCTTGCCTTAAAGCTATGTCCTCTAGCTTTGAACTTCTCCACCCCAGGGAAAAGACCTTTGCTATTCACCCTATTTATGCCCCTTGTGATTTTATAAACCTCTTTAAGGTCACCTCTCAGCCTCCTAAACTCCAGGAGAGAAAGTTCCAGCCTATTCTACCTCTCCTTATAACTCAGACGCTCCATTACTAGCAACAACTAGTCCGTGTAAATCTTTCCTGAAGCCTGTCCAATATAACAATATCCTTCCTGCAGCAGGGTGACCAGAATTGTACACAGTACTCCACAAACAGCCTCAATGTCCTGTACAATCGCCACACAATGTCCCAACTGTGTACTCAATGGTCTGAGCAATGAAGGCAAGTGGGCTAAATGCCTTCTTAACCAGCCTGTCTGCCTGTGACACAACTTACAAAGAACTAGGTACCTGAACCCCGAGGTGTCTCTGTTCGACAACATTAGCCAGGGCCCTGCCATCAGTTGTATAAGCCCTGCCTTTGTTTATTTTACCAAAATACAATACCTTTTATTTAACCAAATTAAACTCCATCTGCCACTCCTAGCCCATTGGCCCAACTGATCATGATCCGTTTGTAATCTTAGGTAACTTTCTTTGCTGTCCACTATACTGACAATTTTGGTGTCATTTGCAAACTTACTAGCCAAGCCTCCGAAAGTCTCATCCAAATTGTTTGAATAATTGACAAACAACAGCGGACCTAATACCGATCTCTGTGGAATAGCACTGGTTACAGACCTCCAGTCCGAAAAACAACCCTCCACCAACACTCTCTGTCTCTCACCCAACTGTTTCAAACTTTAAATAAAAGCGGAGTTAGAAGCCAGGCCAACAGTGTGAGCAGAGGTTTGGAGTGTGGAGGAATGGGTAATCCCTCTACCTTGGCTTCATTATAGCCAGACAGGCAGGGAGAGCTGGTATACCTGCCGGGAACGTGGAATCACTGGCCTATCAATGTGGCTGCACAGTTCTGAAAAAGTCATACTGGACTGGAAACATTAACTCTTGTTTCTCTCTCCACAGGTGCTGCCAAACCTGCTGAGTTTCTCCAACATTTGTTTCAGATTTCCAGCATCCGCAGTATTTTAGTTTTATTCAAGAAACTGGGACACCTTCCTTTGTGGATAGAGCAGTAAATAAACTCTATCTTCCAGCTCCTTCTGAGGCCAACGACACCCCCACCTACTCTCTGAATGTTACCGGTGTTCCCATTAACACAGGGGTGCTGATTGGATTTATGTCCCTTGCCCCAGCCTTCTCATTTCTAAAGAAGATACTGTCAGTTTCATTGTTGCTGATGGACCCTTGCATTTCTGGTTTTGATATATTGTGCATTACCTCCTCTGACAGGTCCAAAGCCAAGACACCATGAAGAACATGATGAAACGTCTGGAGTCAGAGATAAGTATCAGGGTGACAGAAACTCTGAGGAAGCAGGAGGACCCTCTCCATCGCCAGCGTGCTCTGGTAGAGGAGGAGAGACAGAAGTATCTGAATGATGAAGAGATGATTGTACAGCAGCTGAAGTAAGTTGAAAGTTATTGCAAAGCCAAATATCTGTGTGGGCTAACAGCAGTTTGTACGAACTATAAGTTGAAAGGGTGAAGCATTGAGCTCAGTGACACTTCAATGACATTAACACAACTGGATTGTCATTAAAACCCATTTGGTTTGCTAATCTCTCAGAATTTGTCATCCAAATGGAAGGATGATCCTGCAGGTCTCACTGACTTGTCTTTCTAAATAGACAACCCGTACCTTGATACTTTCACAAGGTATGAGTATTGCTAGCTGAGCCAGCATTTGGTACCCAATTCCTAACTGCCTCCTTAACCAAAATGGAAGGGTTTCCTTGGCCATTTCAGAGATCAGCTAAGATTTTTCTCAGAGGGAAAGCCAGCATTAATGTCCTTCTGTAATTAGCCTTGAGAACCTGAGGGTGAGCTACCTTCGTCAACTTTGCAAGCTACATGGTAATAGACTTTCTGGTTAAAAATCAATTAGTTTGGAGTCATATTTAGGTCAGACATTTAGAGTAAGGGATGGTAGATTTCACCTGACAGCTTGACCCGAATTTCTGATGTGTTCTTTTGAGGTTGAGCGTAAATGGAAGGCTGAGGATTTTAATCAATTTTGAGGTTCTGGTTTAGAATTAATGGTGCGGAAGCTGACAAAGACACAGTTTAAATTGTAGTGCAGTCAGAACAGTGCGATGAAAGGTTTAACATTTAAGTATACGCATATCAATTCTGGATTTTTCATTTCAAAACAGAGGCCAATGCGTGTGGGTTACTTTGTAAAAAAATTTTAAATGTAAAAACAAGTTTGGAGAGTCCTTCTGAAACACTGTCCTAAATTCAGTATTTGTCAAAAAAACAAGGGACTGCAGATCCTTGTGGTTTTCGTGGAAGAATGGTTATACTTTTGGGTTTAGGGTAGGGTGTCATTGTCAGGCCAATAGCAGAATCTGAGATTGAGCAAGTTTTTTGTCTTCAAATTCGTGTCAGAAATCCTCAAAGTTGACTTCAGAAGCATGTTTCGTTTCTCCCCCAGGAGTTTAGCGCAGTTTCAAGGAACTAGTCATCCCAACCAAAGGATTTAGTCAGAAAACTGTACCTTATTAGAACTGAGAAGCTTATAAGATCACAGACTTGCAAACAAACACGTATCAGCAGAAAGAATTCATTTCCTCCATAGTCCATGGCACAGAAACTGTAAGCAGTCAGTTAAATAATAACTTAGAGCTGAGATTGCAGTGCAATTTACTCTGGACTTGAGTCTCTGTAATGGATAGTGTTGAGAAACAGGTCATAAGTTTGTTTTGTTGTGTATTTTAGGATAATTTAACAGTTATATAGCTTAGTTTTGTCATTTTCTTCTGTGTAATTAATGTCCATAATGTTATCAAGGAAAAGCTGCAGCTTCACGTGAGTATGTTTCAGTGATTGACCACTGTGTTAACCAACTAAACAAATAAAAAAGACCATATGATCTATCAAGCCAGATTTTGTTCTGACTTGTCCATGAATAACATCAACTAAGATCAATAAATACTTGGAACTAAAGAGGAGCAGAAGAGAAGCATTGCACTCTCTGGCTTATAGACAATCAATGCCATTCACTAATCATGGTAGTAAATGAATAGTCTGAAAGGCGGCTAACTAAACACACAATGGATATCCTGTGTCTCTCGAGTCTTTGGTCTTACATTTTGAACATGAAATTAGAAGAATTCCTAATGCAAACAGAAGGAGATAATTCGAATGAAACTCTTGTGAGAATTCCTGGTGTGATGAATCCCGGTTTGAAACAACAACAACTTGCATTTGTGCAGCACCTTTGACATAGCCGGTTATGTCTAAAAGGATATTGTTCTGTTGGCAATGCATCCTGACATTAACATCATTTGCAGTCAATAAGGTTTTCTTGGCTTCTATGCACAAGTTGTTTTCTGACTGTAAAAAAATCTTATGTAAATAATTTTGTTAGTTTTCTGGAAGATACTGTAATTTTTCAACCAACCTTTAAGCATCTGCAATTGCTGTGATATTTTCATTTCACTTGCTGTTACTTTCACTACTGCAAATGCTGTTTTCTTCTGACAATCCTCCTTGTCATAATCTCTCTTTAACATTTTAACAAGTCACACTGGTGATTTCTTTTTATCCTGTCTGGAACACTCACCACATGAAGCACATCATTGACTTTCTTCCTGTTTGGTTAGATCTGGCATTTGAAACCACAAATCCAATACTACTTTTTTGTCTCCTAAAAGTTCTGCAAATGTCTGATTAGATTTCTTTCTCAAAGTCCAAGCCTTTAATTGATAAGCTTCATAAATAAGCTTATAAGCTTCATGTATTACATTTTAACAGTTTCATAGTGTACAGATTACCCTTCTGACTAACTGATGTACACATTCATAGCTGTGTCTGTCCAAACACTTTCAAAGCTGCAGGACCATGTGACTTTTAGAGATAGCTAGAAATTGCTGAAGAAGGGTCCCGACCCGAAACATCAGCTTTCCTGTTCCTCTGATGCTGCCTGGCCTGTTGTGTTCCTCCGGCTCCACACTGTGTGTTACCATATGACTTTTAGCAACTTCATTTGCCGAGCCACTTTTGCAAATGAAATGGAATGTCTTTCCACTGCATCCTTTATAAATGTAGGCACTAAATGTATATCTTTAGTTAAATTGATCCTTAATTGGAATCATAATCTTTCTTTCATTGTTCAAAGCTTCTTTGTCTCTCTCCAAGTCTGTCTGATTGTGATCTCTTTGGAATTCAAGGTTTAAAATTTCATCTTTCTATTCATCTTTTTCTCCTTCTCGCTTTCTAATTTTGTTTTCTTCTTTTTCTCCTCACTCTTCGACTATAGCTTTCTAATTCCATTTCAGTTTTTCATTCTTTCTCCTCTTTTACCATTTCTTTTTTCTTCCTTTCCAATTCCAACCTTTAATTTCTCTTTCTGTCTCTAATTCAAGTTTTATTTTCACTTTCATTTGAATCTTACTAATTCTATCAATGACTTCAGGTTTTCCTGTTAATTCTAAATCCTGGGTAGTTACTTGAAGTATCTTGTCCTTATGGGATCCTGCTTTTATTTCTACATTTAAGGTATCTACTAGCTCTCTCAGCTTCACCTCAATCCACCATTATGATTACTACTTGCAGGAATAATCTGAGCAACATTCAAAACCATTCTGAAATTCCAATCCATGCAATAAACTTTGCCCAACACTTTTATATTCAGGATCTTCATATACTCAGTTTTTAAAAAGAGACTGAGATGCCTCATAAATTTACTGAATATTAATCACTAATGAATTCCCAAACATGATGATTCACTTGATGCAAATATGGACAAAGCCAATCCCAGAGGAGAACCCAGCTTGATAGATCATGTTTATTTTTGCAATTGGTTATCTTAGTTGTTAGTCACTGAAACTTACTTGGACAAGACTGCAGATATTCTTTAACAATAGAATATCAGGTTCCTTCTCAAAAACAAAACTAACAAAGATCTATATGTATAATGTTTAAAAAGACCTTAATATAAACAGCAAACCAAAGCTTTGGCCTGTTCTCCAACACTATCCTTGTACAAATGCTTAATACCAGACAAATTTCACTCATCTCAATTCTCAAGTTTCTACTAAATTGACTCCCCTGAGATTCTTACCCCTGGCCAGCAGAGATATTTTACCGTTCTTTTCCAAATCCATTGTCATGAACCTTGCACAATTCTGATCACCTATCTTTTTCAATTCTAACAACCTTAAGATTTCTATCCAAGCCTCCTGGCTTAGAAGCTCCACGTTTTAAAACTCTTGATTTAGAATGACTGGTACCTTGGAGTTAACATGTTAATTATTATGCCAGGAGTTCCCTTTTGAACTAAATGCCTGATTCTTCTGAATTGAGACCATAAACCTTCCATTCTGAAATTTAAAAGAACAAGTCATGGCTTTCTGATCTATTGTAAACTCAGTGGGATAAATATTCCATCCATGAGCATTACAGGGATTCTGTCAGGCACTTGATAGTAGTCACATTCTTTCTTGGAATCGACAAACTTAGGTCACTATTCCGAATGCTTTCCTGACCTGGTCTAACACAAAAAAATGCCTTCACCGAACTGATCCAGATCCATCTGCCTCTTTCATTACAAAATCCAAATCCAAACATATAATCCATATAAAGCGATACGTCCATCACAGCAGGTCTGGCCGCTGCTTGTTTTATCACTCTCTCAGATCGGCTATCTGTCAGCAGCGTCCTGTTACCAAGCAACAACGAGTACTCCATTGCACATCTCCAAAACATCCAACTACTCAATGCAGTAATCATAAACTAATCCAGTTATAAAGTGAAGCAAAGCAAATTCCTTGTAATCGGATTTGGGTTTTATGTAATCCAGTCAAACTTTGTTGTTAACTCAGCGAGGGGTACAGAGCAATGGTGCATCTGTTTCAGAACCCCGGCACAAATGGATCAATGAAGAAAGAACACAATAACCTGGCTAAGGTAACAAGGTGTAGAGCTGGATGAACACAGCAGGCCAAGCAGCATCAGAGGAGCAGGAAAGCTGACATTTTGGGCCTAGACCCTTCTTCACCCGAAACGTCAGCTTTCCTGCTTCTCTGATGCTGCTTGGCCTGCTGTGTTCATCCAGCTCTACACCTTGTTATCTCAGATTCTCCAGCATCGGCAGTTCCGACTATCTCTGAAACAATAATATGGCTTATGTCTTTCAACAGATGGAAGGCTTTAAGTCAAACTCACTGTGTAATGGATTTTGTATTGTTTGTTTTGTTTGATGTGAGGAAGGCTACACATTTTTTTTTCTCTGTTGTTGAAAGGGCTAGTCATACAGCACGGAAACAGACCCTTCAGTCCAACATGTCCAGGTCAACCAAATTTCCTAAACTACACAGTCCCACTTGCCTGTGCTCAGCCCTTATCCTTCTAAACCTTTCCTATTCATGCACCTATCCAAATGTCTTTTAAAGTTGAAATGCTACCACTTCCTCTGGCAGCCCATTAAACGTATGATTTAACTTGCTGGATGTTTTATTGAGGTAACACAGGGAGATAGTGATGTGGTGATGATGACTTCCAAAAGGCATTCAAAACAGTGCCATATAACTATCTTGGGAGTAAAATATTAGCTCGTGGAATAAGTGTGATAGAAGCTATATGGGTTTTATTAACTGCTCGATCTACCTGTCATGACCCTTTAGAAACTTATGAACAAAAGCAGCCAGATTTTTCTGCTCCTGAGCACCTTGAGGCTTGAAAAGCCATTGGGGGTTACTGCCATAAGGATTTTTTTCCATGCTGAACTCGATAAAAGGTAAACAAATCTTTACAATAGAAATGTTTACCCACATGAATTTTGGCCAGATGGGTGTTCATCACTCTGTGCTCAGAGTCCCAAGGTTGCAGATTCCAGTCAGCACAGGATCTCAGCTAACACTTGCAGTGCACTGCTGAAGGAATGCTGCACTGCTGGAGGTGGAAGATTAAACTGACGTCCTGAATGTCCTGTCCGGGAGCATGCAACGGCCCAGTGAATGAGCTACGTATATGAAGGTCACTGGTCCATCACCTGTCTGTGTTCTCTGACCTGCATCTTCCTTCAGTGAGAAATCATGCTAGACCCTTGGAGCCAGGCGGACTGTGGAGGGGGAAGGAAAAATACAAAGGTTAACAATGTTTGTTATATGGGAGATTTTGGGTGGTTTCATGTTCTTGGTATGAACTGATGGTTTGTACGCTTTTAAATTATTTTTGGGATATGGGCATTGTTAGCAAGGCTTACATTTATGTCATTCTTCGATAGCAGTTTTGAACACAAGAACACAGGGACGTAACAGCATGGGTGCAACTTCAGTTTCCTGTCTAAACTCCATAAACCTTCATTCCTTTGTAGTTCAGGAATATGTTCTGTGAATACATTCCATGATCCAACCTCAACTGCTGGCTGCTGTGGGGTGTTTCAGATACTAAAGACTGCCTGCAAGACAGAACTAAATCCTGCCCTATCTTAACTCTCTCTTCTCTTTTTCTCTGAAACTGTACACTGATGCCAAGGTCCTCAGAAGTTTGTATGTTTGATTAGGATCACTTCTCATCCTCTAAACTGCACTGAGTGTACGCCCAACTGGCTCAACTTTTCCTCATTAGATAAACTTTTCACCCCAGTAATCAACCTCATGAACCTTCTCCGAACTGCCTCCAATACAAGCATAAACACCCTTGAATAAGGAGAATAAATTAAGACACAGTAACTGGGTGTGACTCACCAATGCTGCATGCAGTTATAGAAAACTTTCTTCAGAAATGTGCAGGAAAGCTGACGTTTTGGGCCTAGACCCCAAGCCCAACATGTCAGCCTTCCTGCTCCTCTGATGCTGCTTGGCCTGCCATGTTCATCCAGCTCCACACCTTGTTATCTCAGATTCCCCAGCATCAGCAGTTCCTACTATCTGTAGAAAACCTTCTGTACTTTACACCCCACTCACAATATTGACACTGCATGTGCCTTCCTTGAAGGATCTGCATGCTAATTTTTTGCGAATCCTGTAGGTCACCCGGGTCCCTCTGTATCAGAACATTCTGCAGCCCCTGTCCAGTAGCATATTACTCTGCTGTCAGATTTTTCCTGCCCTAATCAAAGATGATATGCGGTTTGCTACAAGATGTCAGTTTGGGGTTAGATGTGAGCCAGACTGGGAAAGGTTGGAAATTCTCATTCACTAAAGGCAGCATGCCAACAAATCCACGGTCAGTTGCTCTGATAACAAATCTTTAAGAACTGAATTCAAATTCTCCACGTTACAGGGGGATTTGAATTAAAATGCCCAGAATTATTTGCAGCAAATTGTACCACCAAAAGCTCTTTCAACTGGTTGTGGTAACCCAGATTTTTACTTTGTCCTGGTTACCCTTCGACATGACTACCCCCGCACATGGCAACCATTTGTTTTAATCAGTTAGGACTCAATGAACAGTGAAGTATCACCTTGAAACAACTGCCTGGTTCAAGAGAATGTAAACGCATAAATGCTCCTACTGTGGGCCAGTTACATGTATGAAGCTCTACTGCCCCTCACTGGCTCAACTAGGTACTTCCATGAAGAAAACAGACTTCCATCCAGAACTAAAGGCAGGAACTAATCAGGATCTTTCTTTATTGATTCTCACGTCTACTGCCCATCCCTATTTGCCCCAGGGATTTATTATAAGTTACCGTGGAGGGCGGATAAGAGTAATTTATTTTGGAGTGTTAGGTTCAAATGGAGAAGGTAAGGGAGCAACTGTTCTGTACATTAAAGAATAACATTCATCTTTTTAACCTCATAGCAGTGATTGGATTCTAAACATAATTCCTCGTACAAACGGCTGGAGCAGTTATTGATGAAGTGATAAAACAACATGTCATGCCCAATATTTTGGATCGTAACCAGGCAGATAACAGGGGCAGGCTGAAACAAAAGGTTGACTGTTCTTTCTACAGCATTCGCCAGAGACTGACAAATCACTTGATGTTTTAACTTCAGTTCTTGTTTCTGTGAAGGAGCTCGGAATCTAATTTATCTTCCTGTTGACAGTGACTTGGAGAAGTCGGTGGATGATTTACAACGAGACTCAAACCTGAATCAGAAGCTGATTACAATGCAGGAACTGGAGGAGAAGGCTCTTGTCTTACATCAGTTGGGAGAGACCCTCACCGAACTGAAGGGTAAGGGTCTGGGAAACTGCTATCTGACCCAGGGCTAGGGGTCAGGAATCTTCTGTCCTTCTGTCTGGAAAACATTCCCCAGTAACAATACCACCCAGAAAATACGGTCACAGGAACAGTCAAAACAGTTGTGCTCTATTTAGAATGCCTAAAAGAAATGTTTCAAATTTTTACATGGGGTGTTCCTCCAAGAACTCAGGTCACCTTTTGGTTATTCGCTGTGACCACACTCTCAAGAGTTTAGCAAGAATCGAATATTCTTTATTGTCACATGTACTGAAGTACAGGAGTACGGGGGCACGGGGGTACAGGGGGACAGTGAAAAGTTTACAGTTTTGCTCCATATGGTGTCATCTTCGGTACAAAGTACCCAGGTACAGACCTTAGATCCTCCGGCCCACTGACCGTCCCCGCTCCGAGCCTCCAGCCCCACTGACCGTCCCTGCTCCGCTCCAAGCCTCCAGCCCACTGACCGTCCCTGCTCCGCTCCGAGCCTCCAGCCGTTCTACCGCAGGAGAGAACACAAGAGGGGAAAGGAATGAGCAGAGTAATTCCAGTTGGAGTATCCTACTCCACTGCCATGTTGAAAGATAAGGGACCCAATTCCTGATAGAAAAGGTCTGCCCTGGGCCTATAAATTCCACAGGGTCCTGTCTGCCCCCAGTGTTCCCTTAACCCCAGCCCTTGCCCCATCTGTAGAGAGATTCTAACACCAAATTCAAACAACCCAGGGACATTTGCAGTTCAGAGCTGATGTGTCTGTGTATGTGTGTATCTCTGTGCCTGTGTGTGAGAATGAGAGAGAGAGGAGGTGGGAGGAGAATGGTGGTGTTGGGGGAGGGAAGGGGATGGGCGGTTTGGGGTTTGAGAGAGATGTGTTAAGATAAATTAATGCAAGATAATTTTAACACACACAGGCCTGGTTTAAATGACAGAAAGTCAACAGCTTCTGAAACTAGGCCCAAATTGAAAGGGTTAGAACAGAGTTGAGGAGAAATATTTTCACCCAGAGGGTAGTGGACTGCCTGAAAGTGCTGTAGAAGTATAAACCCTCATTGTGTTTTAAAAAAGAACTTGAAGTTAGATCTGAAGAGCCGCCATAACTACACAGATACAGACCAAGTGGCTGCAATTTGGAATCGATGAGATCAGTGTTTCTTTTTGTTGACCACAATCAACACATTGGGATCTTGCTGTGCTTCACATATTCTATGATTCTGTATTTGATGAACGGCTCTGGATGGGAGGGGAGTGATTGAATTTTAAAGCCCTTCTCCTCGGTCCACAGTAGATGAACTAAGAGGAACCTTGATTGAGGGATGAGCAAGGATCAAGTACAGGGAAAACTCAAATATCTTTTGTGAAGCAGGGCAGAGCTTGGAGCTCGCCTGGCCCTCCCAGATCCCCCTGTAATTGAAGATTCATCTCCCCAGTAACAATACCACCCAGAAAATACGGTCACAGGAACAGTCAAAACAGTTGTGCTCTATTTAGAATGCCTAAAAGAAATGTTTCAAATTTTTATTATAACTTGGCTGGTTGACCAGGTGAGGCATTTTTTGGGGGAGTGACCCAGTAACGAAACCTCCAGCAAGGTACTGAGCCAGCGTTGGCAACACGAATGCTCTCCCTTGTCCCTGGCAGCGCTGTAGCCAAACTGGCTCATTAGGTCAACTGACAAATTGGTGAGACCAAGCCTGGTACAGCCAAATGGTGGCCTGTGCCAGTCAGTCTGAGGCATGGCACCTCACGGCTCAAATCCTATTTTAACCCTCAGCGGTGAGCAGGTTAAAATCAGAACAACTGGCTAGGACCTCTCGTGGTTCAGAATGACCTGACAATCCATAGGGTCTTTTCAAGGCAAGCTTCAGTTGTTCTCTCCCTTTCTTTCTCCCACTCTCTATTTTTGTTTGTCTCTTTCTGTGTCCTTTTTCCTGAGTCTTTGACTTTGTCTGACGCTGTTTCTCTGTATTTTTCTATCTCTTTTTCTCTCCATTTTTGTTTGTTTCTCTGAGTTACGTTTTCCATCTCTGTGCCTCTCTGTCTCCCATTCCACTTCTCTGCTCTCTGTGTCTCTACCTAATTATCTCTGTCTCCCTTTCTTTTTCTGGCCATATCTGTCTTTTTCTGTCTCTGTTTATGCCTTTCTATCTCTTTTGTTTCTCTCAGTGACTTTGTCATTATCTGTCTCTCCTTTATCTCTATTAGCTCTGTGTCTATGTCTGCGCCTGTTCATTTCACTCTGTTTGTTTCAATCCCATTCTGTTTCTCTGCCCTCTCTAATGTTCTCTTTCTGCCTGTTCACACATCTCCCTGTCTGTCTCTTTCTCCCTCATTCCACCCGACTCAACAGAAGCTGAAGTTCACAGGTGACATTGGGTTGAGATTTTGGTGAGAGAGTGAACCTGTATAGGACGGGTGTGTATTGAACTGACCTGGTTTGTGCCTGTTCCTGCAGCTCAGTTCCCCAGCCTGCAGAGTAAAATGCGGGTGATTCTCCGCGTGGAGGTGGAAGCAGTCAAGTTCCTGAAAGAGGAGCCTCACAGGTTGGATATCCTGTTGAAGCGATGTAAAACTGTCACCGATGCCCTTGCCACATTGAAAAGGTAATGGAACTGACACTGATGCCTGCTAGAGAAACATAGAAATCATAGGAAGTGTCGTCTCTTCAGTCTGAATTCAGAAATGTTTGTACGACCCTGAGCATTTGAAGCCAACAGCATTTCCTTATTGTTGGGTTCAGCACTGAAATTTGTCGGAGTTTAGAACCCAATTGCGGATTGGGTGAATGGTGACCATTTCCCATTGAATGGGCCAATGATTCGAAGAGTGGCCCAGCAACAAGCCAGGGACCAGTGTTCCAGCACAAAGCCACCTGGGCCTAACTGCAATGAAACACTGTCCTGTGAAGGGGTACCCTGTAGGCCCATAACCACTCCACCTTCCCACAATAGCCCAGGGGCTTGGATAGTACCCGCTGTGTCACCAGTGAAGACAGTAAAGGGAAAGTGACCACAGTCTGAGAGGACCATGGGACTACTCTCACATCACAGAGAGGTGACTGTTGATGGTTTAACCTGAGGGTCACCATGCCTCAGGTGAGGGGAGAGAGGTTGAGAAGGAGGGTCCTTCATGGTAATTTGAGCTGGGAGGGAAGGGGTTTTGAACCCATGTTGTTGGCATCCCTTACCAGCTGTCCAGCCAACTGAGCTAACTCCTCTGCGAAGGCAGTATCCTTCAGGGAAAACCAAGGGGAGTACTCAGCTGCACCTTTCTCATCTCAGTAGCAGCCCTTGGGGTTCTGATAGCATCACATTCCAGACTGTTTCCAGAGGCCGGAACTGGAACAACACAGGACTGTCGGAGAGTCAGGGACTGGAGAAGTTGACCATCTTAGGGAGGGCTGAGGATATTAGCAGGATTTGAAAACAAGGATGAGACTTTCAAAACTGAATCCATGTGGATGAGTGAGCACTTGGGTGATGGGTGAACAGGACTCGGTACAGAAAGGCAGTATAAGATCATCTCGTTGAGGAGCATTTCAACTGCTTCCTGGGACTCTGGCCGGGGAACCCTATGCCAAGTTGCAACATGTTGCTCTGGCACTCACTTAGAACAGTGTGGTCACTCTGGCCTGTGGTCACTGTCCCAGAAATCTCGCTGCATTGTGTCATAGAGTCTTAGAGCTGCACAGCATGGAAACAGACCCCTCAGCCCAACTCGTCCATGCCAACTCAATATCCTAAACTGACCTAGGCCCATTTGCCAACATTTGGCCCATATCCCTCTAAACCTTTCCTATTCATGTACCTATCCAGATGCCTTTTAAATGTTGCCTATTCAGCCTGTCCCTGTAGCTCAAACCCTCCAAACCCAGCAACATCTTTCTAAATCTTTTCTGAACCCTTTCAAGTTTAACAATATCTTTCCTACAGCAGGGAGACCAGAATTTCCTACAACAGGGACACCAGCAGTGTCCTAAAAATGGCCAAACCAACATCCTGCACAGCCACAACATGACGTCCCAACTCCTATACTCAGTGCACTAACCAACGAAGGCGAGCAAACCAAACACCACCTTCACTGCCCTGTCTACCTGCGACTCCACTTTCGAGGAACTGTGCACCTGCGCTCGAGGTCCCTTTGTTTGACAACATTCCCCAGGGCTGTACCATTAATGTATAAGCCCTGCCCTGATTTGCCTTTCCAAAAATGTAGCACCTCACATTCATCTGAATTAAACTCCGTTCTACCATTCCCCAGCCCATTTGTCCCATCTGATCCAGGTCCCATTGTACTCTGAGGTAACCTTCCTCACTGCCCAATGCCAGTTTTGGTGTCATCTTCTTACTCTTTCTTTCTCTTATTCAGCTGTTCACCTTCCAACTCGGCCTATTCCACAGATACCTGCCACAAGCGGTTCAGCAGGTAAATGTGCCTGGTTTTTTACCCTCTCACCCCGAGCAGTCCGGCTCCTGCTACCACCCATACCCTGCGTCCCTGTGATGGTTTCTGCTATGTATCCCACTGGTAGCTACTTGCTCTGATTTTCTATCCTTCCTGCTACTCCTTGATAACCCTGTTCTCCTTCCATCACTACCTCAAACTCTTCCCTTTGTTATATTTATCTTTTACAATGCATCAGGCCAGATTGTAAATCCTTGTGTTCCTGACTTTAGTATTGTTCAGTCAAGGCACTCTGTAGAAAAAAAGAAATTTGTATTTATATTGCCGCTTTTGTGACCAGAGGACATTGTTACAATCAATGATGTCCTTCTGAAATGAGTAGTGTTGGAAACACAGCTGCCAATTTGCACCCATAAAGAGAAATGGAGAGAGTGAGGGAAGGTTTGGTGAGTTGTTTGAGGGATGAATGTTGAACAGGACTCCGGACGGAAACCTCCCTCCCCCTCCTCTTGCAAATAGTTAGGGATTTATTATGTCACTGAGAGGGAACATGGACTTTTTGGTTTATAGTTTCATCCCAAAGATGGCACTTCCAAAGGTGCAGCACCTCTGTCAGTACTCCTGAAGGGGAAGTGTAGAGCTGTATGAACGCAGCAGGCCAAGCAGCATCAGTGGAGCAAGAAGGTTGACGTCTCAGGCCTATACCCTTCTTCAGAAATGCTATTCCCTGCAGGGAAGGTCAGTTTGGATCCAGACCACCAAGTGAATGTGCATACAAAAAGGACTAAGAAGTGGAAATCTGTGTGTGCAGTTAGGAGCAGAAAGCCTGTCCTCTGTTGAGAATTCATGTTGATTTTCGATTTACTCCACAGACCCACGAGTGAGACTCTGATGAAAGGAATTGAGGAAGTGACTGCCCAATTGCCAAAGCACTCAAGCGCTGAATCATATTCCCGGAATTCCGAATTTGAAATCCCGACCAGCCCACCCTTGAATTTCCAGGAACAGCACACGGCTGGGGTGAAAATCTGGCAGAACCACAATCCCACCTTGGCCCAGCTTGCCCAGAATTCCCCAGCTCATGCTGCTCCTTCCCAGAATCCATCAGGAATGGGCCAGGGGGTCGTAACCCACAGCAACTCATTGGAGGAGGCTCCAGTAACACCAAGCAAGAGGAACATGGACCAAACTATCTCTGTGGAAGTAAGATATTAACATTTAAGAACATAAAATTCCAGTATCTTCTTGGGCACCATAGTGTGCTGAATTTGCATGCTGTGGTTTCTTTGGTCATTGGCCACCTGGGTAATGAATGTTGGCCACCCAGCAAAACTCACCTGCAATGGATGAATGAGAAAGGTTCTTCACAATAGCCTTTTATACGAGGATTTGTTTTCCAGAAATGAGGAGAATCACATTTGGGTTTTTATTGTTATTTGCAGACATGAAATGTGAGATCCCATCACCTTCCCTAACCCTGACCTGGAATAAACTTCTGTTGAGAAATTTGGAGGCCAGTCTCCTCTTCTCTGAGGCCATGGAAGCTCAGACTGTCAGTGTTCTGTCAGGAACAGGGTGTGTTGGGTTGACCAACAACTGTACTGGACCAACCTGCTGTTGCTGGAGAGAGTTGGGGGAGGGGGATTCCTATTTAGGCACTGAGCACCCACTGCCACAAGGACAGTATCGTTAGTGGTGAGAAGCATCGTTATGGGAGGAGCCCACCACTCCACACTCAACATTATCAGGGTGACCCCCGTCCAGCCCTCACATGACATTGTTGCAATCCCAAAGGCACTGTTAGGACTCGGAGCTGCCAATCCTGTGATTGGTCACTTAGTCCTAGCTGCAGGAGCTGTGATCTTCACCTGTAAAGCAGGACATAAAGTTCAGTCCCAAAATGTCAATGACGCTCCACGGCACAGGCTAGAGCTGTATTCAGTCTGTTTTCTCCTGATGCAGAGGCAGGAATTCTATCACTGAGCCAATCAGGGCTTGGTCCCAGGGTCTAACTATTTACACACAGTTCAATCTTGCTTTTTCTGAAGAAAGTGATATTAGTTTCTCCCATTATGCTCTGTGAGAGATTGTGTGTGAGTGTGAGTGTGAGGACCACGTATAAACATGCAGACTGTTCATGTGTTCTTTGTGTGTTCAGGCAGCAGAGAGGGACTGGGAAGAGAAACGAGCCAGTTTGACTCAGTTCAGTAACAAAGACATTAACCGTCTCCTCGAAGAGACACAAGCCCAGCTGATGAAAGCAATCCCTGATCTAGGATTTGCCAATAAACCAAAAACGGTCACCATGTCAACAGCGGAGTCGAAGCAGGCAAAACCTCAGCACCCACAGAAATCTGTGGCAAAGATGGATCCCAATGGGCGAAGACACTCAGGTAGGTAGACTCATACCATTCGCCTGAAATCTCTGCTGGAGACACTTTCCCATCCTCCAGGACTCTCAGTGCTAGCCTCAGCAGAAGTATTGTCAATAATTTCAGGAATTGTATTTTGGGAAATCTTTAAAGGGCTCAGAAAGGCTAAGAGGAGGTTTTCTTGAGTGTTATCACTGATAAAACTAATCGATGCCTGGGTGGAGGTTCTCCCTGCGATGAGAATGAGGACTTCACTCAGTATTGGACAAACAGCACAGGAATGTGGACTGAGATTCGACAGCTGGGGCAAACACCAGCATAGGCCGAATGGGCACCGTGGTATGCTTTGGCATTGTGCTTTTCAGCAATTTCGTCACTTTGAATTAAACGAATGGTCTCCAGATTATTTGTGATCACTGTTATGCAATAAACGTGAGGTTTCCCTCCTCCTCTTCAGAATAATGCTCTGGGAGTTCTTTCAACCAATAGGCCTTGTCTAAATGATTCAGCTGATTTAAAATCTCTTCTCACAGCGCGGTGCCCCCTCAGCGCTGACCCTCCGGCGGCGCGGCGCCCCCTCAGCGCTGACCCTCCGGCGGCGCGGCGCCCCCTCAGCGCTGACCCTCCGGCGGCACGGCGCCCCCTCAGCGCTGACCCTCCGGCGGCGCGGCGCCCCCTCAGCGGTGAGCAGATCAGCGTGGGGCGTATGACAGTTCTTGCTGAAATCCCTTCAGTCATCCTGAACTCCACAGTGAGGGTGATGACCTCTGCCACTGCTTGACCACTATGGTCTTTGAAAAACTGTGAGACGGCGCAGTGTTTCCCAGTTATGGAGTGACCAGAATCTGACCATTGCGTTCTGCTCCTTAACCCTTCCCCCACTGGAGACAGTGTCTGCCTCTGGGAGGAGGTGGATTCTGTTCTGATTTTCTAAATGGAATTGTAGAATTATCTGAACAGAGTAAAACTTACCGGGCTCGGATTAAAGGACAGCAGAATGAGGTGAACTGAGTCGATCTTGCAGAGAGTCAGCACAGCCATGATGGGCCAAATGGCACCCCCACTCTGTAGATATTGTGGAAATGCAGTTATTTCTCAAGCAGCTTGAAGTGAAATTCCTACTGGCTCTTGTCCATGGAGAATGGGGGCTGAAATGGGTGGAGGATGTATTGGTGACTAATATGAACTGGTTAACAGATCTGCTTGTTTTACAGAGGAGCTGACAGTCCACAGATATCGAACAGAGAAACCCTCCAAGTCTCCCCCTCCACCACCTCCGCGACGCAGTTTCCCATCATCCCACGGGCTGACCACTGGAAGAACTGGGGAGGTCATCGTTACCAACAAAAAAGAATCAACCCTCAAGGCAAGACTCATTGTAATGTCCTTCTGTCCCACTTTAAAGGAACAAAGCCCTCAGAGAGAAAAGGAATTTGATAAAACAGTTTTCACGATGTCCCTTTAACAAACAAGGGTTTATAAATAACAAGTGTTGATAAATCCATTGGATTTATTGACATTTATTATTTATAAATCCAATTGAGAGGAACTCCTTTATTCTGAGAGCAACTGGGAAAGTGAAACTTGCTAGATAATAAAATGTGAGGCTGGATGAACACAGCAGGTCAAGCAGCATCTCAGGAGCACAAAAGCTGACGTTTCGGGCCTAGACCCTTCATCAGAGAGGGGGACGGGGAGAGGGAACTGGAATAAATAGGGAGAGAGGGGGAGGCGGACCGCAGATGGAGAGTAAAGAAGATAGGTGGAGAGGGTGTAGGTGGGGAGGTAGGGAGGGGATAGGTCAGTCCAGGGAAGACGGACAAGTCAAGGAGGTGGGATGAGGTTAGTAGGTAGCTGGGGGTGCGGCTTGGGGTGGGAGGAAGGGATGGGTGAGAGGAAGAACCAGTTAGGGAGGCAGAGACAGGTTGGACTGGTTTTGGGATGCAGTGGGTGGGGGGGAAGAGCTGGGCTGGTTGTGTGGTGCAGTGGGGGGAGGGGACGAACTAGGCTGGTTTAGGGATGCAGTAGGGGAAGGGGAGATTTTGAAGCTGGTGAAGTCCACATTGATACCATATGGCTGCAGGGTTCCCAGGCGGAATATGAGTTGCTGTTCCTGCAACCTTCGGGTGGCATCATTGTGGCACTGCAGGAGGCCCATGATGGACATGTCATCTAGAGAATGTGAGGGGGAGTGGAAATGGTTTGCGACTGGGAGGTGCAGTTGTTTGTTGCGAACTGAGCGGAGGTGTTCTGCAAAGCAGTCCCCAAGCCTCCGCTTGGTTTCCCCAATGTAGAGGAAGCCGCACCAGGTACAGTGGATGCAGTATACCACATTGGCAGATGTGCAGGTGAACCTCTGCTTAATGTGGAATGTCATCTTGGGGCCTGGGATAGGGGTGAGGGAGGAGGCGTGGGGACAAGTGTAGCATTTCCTGCGGTTACAGGGGAAGGTGCCGGGTGTGGTGGGGTTGGAGGGCAGTGTGGAGCGAACAAGGGAGTCACGGAGAGAGTGGTCTCTCCGGAAAGCAGACAGGGGAGGGGATGGAAAAATGTCTTGGGTGGTGGGGTCGGATTGTAAATGGCGGAAGTGTAGGAGGATGATGCGTTGTATCCGGAGGTTGGTAGGGTGGTGTGTGAGAACGAGGGGGATCCTCTTGGGGCGGTTGTGGCGGGGGTGGGGTGTGAGGGATGTGTTGCGGGAAATACGGGAGATGCGGTCAAGGGCGTTCTCGATCACTGTGGGGGGAAAGTTGCGGTCCTTAAAGAACTTGGACATCTGGGATGTGCAGGAGTGGAATGTCTTATCGTGGGAGCAGATGCGGCGGAGGCGGAGGAATTGGGAATAGGGGATGGAATTTTTGCAGGAGGGTGGGTGGGAGGAGGTGTATTCTAGGTAGCTGTGGGAGTCGGTGGGCTTGAAATGGACATCAGTAACAAGCTGGTTGCCTGAGATGGAGACTGAGAGGTCCAGGAAGGTGAGGGATGTGCTGGAGATGGCCCAGGTGAACTGAAGGTTGGCGTGGAAGGTGTTGGTGAAGTGGATGAATTGTTCGAGCTTCTCTGGGGAGCAAGAGGCGGCGCCGATACAGTCATCAATGTACCGGAGGAAGAGGTGGGGTTTGGGGCCTGTGTAGGTGCGGAAGAGGGACTGTTCCACGTAACCCACAAAGAGGCAGGCATAGCTGGGGCCCATGCGGGTGCCCATGGCCACCCCCTTAGTCTGTAGGAAGTGGGAGGAGTCAAAAGAGAAGTTGTTGAGTGTGAGGACGAGTTCAGCTAGGCGGATGAGAGTGTCGGTGGAGGGGGACTGGTCGGGCTTGCGGGACAGGAAGAAGCGGAGGGCCTTGAGGCCATCTCCATGCGGAATGCAGGTGTACAGGGACTGGACGTCCATGGTGAATATGAGGTGTTGGGGGCCAGGGAATTGGAAGTCCTGGAGGAGGTGGAGGGCGTGGGTGGTGTCACGGACGTAGGTGGGGATTTCCTGGACCAAAGGGGAGAAAATGGAGTCCAGATAGGTGGAGATGAGTTCGTGTGAAACTTGCTGCCGTGGGGAGTGGCTGAGGCAACTGGTTTACCTTTGAAAAGGAAATCAGTGAAATGGATGAGAAAGGAAGTGGAAGAGTTCTTGACAGGCTGGGATGATGAAGCTGGAACATGTGGAGTCTCTTGTGGGGTATGAAGGCTAGCACAAACTAGCTGGACTGAATGGCCTGCTGCTGTACTGTTATTGTCAAAACATGTGACTGCTGTTGCCTGAAAGGACATTGAAGTGAAAAAATAACTTTTCTAAAGAAGGGTCTAGACCCGAAATGTCAGCTTTCCTGCTCCTCTGATGCTGCTTGGCCTGCTGTGTTCATCCAGCTCTACACCTTGTTATCTCAGATCGGCAGTTCCTACTATCTCTGCTGAGAGTCTTGTTTGCTCTGAGACCCCCGTTCACCCCTGTCATTGTGGCCTAGAGTCAAGTGAAGATTTGTGCTGGGTCTATGGATCGGATCCTGTGTGGGTGGGAGCAGGAATATGGCTGTCTCCTGGAAGCATTCCCAGTGCCATTCCAGTTTGCTTCGAAATTAATTTTTAGGATGTGGACGTCACTGGCTGGGCAAACCTTTATTACTTATCTTGATACAAATGGGCATGCCAGAGGGTTCTTCAAAGTCAACCTCATTACTGTGGGTCTGGAGTCACTTATTGGCAAGACAGGGTAGAGTAAGGGTGTTAAGAGACAGATACACAGGAATACCACCCCCTACAAGTTTTCCTCCAACCACTCGCCATCCTGGCTTAGAAATATATTGTCATTCCTTCAATATCTCTGGGTCAGAATTTGGAATTCTCTCCTTAAGGGCATTGTGGGTCAACTGAGAGCAGCTCAAGAAGGCGGCTCACCCCTACCTTTTCAAGGGGCCCACTAGAACTGCTTGCCCAGCCAGCAACACCCACATCCCAAGAGTGAACAGAAAAATGCTGCCTTTTACAGTAAAACAGTGGTTTGCATCATGAACCACGAGAAAGTTGTTTCTTTTTAAATCCATTATTATTTATTAAACTGAGTTGAAATTCCCCAGCTTCTGTGATGTGATTTGAACCTATTTCCTTAAGATTATTAGTTCAAAACAACTAGCCTTATTCCTGGTTATATAATCCCCATATTCCTCTGGCCCATGTTTAGTCAAGGGCTACAGTTAAACACAAAAAAAAAGGGGTCAGTTAGCTCAGGTGGCAGAACAGCAGAGTGATGCCAACAGTATGGGTTCAATTCCATTACTGGCTGAAGTTACAATGAAGGACTTAGCTTCTCAACCTCTTCCCTTGCCTGAGGCGCGGTGACTCTCGGGTGAAACCACCACCTGTCAATCCTCTCTCTCTAATGAGAGAGCAGCTCAATGATCTCATATGACCATGGCGACTTTACTCTTTTTCGTTAGAGACCGAGAGAGATAATGCTGAACTGCTTACTGTATCCCCTCGTTCCAATAAACTACAAATTCCTAGACATCAACCCACCGATTAATTTATACCCCACCTGGGGAAACACCTCGCTGACCCACTCTCTGGTCTGTCCGATCCACCTCCTGCCTGCACTCAAGCTTAGTGCCCTTCAAAGGGGCAAATGCCCAGGCAGGATTCATCAGGAGACACAAGAACGGGGAAACATAGAAATCACTGCCAGAGCTATTAGGAGCTGCAGATGCTGGAGAATCTGAGGTAACGAGGTGTAGAGCTGGATGAACACAGCAGGCCAAGCAGCATCAGAGGAGCAGGAAAGCTGACGTTTCGGGTTGAGACCCTTCTTCAGAAAAATCACTGACAGATGTTTTGTGACAAACCCCATCTGGCGAATGGTGAAATTTGACCCACCTTGACAGGTGTGGTCTTTGTTAACTCGAACAAGGCAGGGACCCAGCACAGCTCCATTGCTGCAGATTCAGTTCGAAGCCTTTGTGCAGTGTGGAAGGACATGGAGAATGCTGCACATTACCGATGAGTATCTCCTTTTATAGATGAAGGAGTGAAGTGATCATCTTAAACTCAGCAAATGAGGAGGTGACTGCTTGGCTTTGGGGCTTGTCTAAATACCTGTTAAATAATAAGCTGCTACAAGTCATCTTTGAGTATTAGCAGGCTCATAGGCTGTTGTCATCATCATTATCCATGTGAAATCTGATGTCACCCTCAATAAAGAACAAACTTGCATTTCTGTAGCACCTTTCATGACCTCAGGATGTCTCAAAGTGCTTTGCAGCCAATAAAATACTTTTGAAGCATGGTCAAAATTTTAATTATTGGTTGATTAAATTCCTGGGATGCACCTCAGGATGTTTTCTTCAATTGAAGCTGCTTCATAAATGCTAGATAATAGATCATAGAATTCCTACAGTGTGGAAACAGACCTTTCGGCCCAACAAGTCCACACTGACCCTTGGAGCATCCCATCCAGACACATCCCCCTATAACTCACCTAATCTACATATCCTTGAATGCTGCGGGCAATCCACCTAGCCTGCACGTCTTTGGGCTGTGGGAGGAAACCGGAGCACCCGGAGGAAGCCCACACAGACATGGGGAGAATGTGCAAACTCCACACAGACAGTCACCCGAGGGTGGAATTGAACCTGGGTCCCTGGTGCTGGGTCCAAATACCAAAATGATACCAAATGGAGATGTGTCCCAACACCTTACCAAATTGTTTGCAGCGCTAACCACAGAGCCACCGTGCCACCCTTCCTAAGAATAAAAATGTAGTGACCCACCTAGAAGTTCTTTTTTACCAGGGATTGTGATTGTGTAGCGAAGGAATTAGCATCAGTAAAGACTCTCTTTTCTGCCATTCCCAGAAGGCTGACTCTGATGAGACTGATGGACCGAGACCACATGTCAAACTCAGAAGGACCATGTCTGAGGCCAAGCCTCCCTCAACACCACCACCGATTGTAGCATCAGCTGTGCGAGATGATGAAGATGAAGAGGATAGGATCATGGCTGAATTGGAGGTTTGTGTTCTTGAATGAATTCTGATTTTACTCCAGGGTAGAGGGAGCGCGATCACCAAAGCTTGTCTTGAACCAATTTCCTTTCTCAGCTGCTGTTCAAATGATCACCGTGTGACACTGTAAATCCATTTTGTGCTGGAAACTGGTTCATTTTTTCAGTTGTTTATTCATTACAAGTTACCGCTTACTCCAAAGCAACAAACAGGCAAGTGAATGACTGTTAAATGATATCAATGTTTTATCACTAACTAGCTTTAAAGGCAGTGTTCCTCACTGAATGCATCTGCCTGCTGTTTGTCATTCACTTGTGATGAAAGTTTGGGTTGAGCTATGCTTCCAGCCTCACTGTGACTTCAGCTCAGCTCAGCCCTGTGTTGGTGGACCCTGAAGCAATTCCCAGGTCTCTAACGTTCCTCAACTTGTTGCTCAGGTGAAGATTGCACCAGCACACGACCAGCGAAACCTCATTCCAGATGGATCCGATAAACCAGACCCCAGAGTGACACTCTGTAATAATTCTCGTGTTTTACTTCAGTCGTACTTATAGCTGACACCTTCCGAATCTTTCAGGGCCCACGATTAGAATCAATCCATTCACACATTTGCTGGCCTTGCACGGATTCCACACAAATTCAATCTGTGCGGTTCTATAATTACATGCACAAACCTCCCAGTTTCCGATTTGCAGATTGTCCTTGTTTTGACCTTAAATGATCTTTGTTCGTTGGTGGTCTTTCAGAGAAAAGAAACGTTGTACTTTACACAATGTCTTTTATGTCTTTCTTCCCAATTTCTGGTCCCATTAGGTTTTTCAGAGAAGCTCTGTGCCTTTCACAGGCTCAAACGACCAGGGGATGGCAGCTTTCCCCACTCCAGATCTCAGACCTTGCAGGGTTTCCCTACCAAGCGCAGGACTGAAGGTAAAGCCTTGTGGCTTCAAAATTCTTCTGAGCACTTCTCTAACTAGCCTGCTTCCACCTCCCTGACTAACCACTGCCGCTCACACCTCCTGCTCACTTACTTCACTCTTTCGCCTCTTCACTATGAACCTTCTCACCAAACCCTCAATACCAAAGAAGCACTTGGAATGTAGAGTTGGCACCAACTCAGCAGCTGGTCAATCACACTGGCATAATGCAGCGTGGAGTTTGTGCTAATTGAAACGCTGCGTATTTATTAAATCCTGCAGCATGTCACGAAGCAGCTGAGATATGCCCGAGTGTACCTGAAGATTAGCACCATGCTACTGAAGCACTGATACAGCGTACAATCTTCCGAAGCAGCTACTTGTGTAACCATGGAGCAGAAACCAATGTGTACAGATAGTGAGTTGCTCCCCCATGGAGCTGCTTTATTAACATTCCTCCCAGCAACTGCACTCCCAGTGCTCTTGCAGTCAAACTGATGATTCAGTAACAAACTGGAAACTAAGCTGGATCTCCCAGCCATTCTGTGGAACAAAAATGGCAGAAGAGCAGGCTATTCAGCCCCTCAACCTGGTGCAATGTCTGCATTTTCCAGTCTATTTTGTCATAGTGTAGGCCTCCTATCGTGTCCATTCCACTCTGTGTAGGCAAGCCCTCAAATAGGATCTGCGCAGATTCTGATCTCACTGCATCCTGAATCCTAAATTTAATTTACTTCTTCCATTTTGGCCTGGCTAAGCCCTCAGCCAGCAGCACTGCCTCAAGGATGAACCAGGATGACACGCCTGCTACAAGATGGTCATTCAGCTTTGGTGCCACTTAGAGATTTTCAAACAAAAGTTCCGCATTCTAAGTTCAGAGCTTCACAAAAGAAGGGTCTAGGCCCGAAACGTCAGCTTTTGTGCTCCTGAGATGCTGCTGGGCCTGCTATGTTCATCCAGCCTCACATTTCATTATCACAACTCTTTGACCGTCAGCCCCGAGGAAGTTTGTTATTTTTGTGCTTTTGAAGTCATTTGTTTTTGTCACTTCTTTCCCTCACTCTGCTCCTTGTTCAATTCACACTGCTGCTACAGTCATGAGAGCACCTGAGCATTTGGTACCATGGGGCTGTATAACTGGCATTAGACTGGCATGAAACTGACCAATTAGGCCTTCCCCTTGTACCACCCCCTTCCTGTCCTCCTCATGAACAAATTGACTATGTGCAAAACTTGGGGGGGGGAGGCATGAGCCTACCCGCTTGATGGCACAGCATGTTGCCATGCCAACACGGCACGTTCCTGCACCATCTGATACCAAATGGAGATGTGTCCCAACACCTTACCAAATTGTTTCTTTCCTTTTGCCCTCCCTGAATGTACCGCTGCTACCTTTTCACTACATCCAATAATCTTTCACCAGCCCTTTCCTGTACTCCCAAAGCTCTGGCTCAAACCTGTTCTGTCTTTATTCGATGTGTGTGTTCTGTCCACACACTCATAGCTATTAATGAATCCAGAAGTTCTGTGACACTTGCTTGGCTGAGAGTTAAGACAAGCTCCAATGTGGACTGATGGAACCAAGTTTACGTGACGTGGGATTGGTTGGTCATAAGCATTTGCTGCTGTGACTCTCCCGAGGGCAGGGTGGCAGCTTTGAAAGCGGGATGCAAATCGTGGGTGGAATAATGATGGGGGGAGCACCCCCTCTCTGTCACCAATCACTACACCCTCGCAGTCTGCCTGATGGGTCCCAGTGAAGATTAACCCCATTCCCCCCACCTCGAAGACATAGACACACAACCCTGCCCCCCCCCCCCCACACACACACACACACACTCAAACGCACTCACACACACAAACACACACGCACGCGCACACACACACCAAACACACACACTCTCTCTCTCACACACACACACAAACACACACTCCCTCCCTCCCCCCCCTCTCTCTCTCTCTCTCTCTCTCACACACACTCCCTCCCCCTCTCTCTCTCTCTCTCCCTCTCACACACACACACAAACACACACTCCTTCCCTCCCCCCCTCTCTCTCTCTCTCTCTCTCTCACACACACACACAAACACACACTCCCTCCCTCTCTCTCTCTCTCTCTCTCTCTCACACACACACACACAAACACACACTCCCTCCCTCTCTCCCTCTCTCCCTCTCTCTCTCTCCCTACCCTCACACACACACACCCACCACCCCCACACTCACTCACTGGCTCGAGGCAGGATTGCTGCCTTGTTAGGAAATGGAGTCTCAACACCAGACCGTTAATGGCCTACTGAGCACAGAACAAATTAGGGGTCCCTCACAACAACCGTGGGCAGATCTGTCCTGGCAAAATGCAAGGTGTGGGTATCACTGCTGGCCGCAGTGACCGCTAGCTGCCCAGGACAGAGATGATGGGGAACCCCCTTCACCACTTACAGCCAGAGACCGCACTGCTAACACTGACTAGGGATGATATTACACACCTTCGCTCCCCCCACCTCATTGCTGAAGGAATATTCCCTCTGTCATCAGGCCACTTTATTGTAGTTTCATTCATGAGGTCAGGATGTGAATTAAACAACCAAGTCACACCTGCAGCTCTATTTTATTGTCCAACACAGAGTCAATATTCCCTGCACCTAAAATCGAGAACTTCAGAGAATAGTTTTAAAGGCTTACCATAATTTCCTGAAAATTGTAATGGATCTGGTGTAGTTGCCTGTATTAATTTTGTTAGTGACTAACTCAGTAAAAACAGGATAGCTGTTTCCTTGTGGTCATCCCCACGAATGTACTGGTAAAGGAACACACCGTTCTCTCACAGTTACCCGTGACCAATTAATGCATCTTTCACACGTACTGCCATGCAGGGATGTGAGCTCAATTACTGCCCCATTGCAACAACAACTTAGCAGAGTAAAACAGCCCACAGTGCATTGCAGAAGAGCTATCAAATAAAATTTGGCATTGAGTCACATGGAAGGGTTGAGTATTTTACGGAGATAGGGAGGAGCCTTGGCAAGATTTGATGTAAGACAACACTGTCCTGCAGTGAGGATTAATTAATAGACAAACGAGAAAGAGCAGGAACAATTGGGGGTCATTGTCAGTGTCAGGTTGTGACCAGTGGGGTGTCACAGCGATCAGTGCTCGGGCTGTCTGTACCGACGATTTGGATGAAAACTAAATATAATATTTTCAAGTTTGTGGATGACACAAAAGTAGCTGAGAATGTGGTTGTGAGGAGATGCATCAAGGATTCAAAAGGATTTAGACAGAATGTGTGAGTGGAAAAGAACATGACTGATTTACTGTGGTGGACACAAAGATGGAAAAATGTGAAGTTATTGATTTTTGTAGAAAAGAGTATTTTCTAACTGGTAGAGAGTGGGAATTATTGATGCCTAAAGGGACTTGGGTGTCCCTGTTCTAAATCACTAAAGCTAACATGTAGCTGCAGTAACAATAAGGAAGGCAAATGGTCTGTTGACCCTTATTGCAGAAGGTTTTGTATATAAAAGCAAAGGCTTCTCATTGCAATTGGATGGAGACTTGGAGAGACATCCCCAGAATGATATACCTGCCATACAGGGAATGCAACAACAATTTACCAAACTGTTTCCTGGGATGCAGGGAATTTCTAATGAGGAGTGATTGAGGAGGCAGGGCCTGCATTCTCAAGAGGCTAGAAGAATAAGCAGTTATCCACCTGCAAACCTTTCCCTGGAACTCAACAGGGGAGTTGCAGGAAGGGTGTTTCCCTATGATTAGATGTGGGAGGGGCATGGGATGAAGTTTCAGAGCAAGGGGCAAACTATTTAAGACTGAGATGAGGAGAATTTGTTTCATCCAGAAGGACATGAATCTTTGGAATTCCTCAGCCCCTAGTGGCTCATTCATTGAGGACATTCAGAATCGATTTGTAGATGGTTATGGTGGCAAGGAACAGTGCAAGAAAATAATTTAGGGTAGAAAGTCATCCATGAACAGAGCAATAGCCTCAAGGGGTAGAATAGTCCATTCCTGCTCATGTTCCTATCATTTGAAAACAAGAGCAAGAGTTTTAAAAATTGAGTCCAGTTGCTGTTTGGGGAGCTGGTTTGTGTTGGTAAGTGCAGTAGGGATCTGGGAGATCATGAAATCTGAAACGAAAGGCGACCATTGCCAGCTACTCAAACCTGGAGGTAAATATTTGCATCCCTCTAAGGCAACAATAATTGAAATGCCCCATCATTTCCTCAGTTTTGAAGTTTACTGCCTGATTCCCGTAAGCCTGAGATTCCCAGGATGGAGTGCTCTGGGCCAGAACCTGGACCACCACTGGTTTCACCACAAACCACCACCCAGGTGGGACCCAGTCAGGAATTGGCTCCTGTTTGTAACCCAGTGTAAGCTGCTGGAGCATGCAGGAGTTCAGCAAATTCTGCAAACACTCAGCAGGCACTGTTCAGTATTATGGCAATAATCCTGTAAACGTGTCCCATCAGAATTCAGCTGGCATCCCGAATCCTGAAGAATCGGAAGCCTCAGAGAATATCCTTCCTGTTAACCTGGCCACTGAGTGGGTAAGTAATGAGGGAGGGTTAGGAACGGGTGGGGGTGTTTCCCAGCTTGACTGGTTGAAGAAGAGAGAAACACTGATCTTCATTTTTGAAATTATCACTCTGGCCGTGAAATGGTTGATTGCTACAGCGTTCTCATACTTAATATCAGAAAATGGAACCGTGGGTAGTTTCAGGTACAGGCTGCCAGAGAAAATAAAAAAGAACTGGAGAACAGAAATCTGTTATGGCAGGCCATTCATATCCAAAAGTGTGCACGTGATCGGCCAATCTGTCCAAAAAACCCGTGTTTGGAATAACCAAACTGTTTCGGACCTGGTGGTAGATATGGATGTGGCACGGCCTAATGATTTGGGATATTGAGTAGATTAGGTGTTAGTGCATGTCTTTAGAGCATGGACCCATTGTGAATTGTGCTGAGTAAGACTGAAGCCACCATAGGGCTGCTCTCTCATTAGAGAGATGATTAGCAGTGGTTTACTATACCTCAGGAAAGGGGACAGTTTGGGATGAAGTGTCCTTCATTGTAACCACAGCTAGTGCAGGAATTGAACCCATGTTGCTGTATCTGCATCACAGCCATCTAAGTTAAACTGACCCCCATCGAGTAGAACTAAGATGTACGCTACTGCATGCAGCCAGCAACATTAATTACACCTCCACAACAGATAGGGCAGCAAAGAGAGCATCCTAACAAAATGCTCAGATCTTGCAATGTTCTACAGACAGATACATGCCTCTGGGGAATGCGTTGGTGTATGTGGGCAGTGGGCCTAATGCACACGTCTTGGCACACTTTAAGCGCAACTGTTTCGGGTAAAGGCACAGGCATTATTCAAAATGTAGCAAATCACCCTTTGACATCCTATCCTCTGTCCAAAAAGGACTGGAGTCACGTTTGACTCAAAGGATTGTCCTAAGGTACCCCCTGCTCAACATGAACCTGATTTTAAAAAAAATCATTGGATTGTGAGACATCCTCCCATCACATTGTGATGAATATAAATTATTTCAAATCACAGAGAATTATTACAGCCAAGAGAATGGCCATTCAGTCTATCATTTCTGTAATTCTAACCCTATCATCTACTTTGAAAATCAATTCAAATCACAGTAACAATTTCCTCATAATCCCACTTGAAAAATTAAAATTAATTTCAAAACCCTTCATGATCTCCAATCCACTCCATTCCATTGCTAGAATCACATAGCCCTTTGGCCCATCAAATCTGCACTGACTCGGTTTAATCTGACCTGGATTTCTCTGTTTGCATTTGCCAGGATAATGAAAACATTTTGTAAAAGGTGTATAACCTGTAAAGGTCATACTCAGCTCCCAGTCAAACCCTTAGTGGGTGACTTTTATAGCCCAGTCACCCTCCAGATTACCTGTAACAAGAGGAACGTTTGCAGATATCCTTAAAAGCCTCTGACATTACGTGTGTCTCACATAAATCTCTGTCGCATTTCCAGATAAGTGATTAGGAAGCATTTAGAATGGAGAGTGAAATTCTCACCAACAACAATGATTTGCATTCATACAGCACCTTGGTAGAGCATCCCCAAGGCCCTTCCCAAGAGCAATATGCAACACCAAATTCACAGGAGGCATTCCTGGGAAATTGTCCAAAAACTCGCACCAATTGATAAGGTTTTAAGGAACATCTTAAAAGAAGGAGAAACAGGGAGACAGAGGGGGTTAGGAAGCGAATACCAGAACTCAGAACCCAAGCAGCTGAAGGCCCGGCTAACGTAGAAATAGAGGCCAGAACAGGACGTGCACAAAGTTTATGGAATGGCGTGTGGAGAACTGGGGAAAACAGTGATAACCTGTACCCCACAAAAACAGTCACTGGGAGGTGGGTCGGATGAGTTCAGACCAAATCACTTGACCTCTAACCTGCCCACTCTAGTTTGAACGGAGGTAAGCCAGAGAACAGCAGCTCTCCAGGGGGAGGGTTGTGTTGGTCGCTGAAATATCTGAAGAAACGTCGAGCCTGCATTTTAGGCAGAGTTTGGTTTTTAATCCCTGCAGGCTGTACTTCTTGACCTTCGAGAAAACCCCTCGAGGGAGATACAGAGCCCTGCTTGAGAAGAATTGAGAGCTGCTCCCACACTCTTTGCTAATCACACTGAGCCCCTCCAAAATGTCAGAGAGCCCTTTCCCCGGAGCTCTGGGAAAAATGTTTAAGCCATTTAGTGATCCCTCCCTCCTCAATACCAGACTGGACTCCAATCAGCTCAACATTGTCAACAATCCATTTTCCACCAGGACATTTTATGGGGAAAGAAAGAGTATGGTTCTGAAAAAGAGAAAAATTAAATCCCTTTCACTACCCTTGTCAGCTGACTTTCCTGCCTTCCAATTACCAAGTTGTAATAGTTGCAGCATAAAGTGTTTCATAAGGTTTTGCGTCAATATTCTACACTTTGACACAATTAATCTTATTGGATTTTCTTTCAGTTTTGTCTAGTTTGTACAATTCTTCTCAGTTTCATTGTTTACCAGATTTTTGTGACTGTTCATTTGGAGATATTTGATTACCTGCAGACTTCAATTAACTATCATTGAGCTCCCTTCCACAGAAGGTGATTAATGGGGCTAGCACTGTGTACCATCACAGCTGTGAGCGCAGAAGCTCGGGGTAATTACTGGGAATTAATTATTCGCTATTCATTTATTTCTTTGTGTGTTATCCACGTTTGCATTTGTAGGAAATAGACGCCCCATGTTCCCCCAGCCCATTACAGCTCTCTCAGATTGTATTGACTGAGCTAACATCTTGTACTGATGCTGTTGAAGTGACGGAGCAAGTGTCTGCTGAGGGAACAGCATCAACAGATACACATCAAAAGGCGGGTGACCGCAGCACGCAGAATGGAGAAATAGCCAGAAGAGACTTAGGCTCTGTACCTCCACGAGGTCAACTGGTTGTGCCCAGTTCTGAGGCCTGGACACAGTTTGTACCATCTACAATTGTGTTGGAAGAGTTCATGATGGTAGAAGCTGCCCTGCCAAAACCTGACCACGCTCAATCCCAATCCCCTCCTCCGGATGAGGAAAACTCCAAGGCAAAAGAAATCCCAGAAGAGATTCTGGAAAACCCTACGGCTGAGATTTCCATGGACTGCACTGAGGAAACATCCTGCATTGGAGATGCTGAAGAAAATGTGGCTTTCATAATAACAGAGAAACAGATCCAAGCTTTATCCCAAAGGGAAGTCCAAGAAATTGTGAGTGAGAAAGGTGAGGGTATACACACCTGGAATGTTTCTTCCGCAAACGACAGAAACTCTGAAGATCCATCTCTGGACTCTTCACAAGCTCAAATGGAGGAGAAAGCATCCCTCGTCTCATTGGACAGTAAGCCAGTAGTTGTCATATTTGAAGAACCCATGGACATTAAAACAGCTTACAAGAGATTATCAACGGTATTTGAAGAATATGATGAAGAATTTCAAACAGTATTGAGAGAAAAAGACTCCAGTCAAGAAACACAAACATTTTCAATCCCATTTGAGGAGCAAATGGCAACTTTGATGTTGAATGCAGTTTCTGAAGGAGTCAATGAGGCTTCCAAGTCAGAAACGACTGACTGTACACCTTTGAGTGAGTCAGAAGGAGATCCGAAACATGATGATAACGCAGCTTCAGAAGAGAAACCTTTACATTCTGTTCCAAATGTTACATCCCCAGAGGCTGTACAATGGAGAAACGGCAACTCTAAGAATCTTAAGATTCGGTTTCCCGAGCAACGGCTGAACGCGTTGACCAAAGCCATCGACTCAGGTTCACAAACTGGACGGAAATCTTTACAAGTGGTTGTTTATGAAGAGGAGGAAAAGATAGACAAAGTAACGGGTGAAAAGCAAATGGAGGTGAAGAAGTACGAGCTCAACCAGATCGAGCAGAACAAGGGCAGATCATCAAAAACACAAAACACAAGCACAGCCTTTGCCAGAACAGAGGAAATCAAAAACAGTGCTTACAAAACGATGGACAGTCTAGAGGAAACCATCAGAGAACTGGAGTCAACCATCACCCAAATCAGCCGAGACCCAAGCAGTGACTTCATCTTTACCAGAGAATTGCTCAGTGGTCCCAGTGTCGGTGAGCCCAGAGAACAGCTGATGGATGAGTCCACGTGCCCCACTGCTTACCAGCCTGATGTGCTTGAAATGGAAGAAGATGCGCCACACCTGATGGACCAACCGCCCAGCTCGACAAGGAGCACGTCTCCAAGTTCGAGAGTCAAACTGCCCCTGCTCCCAAAGCCCCAGCTCCCACTGGCAGAAGTAAAGGTTCCAGTTTGATATCTTTACCTTGCAAACTTCGCCCACTGCTTCCTCTGGGCCTCACGCTCGGCTCGATCCTCTCCTGTTGTCTGCTGGCTGCTTGACCCACACAATCATCCAGTTCACAGTGAATCCTGTCGCAATCCACTGCTCTCATTTCTTAAACTGTCTGCTCTGCCTGCAAAGCTTGGGTGACTTGCTACTTTCATTTTCCCCAAATTTAGGTTTAGTTTCTCTCTGATTCCTTCAGAATCCTGTACATATCTGAGTAAAAGATGATGATTAAACTAATTCCTGTCTTAATCCTAGATCTGTCTGAATCTGTTCACTTCCACTGATGCTGTTGGAACGCTGGTTGAAAGCATCTTGTTGGGTGTTAACCTTTTTAAAGTTGCATTTTTCAGAGACCTTTGAACTCAGTGCTTTTCTTGTCTGGCAGTTTATTCTGGCTGAACAGTTTAAAGGGGCTTTGTCTTCATGAGGAATGGATAGAATTGACAACATTTGTTTTTGAAGTGGGGTGTTCAAGATAAACATAATTTACATCACCTGGGTTAAAACAATGACAAGTGTCCCAGTAAAGCCCTTGTTGTTGCATATTTGGATTATAGATCCTAACAGAAACATGGAGGCAACACCCCGTTAACACTGAACACAAACTGCAGGTGTGACAGATTTAATGATGCAGAAATGACCAAACATTCCCAGGGCCCAGCTGCCAAAAAGTGCTACTTGTGGCTTTGTAACCATTGCTGTTTTCCAGCCTTTATTATATGACAGAAAGGGAGGAATAGCTGCATGTCATTCCAAGATAACAAGGCATGGAGCTGCACGAACACAGCAGGCCAAGCAGCATCTTAGGAGCAGGAAGGCTGACGTTTCGGGCCTAGACCCTTCATCAGCCCAAAACATCAGCCTTCCTAATCCTCTGATGCTGCTTGGCCTGCTGTGTTCATCCAGCTCTACACCTTGTTATCTCAGATTCTCCAGCATCTGCGGTTCCTACTATCTCTGCATGTCATTCCAATGTTGTTTCTGCATCTATTCCCCCGATTGGAAGAAAATGTGTCTTGATGTAAATTATTTTCTGATTTTCTCAACCCTCTGGTCTTTGAGAGATTAATTACAGCCTGTCCTTCAAAGGTCGATGTTGACTTTTACTCGCGAGATTAGAGCTGGTTGGGTCAATCTGTTAAACAGCTGTTTGAACAGTAGCTAGATGAACCTGTGCTTAATCTTGGGTGATAGTGAGGAGTGGGACATCTTGCTGTTAGTGTTCAATGAGAAACAAGATCCTTTTGTTCCATTGGACTGGGTTTGAGTAGATGGGGGTGTGAGGCCCTGGGGTCTGCAACTGGACATTTTGGATTCTAATTCCAGCGTTTGCATGTCTCTCTCCCTCTCCCTCTCTGTCTCTGTCTCTCTCGCTCTCTGTCTGTCTGTCTTTCTCTCCCTCCCTCCCTCTATCTCCTTGGGTTATTGCTGACTGAATTTAATTCAGAGCTGGTAATATTTTAATGTGTGAGGGCTGAAGGACTTTCAAAACTGTTGCTGTCACTGCTTCAAACAGATGTGGCACTCCACGTGGTTTTTGGTTATTCCTCTCTATGCTCTTTCATGTTGGATCAAATCCCACAGTTGCCGATCAGTTTGGGATTTGGACTATGGGTAATTTGTTTGCCTCCAGCATCAGGAATAGATTCCTTTTCCTTTAGGGGGATTGCAGTGGTCTCAATGGGGAGGTATAATCATTGGGTTAACAACAGAAAGCTCCAGTTTGATGTTCTGGGGATGTGGGTTCAAATCACACCGGGGCAGATGGTGGCACTTCAATCATAGAGTCATTGAGCTGTGCAGCATGGAAACAGAACCCTCCAACTTGCCCGTGCTGACCAGATACCCTAAACTGAGTTAGTCCTGTTTGTCAGCATTTGGCCCATATCCCTTTAAACCCTCCTATTTCACATACTCACCCAGATGCCTTTTAAATGCTGTAACTGTACCAGCCTCCACCATTTCCTCTTGCAGCTCGTTCCATACATGCACCACCCTCTGCGTGAAAATGTTGTCCCTTTTAAATCTTTCCCCTCTCACCTTCAACCTATGACCTCTAGTTTTGACTCCCCTACCCTGGAAAAAAGACCTTGGCTATTCAAATAAAAACAGAAAGAAATGCAGATGCTGTAAATGAGAAATAAAAACAGGGATTGCTGGAAAAGCTCAGCAGGTCTGGCAGCACTCATTGGAGAGAAATCAGTTAACTTGTCAGGTCGAGTGACCCTTCTTCAGAGCCTTGGCTGTTTACTTTATCCATGACCCTCATGATTTTATCAACCTCACTAATATCACCCCTCAACCTCTAATGGTCCAAGGAGAAAATGCTCCAGTCTATTCAGCCTGTCCCTGTACCTCAAACCCTCCAATCCTGGCCATATCTTTGTAAATCGTTTCTGAACTTCTTCAAGCTTAACAACATCTTTCCTAGAATCGAAAAAAGTATGGAATAAAAAGCTAATTTAGTGGTGCTGCTGTTAAAACCCATCTGGTTCATTAATATAAGGAAATCTGCTGTCCTTACCTGGTCTGGCCTATGCTTGACTTCAGACCCACAATAATGTGGTTGTTTCATAACTGCCCTCAGAAATGGTCTTAGCAATCCAGTCAGCTAAAGGGGCAATTAGAGATGGATAATAAATGCTGGCCCAGACCACATCCCCTGAACAAATTTTAATTCCCACACCCAGGCTCCCCACTTGCAGTGATGTGGGTCGGGCCTGGAAGAATTGCCACTCACTGGTGCTTCTCCTGACAAGACCCACGCAGAAACAGCTGACATTTTTTTGTAGCTCCTTGTTGTTTGTGATACAAATATTGGCCAGGACACCCTGTGAAAATTCCCCAGCTCTGTTCTCCCCAAAGGGGCATATTTAATGTCAGAGCCAGCCTGCAGTGTACCACTCTCTCAGTTCCATGGACACAAAGTGCCTTTAGGGGTTTTCACTTCACTCTCAGGAGAAGGGCTGAGCCCTGGGCCGCACACAAACACGGCCGATCACTGATCCTGGTGATCACTGCACTGTCACAAGAGTTGTCCTTCAGATCCCTAATAACGGAAAGCCTTGCAGTATCTTCAGCTGGAATCCCAATCGCTCCACTCCATTATTTGAAAGAGCTGCTTGCTGGTGGCGTGTCACCATATGTCACCCCCACGCCAGCCTTCAGCATCGTAAACAGCTTAGTCAGCAATTTGCCTCATCGGTGTTTGTGGGATCTTGCTGTGCAGTCACTGTGATCCACACAACAGCAATGGCTGTACTTTGAAAACCAGAACTGTCTGGGTGAAGATCCTTGAGGATTTTCAGTGGGTTAGGTTTCTGATGGTAATGCAGACTCTGAGAGTGAGTCCTCCCCCCGACTCCGGGACTGTCGGTGTTCCTTCCAACAGACACCACCCCCCCCCATTTACACCCAGCCCTGACCAAGCACACTGCGACTGTGGTTTAACATACCAGGGGAAAGATTAATTTTGCACAGATTTAAGCTAAAACCTGCAACTGCTGGAAAGGAGCAGCTCCCTGGCTAACATCTGAAACAGGAGATATGGAGGTCTGTTCCAGGAGGCAGGCAGAGATCGAGAGGGGTAGGCACACTGGACATAGGAGGCAGGCAGAAGGAGAGGACAAGGGGAAAGGGGGAGTTCCAGGGGGATAAGGGATACCAAGGGGCTTGTGGTGGGTGTTGGGATGGAGCAGTGGTAGACCAGGGGAATGGGGGTATCGGGGCATGAGGACAATGGCAGCTTTCAAGGAGGTAAAAGTGGGTAGAGATGGGGGCAGAAGGGTGAGGGGGATGGTGGGGAATGTGGGTGAATAGGGGAATAGGGAGATGGGAGGGGTGTTCAGGGGAGACCTGTGTGTGTGTGTGTGTGTGTGTGTCTTTGGGGGGCTGAGGTGAGCTGCTGGGAATGTGGGCAGTATTAATGAGATGGAGGTAGTGGGGAGAGTCCCACACCCGGGCTCCCCACTTGCAGTAATGTGGGTCAGGCCTGGGATAATTGCCACTCACTGACCCACCCCCTCCCCCCTTCCTTAGACTCCTTTGCCCTGTTTATTGGGGGTGCAGCTATTTCACACAGAAGGTGGTGTGTATATAGAATAAGTTGCCAGAGGAAATGGTGGAGTTGGGGGTACAATTACAACATTTAAAAGATATTTGGAGAGGAACATTGATAGGAAATGCCGATCACAGGTCATGGGGCTGGTTCAGATTAGGAAACTTGGTTGGCATGGATGAGTTGGGCCAAAGGGCCTGTTCCTGTGCTGTATGACTCTGTGACTCTATCCCTGGGGGCAGTTCAGTTGTGGGGGGGGCGGGGTGTTTGGGAAAGGACTTTGGGGTTTGGGGTGCGGCCTTGAAGAGAGAACGAATGGGCCACACTTGCGTTTGTCAGCTGAGGTGAGGCTGTGCTGACTCCGTTTATTCTGTTTTCTCTTGGTTCTAGACTGGCAGCAGCTCCTCACTGCAAAGCCGCATTGCAATTCCAGCTGCTCCAAAACTCAAGCAACCACACAGCAGCAGCGAGAAACAGAAACATAACAAACAGCGGGAAGAGTATCTGAGACTACAGAGCCAACAGGGCACTCAGCAGGTAGTTTACTTCTAGGCAACAAAACGAGAATTTCAATCAAAGCTAGCTTCATACCTGGCTGATGGTGTCCCTGCTGAACTTCTGCACCAGTGCCAGTCCGTCTGCACTCTCCCCTCTGCTCCTCCCCCTCCCCACACTCCTGCCTCCAATCACCCTCTCCACCCATCCTCATCCTCTGCTCACCTCACCCTCTCTTCAGCCCTCCCTACTTTCCCCTTGCCCTCACCCCTCCACTTCACACACTTCCCCCTTCCTGTCCCTAATCCCTTTGCTCTCACTCGTCCCTCTCCCTTCCCTTTCACTCTCAACTCATACACTCTCCCCCACCTTGTACTCCTTACACTGTCTCCCCTCACCCCACTCCCCCACCTCCTCTTCCCGTCCTCCTCACTCTCTCCCTCATGCTCTCTCGCTCCCCCACTCTCACCCCCTCCCTCGCCCTCTGTCCCCTCCCCAGTGTTGTAAAAAGATAATCAATTGGTAAAGCTGGAAAACTGCTGCTTGATGGGGGAGGGAGTGTGTTTTTTAAGAGCAGTGAGCCTTAAAGGGCTATTGAAGCAGATTCAGTGGGAACTTGTTTAAAAAAAAGCTTCAAGATGTAAAAAAATTGCACACCTATGGGGTAAAAGGAACTACTGGGATAACTCTACCAAAGAGGCAGCACAAGCACAGTGGGCTGAATGGCCTCCCAGTGGGGCCTGCAGTAATTGATCATTCTTACCACAAGATGGCAGCACAGCACTTGACAACCATCCTGTGGCAATGACATCGTTCTTTAAATTTTGATAAATCTTTTAAATAAAGTGTTTTGCTTCTTTCTTGTTAACATCACATTCTTTTTAACCCTAGGATTTACTTTACATCAAAGGAAGGTTCTGGGGGAGATATATTTGTGTTAAATTAACATAATGTAAATAAATCCACACTGATGCCTCTCATTTCCTTTGCCAGTACCATTACATTGTCCTCCCCACACACCCAACCCCTGCCCCTCCCGCCCCTCCATCTCTCACTCCCTCCCAAAGTCACCGTGACCTTTGCTGGTCCAGTTCCCTGGGCCGGCCCTGCCATGCGGAGGCAATACAGGGGCAAACCCCCTTCCCTTCCCCCATTTCTAGGCCCGAACCATCAGCCTTCCTGCTCCTCTGATGTTGCTTGGCCTGCTGTGTTCATCCAGCTCTACACCTTGTTATCTCAGAGTCTCCAGCATCTGCAGCTCCTACTATCTCTCAAACCCGCATTGATTGAGATGACAAACATCACTAACCAGAGGCAATATCACTTGATCAAGCCTCCAGGAACACGTATGTGACCAATCTCTTGTCACTGCCTCCCTCAGAATCCTGCTCCTCAGACACAGATTCCTGCGAGTGAGTATTTTAACCCAGCACCCTATCTGTCCCATTCTGTGTGGCTCTGGCTCATGTTTGGAAAGTCTTGGGTGTATTTATATAAAGGACATACAGATTTATCTTGCAGGTTTCAACCATTCCAGGGGATTGCAATACAGGAGTAAGACAATCTTGTTACAATGTTACCAGACTTGGTTGAGACTGTCCTTGAGCTGGAATGTTATGGGACACAATCCGGAGAGTCCAGGGCAGCAGGCCCTGCCCTTTAGCAGATTTTGCGTGATGTTACATGCCAGCTGTTAGCTGCCTGCCCCAGCAGCCTCCTACCTCTGAAGGGGCAAGGCCTGCTTCTTGCCTGGAAGTGCCATCTAATTGGAGAACCATAGCGCCACCAGGAGCTGTGGTCATTGCTGACATTGCAACCAGCAGGAGCAGCCGTGACACAGGATGTGAGGTTGTGAAATAACAGCTCAGACACAATCCCCAGAACCGAAGAGATTCTGAATCCCCTGTTTCTACTGGCCAGCCAGGGCTTCCTGATTGGCCCAGGTTAACAAATCCAACAGAGGGTCATATGGTCAGTAAGAGCCACCTGGTTCCAATCAATCATTACAGGCTGCAACACACTGGGTCAGTCAGGCAGACCCAGTGAGGGGCGGGGAAAGGGGAAGCTGCTGCTGGGTCAGGGCAGAGTGTGTTGGTTTCTCAAGGAGTGATATTCCCTTTAGGATTCCCTCCCAATGGCAAGACACCCAAGACAACAGGAAAACTCAGGAATGCCACACACCAGCCTTTCCACCTGATGTTCATCTTCGTCGGCACAGTTTTTGCTCATTTTCAACGGAAGAAATAATAGGAGATTGGCGATTTGAAATAATTGGAGATATTATGGTGATTGGCTTCCAGGATGTGAGGGCTGTCCTACAATGAGAGCCAGGATAAATAAGCCGAACACCTCTGCAGCAAAGATTCAGAGGACCTCACACACAGGAATCTGTGTGATTTGATGGGATAGATTCTGGGAGGTAGACCTCCCCAGCTGGAGAATCTAGAACACAGAGAGCTAGGGAGGCATCACCGCAGAATAAGGAACCAATCATTCAGGACAGGGAGGAGGAGAAACACCTTCACTCAGGGGTTTATGAATCTTTGGAATTCTCTCCCCAGGGAATTACGGGTGGTCCATTGTTGGGTAGAGTCAGGCCTGAGAAAGGTGGACTTTAGATCTCTCAGGGAATTAAGGGATAGTGGAGATATCAATCCCAGCTTGTATTTGTATCTCTTATGTCCAGATGATACCTGTTGTCCTCAGCCAATTATATGTGACCTATCTTATCACCGCTGATATAATGAGTATTCCATGTATGAAGATTCTAACGTTAATTTCTTGTCTCTTTCCCTCCTATCCTTGCTATTTCTGCTTTGCTTTGCTGTCTTTCCATTCTGTGTTTTGGATTACCTGCCTGACCCAGTAATGCCCAGTACTTGCCCCCTTCAGTCTTCTCATCCTGTAACAATTATGGGACTTTTCTGCTTAAGGACCAAAGGCTTGGCAGGTCTTCCCCCAACAACCACCCCCCCCCCCCCCCGCGCCCCCCCAGCCCCCGACCTCCCTGACCAGAACGCCTCTAGAAATCTGTGCCGAGGGCTCTTTGCAGGGCCTCTGACTGCCAGTGGGGCTAATAAAAGAACTTTGGTGATACTGCTGCTAAGGACCTTGTCCTGCTTCCAGTTTCTGGCATAGGTCCCCTTCCTATTTCAGCCAGTTTCCCCAATATTTTAACTAACCTGTGCTGAAAAATCTTTCCTTATCCAGAAGCCGGTATCACTCCTGCCCAGTCTCCAGCCTCCCTGCTATTGCTTGCTTTAATTCCTGACACTAAACGCACAGTTATTGATGCTAGTGATTCCCAGCAAACTCTCCACCTCCAGCTCCCGTGACCCCCCCCCCCAAACCCCGTCATCCCAAAATGTCTTGCTTTGCTCCTTTAGCTGCTGCTGCCATTTGCGCTGATTCGCTGCAGCTTTGGAGTCTCTAAAGAGCTTTCATTTCACCGGCTTCAAGCAACGTGATCTTCTCTGCAGTCACCACTCCTTTTCCCAGTCCCCCACTGTCCCATTTCCTCCTCCCCTCTCCCTCCCTTCCCCAGTCCGTGTCCAATCAAGGGGACTGTGAGAAGAGGATGATGGACAGTATGCATCGTGGAGCTCCAGTGTTCCTGCTCTCAGTCACCATCTGCTAATCCATCACCTGCTTTGACCCAGAATACAAACTGGTCTCCGAGCTGTAGTGTGCCAGCTTGTATGTTAATAGTGGAAACAGCACAAGTGATTGATAGATATATCACAGTAGAATAGATGTGAAAATGATGAAATATTTTGTAAAAAATAAAAACCAAAAAAACTTCTCATCCTGTCCCTCTCTTTCTAAATTTAGTCTCTATATCTTCTTTTACACTTTATCACATAAATTCAGGTCCACAATCTCGATTACACAGCAGCACTGAGCAACTGTTCCATTCATGTTCTGCCGTGCAGTCACTGGCTGATACATTCCAAACCAATTGGTTATCTCACTGATTATATCGAATGCTCTGATTTGGGTGGAATATTGGCAGCTTGAACTTTGCATTGGTTCTTGGAATGTCAGTCCACGTGCAAGGAGGGGCAGATGGTCCCTTCACCTGTGGTCTCCATATGTATTGGTACAACATTGTTTTACTGCCCCAAGAACCTCCCATCCCTGTAAGATACTCGCCAACTGCATCCGTAACTTGCCACTGACCTTGTTCCTTCCACCAGCCTGTGGTCTCAGTTTTCATTCTACATTTTAAAGGTGGCTCCTGATCACCCTAATCTTGTAACCATTTTTAAAAGTTTTACTTTCGAAATTAACTATGAGCACTATATTACAACAGAATAAAAGTTCAACTCTGACAAGCTCAGCAATGCTACGTAGGGCGTAAATGTGATAATGTGAAGTTTTCCTGTCAGTTTCTTACACATCCAGCTTTCTACCCATTCCCTCTCTCTTGCTGTGTCTCTCTCTTTTGCTCCCTTCTCACCTTCTCTGCTCACTCACTGTTTACCTGAATACTCACTCAGTTGCTTTAACACAGTACAGCTCTGAAACACAGTTTGTACTTGATGCTGATTGAATACTAGCCCGTAGAATGGTCCAGTGGGTGAAACACTATGAACTGGAAAACTTTACCTTAAAATAAATAAAATAAATTAAATCCACAAGAAGAAATAATATTTATGAAAGCACAGGATTTGAAAATAGAGAATATGAAGAATGATTTATTTCTGTTAAATCAATATCTAGAGCTGCAGATTATATATATATATATATATACATATATATCACTGGCAGAATCATGTGTTCACTTATTCTTTTTGTATATTGTCTTAAATGGCTTTTTTGTACAAAGAATAGTATTCATAAAGCAATTAATTGGAATTGCAGGAAGTTTCTTTACATTTTAAGTGAAGTCTTTTAACACTTTGTATTAAGTTTATGTGAGTATTGACTCTCCTTTGGTGTATGACTATTTGTGTTTGAATGTAATTGAAGAGGGATGAGTTTGGTTTGGATGTGATTAGCTCCCATTTTATAATTGAGCACACTCTCGGTTGGACTTCCTTAATACAATCTCACAGGGGCCAGCTCTTTCTTAATGTGGGAGTTAAGCTCTGACTGTTACACAGGCTTTCCCCCCCGCCCCCCCCCGCCCCACCCCCGATTCCATTTAAAACTTCTGCCTCAAAACAGGGGAAAGATTTTTCTGTTATTAAAACTTTTTATAGTGTTTTATAAAGTTGGGGGGTGGGGTCCTGGTATTTGTTTTGCTGTTGGTGGGCAACCTGCACTCAGTACTTCACAAGCTGTGGGCTTTTACTGAAGGCTTGACTGGAGAGCAGCTTTCAAAAATTTGTTGATTTGTTCATTTTTAGGAAGTGCCAACAGTCATTCAGTCATTCCCCTCACTGTCCCTGTGTATGGTAATATTGAAGTCCTGCTCACTTTCTTAATGGGAATTAATACAAAAATTGTTTTGTTACTTGGTGAGCATTAATTCCCTTCCAAATGTGTTCAGCCCTGTTTGAGAACGGTGTAACGACCAAAGTGAACTAAATCTGCAACAGGACCTCCAAGAATAATGACCCGACATTTCAAATAATTTCGTAAGAAACCCTGTTAGTTTGGGGAGAGAAAAATAGAATCCTCACTTCTTGAGGATTTAGTTTCTTCATCAAATGGTTCCAAATCTCCACTGTACAAAGTGACACCAGGTCAGGAAGCAGATTGAAGCATCTGTGTTCCGAAAGATATGCTTGGTCAAGAGGAGCGACAGGCTATGGGATACTTTTCACTTCGTCCTACCACGTCATTTTAGAAACACCAGAAACAACGCTTTCCCTTCAGAAGTCATCTTTTACTTTCTCCCATTAACATACCTCCCACAGAGCTATGCTCTTTCCATCCAGAGTATCAGGGATTTCCCTTTGGCTAATGGTAAGTTGTGTGGCTCTAGAAGCTGAAGGCCAGTAACTACTGGTGATGAACTCGGAGAGGCAAGGTGTCTCTCTGTACGAACCTGAGGATATTATGTTGAGGATAAAGTATTTCATTTCCCAGCATTGACACTTTCAGCATGATACAACACGTTCACCTCCCCACCCTTCCCACTCCAAGAGAATACTTTCTATTTCAAAAAAATGAGAACTGTTAATATTTTACTTAAAATGATTGAATTAGTCAATCAAATGCCAGCCAGTAATTATGTCGTTGAGATCCTCACAAGATTCCCCTCATCTCGCACGGAAACAGGAAAAAACATGCAAATCTCTTCACCATCGGAGAAGATTACAGTCAACAAACTGTAGGAGCACCAAACATTCCCTTCAAAATTATTGTTGAAAAAGAATTACTTTTAAATTTCAGCCAAAATATGCTGGAAATATCTATTCTGAATTTTGGTCTTTTCCAGTTTGATTAAAAGGCGGTGATTGTCTTGAGATGTATCAAATGTGTGTGTTTAGAAGAAAACATTTAAAAAGTTCTATTTAAACAAAATGTATAAGTGAAAAAATACAAGATGCCTTTTTTAAGCTTTTTTTAACATGTGTGACATTTTTCATAGTCTCCTGAAGGATATGTCAGTAATCATATAAAACATGAACTTCACCTTATTCCTGCTTTTAAATAATAAAGCGTTCCAATTATGCATGTATATGCTAAGAAATTGCACGATGCATCTAGATTAGTGTCTGTATGTATGTGAATCTTAACATAAAGAATTTGTGAAAATCTGGATACAATAGGAACACCTTTTGTTTAGACTGTGAATTTTTTTTTCCTCTGCTGCATGGGGCTTTACTGTTCGGTCAGTAAAAGCTGTAATTGATTATTGTATTAAACATATCTACAGAGTTTTTGTAAACTGGGATCTTCCATTTGTAGAGTTAGTGAGATGTGTACTGAAAGTCGATGCCATGACAATCCGTAATTAATGTGGTTTCTGTGAAGAGATTAAATAAAGGGATTGCATTTTTGTAAGAGTATTTTGAGATTGTGTCATTACCTTGTGTATATTTATTCTGATGAGATTGCAAAATCCTTCATATATCCCACTTTTGTTACCAGTCAAGACTGCCTCGTACAGTCAGGGTAGTGTTTGTACTGCATCGATTTGGAAAAAAAAATTTCTCCCTCATCAGTGATGGTGAATAGTGATGAAAGTTCTTTTGTTCTTGTGCAGTTTTGGGACCACATCAAAGAGTTTGATTTCAAGACAGACTCATCAAGGAGAAGGCAAAGCAAGACTATCTTGTAGTTTAGGATTCTGTAGAGCTTTGTTTATTGTTAACACTGTGCACTGTTATACATGGATCATCAGTGACATAACAATATGCTTTGAACCCTGGTATGTTGTGAAGACAGTGTTATCTACATCTACTTTTCTGTTCACTTTAACAAAAAATCTGTCTGCTATATACTTATATTTGGCCTGGGGGTTGTAATTCTCTAATCCATTTCCACTGTTTTCTAAGGTAGAGAGTTTTAAAGTCACACATATCTCAGAGAGAAAGAATCCTTTACTAATCTCTGTCCTAAAAGGTTGTCTCCTATTTCTGGACTCACCCACAAGAGAAAACATCCTTTCCACATCCAGCTTGTCAAGACCATTTAGGATGTTGTACACTTTAATCAAGTCACTTGTTTAAATGCTGGTTGAAACAGGCCCAGCTTGTCCAAGCTATCTTTATACAACAGCCTATTCATTCTAGATATCCTTGTAGTAAACCTGCTTTGTTTCTTTAAATAAGGAGACTAAAACTGCAAAATTCAAGGGTGTGGTCTCACAAATGCCATGTCTAACTGAAGCATAAAATTCATACTTTTATGTTTCAATTCCTCTCATAATAAAGGACAGCATTCTATTCACCTCCTTGACTACACACCATACTTGTATTAACTTTTTGTGACTTATGAACTGAAATATCTATATCCTACACACCTTAGAATTCCAGCGTTATTCTCCATTTAAATATTACTCCAACTGCTACATCTTTGTTTACCCAGCCACTTACTTTCACCTGCAAACTCCTTATGTCATCCTCCAATATACTTTTCCTACCTATTTTTGCCCTAAATGTTAATTGTTACCACCATACCTTTATGAAAAGTTGAGGCTCCCCAGCATGATCTCCTGTGCTCCATTCCACCTATCACATTCTGCCAAGCAAACAAAGACCCAGTTACATATACTCTCTGAAGTAACAAGGTATAGAGCTGGATGAACACAGCAGGCCAAGCAGCATCAGAGGAGCAGGAAAGCTGATGTTTCGGGCCTAGACCCTTCTTCAGAAATTTCTGAAGATGCACCTGCTCTATTTAATCTTTGTGACACAGTTCAAACGTGCAGTATCTGAAATCTGACTCACCAATTTCTCCTTAATTAATTTCAGTGGTTCTCTTACCTCATGCTGAAAAACTAATTCAAATGGACTGAATTTAGTTGATTCATTAGGTGCATACTTAATTGCAAAAGCTACAAATGGAATTCCTTTACCCCAATTCTCTTGACTATAAGCAATCAACATGGTCCTTAAAGTTTGATGCCATCGTTTTAATACTACCTGCAATATTGAATGACTTGCAGTGGATTTGAATTGTTTTATTCCTAAGCTGTCCATGATATCCTTGAATAATTTTGATGTAATATTTAACTTTTTATCTGATTGTGTCTCTGCAGCTAGTCAATATTTGAGTAAAAAAAAGTAACTCTTCTACAATCCTTTTAGCCATGGAAATCTAGAGTCACATCTATTGTGGTCAACGAATACAGATTCCCACTTTGTTTGAGGTAGGGGTACTATGCAATCAATTAAGAATCTTGTAAAAGTGAGGATGGGTATTAAGAGTGCTGGCTTTATCACTGTCTGAAGTTTTCTAATTGCCTGGCACATATGACATGTCTGGCAGAATTCTTATGCAGTTCAGGCCAATAAAAATGTTTGTACTTTGCCTCAAGTTTTCCTTACTCCCAAGTAACTTTCAACTGGTTATTCATGTGCTGCCTGCAACACTTCCTTTCTATAACCCACAGGAAATAGTACTTGATGAACTTCTCCCCATTTCTCATCTGCCTGAAGATGTGGTGGTCTCCATTTCTGGGATGTACTCAGGTTCTTCAGTGTATGATTTTTGATACAACTGCTTTGGTTTTTCATCTCTCCATTTTATTTCAGCTAATTTCTCTGACCTAAAAATGTTCACTTTGTCCTTTTATTTTTCAAACATTTGATCAGTTTCTGATAACTGAACTTCAACTTCCTTATCTTTATTCTTTGATTTCTGCTCCTGTTTCCACCTGTGGCTTTGTGACCTTGCTCCCACACAGTCAGACAAAGTCCCAGGATATACTTCCTGTAACACCTCAGTTGCCCGATTTTCGACTGGCTTTTCAACCACAGTAGGTAACACTCCCACCTGTGGTCCATCTATATCATTACCAAGGATAAACTGCATTCCTGGAATCGAGAATTTCTCTATTACTCCTACTAACACTTCACTTTTCAGCAGACTCTTCAACCTCACTTTATATCATGCAAGTTTTTTTGGATGGGAATGTAAGTATTGAGGCTAGTGGCTCACATTAAATCCTGTCCACATACTGTTTGGCCAGCCACTCGTATGCTAATAACCCTTTCTTTGTTGAATCTTTTTTGGAGGAAAACACATGAACGAATGTTATTATGCCATCATGGGCAATGAGAAGACATCAATAAACATGGTGACATTTTGGATTTTACACAACAGCCTTGATTATGAACATTTTTTTCCAAGTACAAATTGCTAGTTTTTGTTGGATATATTCTTGTTAGTTTTGTTGTATAACTAGCAATATATAACTACCTCACCATTGTCACTGTTGTTCTCCTTCTTCAATAATTTCATAATGAATAAGTGTCAAAAGGAGTTCTCGTAGTGCAGAAGACAAGTACTTTCAAATCTGTAAAGTTTCCCAATCTAACAATTAAATTCCATCTTCACAGAATTACATTCTTGACCAAATATTAACATTTTTATTCAACTTATTATGTGATTCACTAATAATAAAAACCCACGCTAAGCTTATTGGAGGGGAAGTCAGTTTATTTCCGTTGTTAAAAAACAGGATGGTGTATTATTTAAAGCGTCTTCTTTTGCATATACATTTACAGTTGTAAACTTTGAGAAGTTCATGCAGAAACTAACAATATCACATAGTTCTTTTATGGCCAGTTGGCAAAGAGGAAATATCAATTTATATATTTATGTTACATGGCTTTTGTCAGGGTTGACATTCTAGAACATATTTACAATATAAGCAGTTAACTTTACAGCAAGTTTGCATAATTCATTGAACTGCACATTGTGTATGGAGAAAGTTCATGTTGACAGCTTTGTTCAATGTTCCATTGGAATGCTTTTTTTTTAAAAATGGAAGCTCTGAAATGCTTGCGTGTCAAACAATCTCAATACTGTAGGTAAACAGCAACATTAGACAAATAATAATACAAGCTGGAAAAGTCTGGCTTAAAGCCTTTCCCTTTGGGTATCAGGTCTTATTAATTTCCTTTTTGGAGTACTATAAAGTTTCTTTTGACAGTGCAGCTGTTGCTCCTTTAGCCAGGGGTTGGATGATCAGTATTTTATTCCTTGCCTCAATGCTAAGGGTCTTACCCCTTCCCACTGACCCCCAATCCTCGCCTTCATGTGGTTTCAATCCAGATGCCAGGATCAAGGTGGTTGGATTTGGTACTGGATTTTAGACCATTCAGAGCCCATAGTTAGGATAACACAAAACATAAGTCATTAGCACAGATGTATGTGATAGGCAAACAGCATGACAGGTGTGCCACACACACAGTTCTGTCCAGGCTTATTCCAGCATAGTTCATGGAAAGCAAAATGCAATTTATTTAGAACTGTATTGAAAAAAAACTACAGCTAAGTAACATTTATATTTAATTTTAAAAAAAATTACTAAGTTATATTAACATAAATCCCACGGAGTCTGAAAACAGACCCTTGTTAAAAAATGACTTGAAAACATGAGGCACTTTCCAGGGAAAAGTAAATAAAACAAAGATAGCTAACTACAATTACAGATTACAAATCAAACTTAATACCATATTAAAATGACTGTTTTAAGGTGCATTTGCACATCGTGGAGTAATGTTCAATTTCATAGACATTCACAAGGTTTTTTTTAAGATGATGTCATCGGAGAAATATACATATTTATTGATAGTTTTTGGCAAACCTTGATCATTTTGGAAGTGGATCTTAATATGTATACTATTTTAGAATAAACAGTTATGAAGCAAGGGTTCAGCACAATGTTTTTAAATCTGGCACCATTGGATAAAGATGCGATCTTCATTTAAAGCCATGTTTCTACAAGAACGGACCATAATTTTGCACTTATTTAATGCTTAGGGGAAATATTATCTATTATCTAAGAAATTTCTGCATGCAGTACCAATAAAATGTTCAGCATCAAAATGGTCTATTTGCCATTTTAATGCGCCATGTATGCAAAAGCACCAAATTACACAGTACAGTAATTTCAGATTGCATTGAACTCAATGTTATTTCACATAACTAATAAGGGGAATCATAAAATTTAGGCTGGTTTACACAGTAAAGTTGAGTTTGAATCCAGCTGAAGTTATCATTTTGTTAAATCAAAGATGAGTGACTCAAAGCTGCTAATCAAATTTCCAGAAACACACTGATGTAGAATAAGGGGTTGCCATTTCTCGTAATAAGAATACCGCTTACTCTACTTCCAAAACCATTATTTATCTATCTGCTCATCCTTTATATTTTCTAATCAACCTGTTCAGCGATGTTATAACACACCTCTGCAGGAGAAACTTGCATGTGGGCTTCCTGGCTCAGGGAACACTACCAATGCTTATTCTTTATTGTATATTTTTTAAATGCCAGGCACCTGAGTTATTATGTGACTACATTTCATAGACCTTATGCAAAATATCTGTAGGTAATTTAGTGGCTTTTAATGCAGAAACATGTCGTTAAAGTGAGTTCACTTCTGGTTCTAGTTAAAAGGTTTTTAAAAAATGCATTTTAAGGATTGTTACTGAGTTTTTAATTCGACCTGAGCAAGCTGTGGAGCAGAAGTATCGAAAATTAAAAATTCAAGTAACAGTAGAAACAAAAAAGTGCACAGAAGCACTAATGTAAACAATGCAAACAAAAATATATTATATATTTTATATATACACGCATAGGTTAAATGATCAATATTCAATACAAAACCATACAAAATCATACAGCCTCAACTGTAATAAGCCAAAAGCATCAGGAGCCAGTTTACACAATAGTTTATTATTTCTCCCCAACTAACTGCAAGTTTAGCAATGACTGTAGTGATGCCAATAATAACGTTTATGATATACAGTATATACAAGCCATGATTTTATATAATGACAGAGCTAGCTTGAGGGGATATTTGGCCACTCCTAGCCCTCATTCTCTTAGGAATTTAGTGTCATTGCATTATGTTAAGTAGTAACAGCAAAATATTTGAAATGTAGATGATTGCCAAATTCAAGACATCAGAAATCTAAAATAAATGCATGTGTACATGAACTGTTCATCCCTTCCTCCTGAAATTTAATAGAAAAGCTTTCAAAGCATGAAATTAGAAAAAGGAAGAATTGCTAGATTTACTAAATGTAAATGGTAAATGTGGTTTGTAAATAAAAGAACAAGTAGTCAATTGATTAATTACAATATTTGATATGGCAGAGAGTCATCCTAATTAAACCAGGTTCAGGACAGTAAAACAAAATAAAAAAACAGCAGATGCTGGAGATGTAAAACAAAAACAGAAATTGCTGGAGAAACTCAGCAGGTCTGGGAGCATCTATGGACAGAAAGCAGCATTAATTGTAGTTCTAAAGAAGGGTCACTGGGCTCGAAACATTAACTCTTTTTCACTTTTCACAGGTGCTGCCACACCTGAGATTTTCCAGCAATTTGTTTTTATTTCAGGTTCAGGACAATTCTGGGCTCTCTCTCAGTACAAAACCCTCACGTGCTTGCAGAGAAACAAACAGTACTAGTATTGTTGAGGTGTGTCCACTAGGTGATGGTCCATGGAAATTGGCATATCAATTAATTGTAGCACTGAGGTAAATCAGACAAGTCCTACAAAGGAGCTTAAATCCATAATCTTGAAGAGTGTTACAATGGAACTATTATACGCTGCAGTGGGTAGGGATCAAAGAAGATGAGGGGCTGTAGATTCTTCCTCAGTGTATGAACAAAAATGGGCTGAATGTTTCATCTACCTTGTGAGTAAAGCGCATGAACACTATTGGTGAAGTTTCAAGTTAAATACATGTATCCTTATCTCTTTCTTTGATGGTGTGAATGGGGTTTGGAAATTAAACGGTTGCCGCCAGATAATAAGAACGCTCAAGTCAGAGACACAATATAGAACCTTTGCCATTTGTTTCAAAAGTACTGAGCAGCTTGTGAAAAAAGCAATGTTGACTTTGGATGCAGTTGCTAACTGCCTGAGCCACGGAACCATGCTGTTTTGGCAGGAATTTGGAATTAGTCTAAATTATCTACTTTCAACTGAGTTATTAGCCACATTGCCATTCTATTGCCATCACATGTTAAATAAAATGTGATAGAATATACAACTTATTTGCACTGTGTTCAACTGGGGAATCCAACCATTGATAGGAAACAGGCAGCTGTCCCATAAAACCAGGATAAAATTACTCATTCATTATGGACTAATTATTTGACTTGTTTGAATTGTGTGTGTTGCGAGTTGAGAAAAATCTAATCTTTCAGTTACCTCATTAGTGAATAAATTTTAAAACATCTATGGTGTTCAACTGAAAATCTCTCCAAAGCACAAAGCCAAACCCCAACCCACTCTCATGTGTGAATTAATGCAACTATAATTATATTCATGTGATCCTGTGATGTGCAAAGGTTACATTAGCATGACGAGTGACCAAGACAACAAATTCATAAGTGCAAGTTAACTAAATGTTACTTCTAACTGGTTGAAGAGCAGAAAACATGTGGAATGTTTATGTTGGAAAGCAAAAATGGGTGGGAAATGTAAAAGGATTCTACGGAAATTATATTTCCAAAACTAATCTGAATTCTTTTTTGTACAGGTCCCTTAACAAAATCATTTTTTATTTCTTTAATATATCATCTGGTCCACTAAAACCTCCCAGCCACACTTTGACTGCCTGATCAATGTTCCAGAAAGCGCAGACCAGTTTTGGTGTATAGATGTTTCAATAACAGCTATTTTCTGTGTGTAAAGCCAATGTTAACTGGCATTCCTGCACCTGACTTGAGATCAATCAGTTCAGCAAAGTCAAGAATAAAGACCAGGATCAAGCCAGAGACCATTCTCAACCAAAACTACTGATGGGATTAACTGGAGAATATCAGAGGACCTTTTTGAACACTGTTGTGACTACAAACTGCATGTAGAATTGATGTGAACTCCATGATACTACGCTGTCCCTTTAAAGGTGCAGGGTGTACTGGACACTAAGTACTACCTCAGTTTATTACATTGTGATTAATATCAAATTTATGTTCAAATTCATACTATATGTTTTACATATCAAACAGTAAAATACCACTAAAAATTTACGCTAAAGCAGCACTGAATCTATGAAAAACTATTTGACAAATGTTTTAAAATCTATTTCAAATCATATTTACATCAAAATTCAACATCACATACTTGGACCATTCTGTTATAATGATAATAAGATGCACAATTCATGAAATACTTCTCTCACTAATAAAGACAATTTATCAAATATTTTAACATAGAGATAGCAACTGCAAGAATGACATCTTAGTTAAATCACAAAATGTTATCTTGTTAGATTGGGAATTGAATCTTTAATAAATAAATACACATTATAAATAATTCTGTGATTAGTGCATTAGTTGTAGAAAATTATATTTAAGAGAACAGGTTAAGTCTTTTTACAAACTGAATTCTTAATAACTAAACATAAATTAAATCTCTGATAGAATAGTAGCATGTTAAATTGTAATAAGCAAAACCTATTCTTGGATAGGTTAGAAAACTTTAATCAAGTACCCTGTTGATGAGAGTTTCATGACTGAATTCTGTAGCAAATATTTAAAACAAATTAAGTGCTGTCAACTATCTGATCTGTCCACAACCATGAATTCACTAATTTTCTGAGGGTCAAAAATAAATGAGGGGATTGGTCAACTTCAAGCGTCATGAACCTTATCTTCAAAATTATGCATGGATTTGGAAATCCCCTTGCCACTCCGCATGTTGCACCCTGCAACTCCTGTGGAAGTGCAGTAAAACCCCCATTTTGGAAATGACAGGATTTATACCACATTTCTAATGAAGCTATGGCAGCAGGGTGGATGCAGCTGCAAGGAACTTACTGGCCAAGTGCTTCACCCCATTTAACATACCAGTAACCAGTTACCAGCCTCAAGCACTAAAAATTACTTACCGTTGACATTTTTGCTGAAGGCTGATGGTTGCGCTTATTTGGATTTCTGGTTGAACTATTTAATTAAGGATGGCATTCTGGCACAATTGGTTCTTAGATGAGGAACATTTTAAGTCAGTCAAACATGGTTTTATTCTGATTGCTTCTTTAATCTACATTCTCTCAGATTCACAGAAAATCCTCAAAGGAAATCCAACAATTGAACAGAGTGGACCTACACCCAAGATTCCTGTATGGGTGTATTAAACACACCCTAGGTTGTTCTTAAAGTGCTCACTGCAAACAGATCAGCACAAGGCTGCAATCTGATCATCTTCACCAATTCTCAGTCAAGGATGGTATCCAGAAAGCGCAAAATGCAAGAACGTGAAGTGGAAAAAACGATAAAATATTTGGCAAATAAGTATCAAATTCTGTCAATATTTAAATTCAGTGAAAGGACACTAGGATTTGTGCCCCACTCAGCAAGTTTCAATTACAGCAATTCTATCAGGAAGTGCTGGAGCCAAATCAAGAGAGTAGGAATTACAGGATAATATGACAAAGATTTCACTGAGAAATAGCTGTATGCTACTACAGTTCAGTGAAACGAAAGTCATATTTGCCTATAATTGTTATGTAATGCTATTTTGTTAATTAGTTTTTCTTGCAAGACAGACGTTTAACGATGTATCACACTTCTTTTTCTTTCTTTTTGTTAACTGAAACTGAGAGACAACAAGTTTTACTTGCAAAATATGCAAAACAAGTGAAACATACTTTCTATAGAGTAGGATACACCCTAGAAAGACAACTGCAGTGAATTCCAGGTCAACCATGTTAAACTGAGCAACCAAAACTGAGATTTTTAAAATTAAAACCGATTGATAATAGAAGGAGAAGAAGCAAGTTCAAAAAAGTAGTTGCTTTCATACTAACTATAAAAGCATGATCAAAATGTTAGTTTCTAAAAACACCTAAACTGCACCAACCAGTAACTAAATACAACCAATTTACTATCATTTGCTTTTTTTAAAGCCCAAATCCACACTGCTCCGCAATAGTCCATAGTTGTGCCAGCACCTAAAGGCAAAAATAAGTTAATGTTTAGTTAAAGGTACTTCACCAGAATAGTTAACTTATGGGTCTCTAGTTTAATTTGCTGGTGTTGTGTGACTTCTGACTTAGTTGGAGTATAACCTGTGTTTTTAGTTTGCAATTCTTGATTTTTGCAAGGGTCACTTAAAAATTCCAATCAGCCACTTGTGAATATAGATCTGATGTCTACAGAAAGAATTATATCAGGATTCTTAACTTCCAGATGGAAAGTCGCTCTGTCTGAGCCTGTGAAAGGAAACCAAAAAAATCTCCACAGAAACTATGTTGGGAACTGAAAATGGTCATTTTTTATTGGCATTTGTTTCAGTGACAGCAAGAGATCATTCAAGGCCCTGCAGAAACTATTCTTAATGAAAAAGGCTTTTTTTTATCAGTCATTTTTAAATTATTCCCTGTTATTTACAAATAATGCTTTACTTTTTTTTTAAAAAAAGGAGTATTTTGAATGTCTCTTTAGCATATTTCTTCAGAGGAAGAGTGAAAATTAGAAAAATTCCAAGCAACAGATAAACAATATTTCACAAAGTGGACATTGTTTGAATGAGGGAAGATAATAAAAGTGCAGTAATTACTGCTACTTTAACTTGGAATGCTAGATTTTAAGCTTATCTCTCAAGGAGAAGGCTTTTTTTTGTAAAACTTGTTAATTGGGGAAAAAGGCAAACCCATTACTTGGCCTAGCTCCTGAATATTTTAGCCTAAACTAATTTCAATCAGAGGTACTGATGGAATCGAGAAGAGGGTGCATATTTCTGAGCCTTCGTGTCTGTTACAGGCTTGGTAGAATTTGAGTCACTGTCTCTAGCTTGACCTGATGTCAAGGTAGTTGATGGGGATGACAGTGAAGTAGGATGCTGACATTCTGAATTGTTATTGCTATTTGAATGCTTATTATTGGGTCCTGGCTGTTTAGAATGTAAACTATCAGTCTGGTGAATCAAACAATTTTTTGATTCTAAATCGATTGGTTGTACATCTCCTCCAGTATCCAAAGTTTCCCTCAAATTGACATTTTTCTCAAACTGATGCATGGTGGATGGTTTGCCCGACCTGTAGCCACTGTCTTTACTTTCCAGTGGTGTATCCTGGCATTCTCTAAAGTGAAACTCTGATAAGTCATTCTGCACCACTACTGTGTGTCTCCTCCTAATGTTCTTCTTTCTCCTTGTCTCTGGAGAGTTCTGTTTTCTCAGCCCTACTCCAAACATATCATCTGCAGAAGTTTTCAATCGCAGTTTCGTGTGATCAGTCAGTGCTTGTTTTGATGTTTGGGTTACATCATTTTTGTCAGGGTCACACTTAAGAATATTATGTTTGTTGGTGAGATTGGGATAATTCAAATTATCAAACAGATTTATTACCACTGGGGACTCATTACCTTCATTGATTTTTGCATTAAGTTCATGTTCTGTTTTTGGTTTGGTCAACTTCTTTCTAGCCAATGTATCGCACTGGATTAATTTGTGAGAATTAAAAGATGGTCTACTGTTGAGTTTGTGTACTGGAATTCCTTCTTTGTCAGAGCTTGTGTTGCTATCTGACTCATGGCGACAAAGTCTGCCTCTTTCCTGCCGTGAGTGCGAGGCCTTGCCTGGCAATGTCCGTGTAAGATAGCCACTTTCATTGTCTGTTTCAATGGGGCCTCCATACTCACTGATGAGCTCGCTTCTTTCATCATCAGCTTCATCACCCCTGCTTTCTGCAATCGATTGTACCTCAGAACTAAAGTTGTGATCTAGGGTTGTTACTGTGGATGAAATTGTCGAATATCCTGAAACAACGGAGCTAGCATCAGTGGGAATTGTCTCTCTGTGCTCCATCTGCCACATCTTCAGCTTGGGATTTCTGGAAAATATTTCACTATTACTGTGAGACTGAGGACTTACAGTAGTTGTCTGGCTACCTGTACTGTTTCTTCCTTCTGAATCCAATAATTTGAGGGAGGGTCCTTCTTTAAATGAACATTCAAGACCAACTGAGGATGGACTACATTGTGGAGATGAAGAGTTTAGAGTGGATTCATCAACATGCTCCCACTGGGATCTCTGGATATCGCTCTGTTTGGAATTATTAGATTCTCCTGACATCTTCTGAAGTTCTTTATTAGCAATAGGTTGACGAATTTGCTGTACTCCTCTGTTTCTGGTATTTGCCAACTGTCTCTCCTTCTGTTCAGTTGCATCTTTCTGTCTGTCTGCTTCTGTTTTGTCTACTGCTCCATCTTTGTTAATAGCCTTAATAGGTTCATGTTCTGAATCATCATCTGTGCTACTCTCAAGCACCTTTGCCTCTTTTTGCTTTTTTCTCTTACGGTTGGCTGCTGCAAAGATTGACATCACCAGCTCCTTGTTGTACAGATCCTTTCTGGATCCCCACGATCCCTGTAATTATGCATAACAAAAATTAGTTCCCTTAACATTACTGAAATGTTACTAAACAAAAAAAGTTCATTACCGTAAGCGGAGTAACATATTGAGTAAAGATTCTTCACCTGAACTCAGTTCTACTGAAGGCATTGTTCTAAAAATGTTAACTGGCCTTCCACCTGCTGACTGATCATCTGCAAATTTTTCACATATCTGGCTTTTTCTTATTGGTGTTTAATTATAAAGTCTGTTTTCTTTTGTGTAAAGTTGCCATAATTCCAGAGGACTATAGTGCTGTTCTCTCATTACAGACACAACTGGTGTTGAGAGTGGCGGGTTGACAAGAATGGACCTTCATGGTAACCTCAGCCGGTAGAAGAACAATCCTGTCCTACTGGCATGACTCTGCATCACCAACCTAAGCGAACCAACCCCGTGCCAATGAAGCAGAAACACACAGGACATGTAAAGATTTATGGACCACAGTTAAACTGTAGCTACAGGCAGAGTAATAGAATCAAAGATACAAACAGGTTTACAATAGGAAATTATCCACTGCTTAACAGTCAGAGTTGTACAGCACAGAATCAGAGCCTTCGGTCCAACTTGTCCATGCCAACCAGATATCCTAAATTAATCTCGTCCCATTTGCCAGCATTTGCCCTATATCCCGCTAAACCCTTCCTATTCATGTACCCCATCCAGAGGTCTTTTAAATGCCGTTAATTGTTCCAGCCTCCACTATTTTCCCTGGTAGCTCTTTCCATACATGTGTCACCCTCTATGTGATAAAGTTGCCCCTTAGCTCCTTTTTAATTCTTTGCCCTCTAGTTTTGGACTACCATACCCTGAGGAAAAAACCTTGACTATTCACTCAAGCCATGTCCCTCATGAGCTTATAAACTTCTATAAGCTCACCCAGGAGCCAACCACACTCCAGGGTAAATAGCCCCAGACTATTCAACTTCTCGCTGTAGCTCAAACCCTCCAACCCTGGCAAAATCCTTGTAGATCTTTTCTGAACTCTTTCAAATTTAACATCTTGTCTACAGCAGGGATATCAGAATTAAATTCAGTATTCCTAAAGTGGCCTAACCTCAACATGACTTCCCAACTCATATATACAATGTCTCTGACCAATAAAGACAAGTGTACCAAATACCTTCTTCACTAATTTATCCACCTGAAGCTCCACTTTCAAGGAATTATGAACCTGCAAAGGTCTCTTTGTTCAGCAATACTCCCCAGGAACTTACCTTTAAGTGTCCAAGTCCTACTCTGATTTGCCCTACCAAACGGAGCACTTCACACTTATCTAGATTAAACTACAATTGCCACCCCTCAGCCCTTCAGATCAAGGCCCCATTGTACTCGGAGGTAACCTTTCTCGCTGTCTGCTACATCACTAATTTTAGTGCATCTGCAAACTCACTAACCCATACCTCCCATATTCACATCCAAATCATTTATATAAATGACAAAAAGCAATGGAGCCAGCATGGATTCCTGCAGCACAGCGGTGGCCCAAGCCTCCAATCCAAAATGCAACCCTCCACCACCACTAAATAAAAACCGAAAGAACAGCAGACGCTGTAAATCAGGAACAAAAACTGTTCAGAGTAAGGGTCACTGGACTCGAAACATTAACTCTGAATTTTTCGTCACAGTTGCTGTCAGACCTGCTGAGTTTTTCCAGCCACATGTTTTTGTTCCTCCACCACCACACTTTGTCTCCTACCTTTGAGCCAATTTTGTATCCAAATGGCTAGTTCTCCTTGTATTCCATGTGATCTAACCTTATTAACCAGTCTACTATGCAGAAGTTTGTTGAATGCCTTACTGAAGTCAATAGATAATATTCAACACCCTGCCTTCATCAATCCTCTTCATCACTTCTTTGAAAAAAAACTTAATTTAGTGAGGCATGATTTCCCATGTACAGAGCCATGTTGACTATCCTTAATCAGTCCTTGCCTTTCCAAATAGGTGTAAATCCTATCCCTCAGAATACTCTCCAACAACTTGTCCACCACTGATATCAGGCTCAGCATCTACGGTTCCCTAGTGTTTCCTTAATACCTTTCTTAAAATAAGACGGTGTACAGGAGAAAATTGTGGCTGTAACAGCTGCTCCATTTTTGAGGTTTTTTGTTTAGCGTTGGTGCTGATTTCTTTGATTTCTTGGAGCAGTAACTACTATTTTCTAAGCTGATACATTGTTTTGAAACTTTTGGGAAAAAAAGATCCAAACAATACGTTAAAACATGAGGGAGAGCAGGTACCATGTGGGAGGGTAAGGAGTAAATGACAGGTGGGGATACAGTCCATCACATCACATGCGACTCAGGGTCAATTATACAAAAAATTAGCTTAACTGTAGGAGACAAAGAGTGATGGTACAGGGCTGTTTTTGGACTGAAGTTCTGTGATCAGCGATGTTCCACAGGGATTGGTGCTGGATCCACTTTTGTTGTTACTTATATAAATGGTTCAGGTGAGAAACCCACCGACTCACATAGCTACCTTGTATATACATCCTCACACTCTACTTCCCAGAAAGACTCTATTCCATTCTCCGAGTTCCTCTGTCTCCGTTACACCTGTTCTGATGACGCTAACTTCAACAAGGGAACCTCCAAATTGTCTGCCTTCTTCATCAACCAAGGATTCCCCAGCACTGTTATCGACAGAGCCCTCAGCTGGGTGTGACCCATCTCCTGTACTTTGGCCATCATCCCCTCTCTTCACTCCCACAACAGCAATAGGATCCCCCTGTCCTAACTACTATCCCACCGGCATCTACATTCAGAAGATCATCAACTGCCATTTCCGCCACGTCCAGACACATATTCCCCTCCCCTCCCTTCTCAGCCTTGCACATGTACTCTGGGACATTCTGGTCCACTTTTTTTCTAATCCCAACACCCTCATAGCCCCCAGCCCGAACTGCACAGCACCTTCCCCTGCACCCGCAGGTATAATATCTGTTTATTTCTTTGCTCTGTCCTCAGTATTCAACAGCCCAAACATACCTTCCAGGTGAACCAGCACTTTACTTGCACCTCCCACAATCTAGTTTACAGCATTCGCCGCTCACAATGTGGTCTCCTTGGTATTAGCGAAACAAGCATAGACTGGGTGACCGCTTCGCAGAATACCTACATTCTGTCCGCAAAACCGATCCCGAGTTTCCTTCTGTCTACCACTTCAACATACTATGCTGTTCTTTGGCCAACATCTGTCTCAGGCTTGCTACAGTGCTCCAGCGAAGTCCAGTGCAAGCTGCAACATCAGCATCTCGTTTTTCACTTGGGAATGCAACAGCCTTCTGGACTCAATTTTAAGTTCAACCACTTTAGGACTTGTGTTCTCCCATATCCTCATCCCAACCCCAACACTTCAGGCCTTGTTCAGTCTGTTATTTCACACAATCCAGCGTTAGCACTGACAGTCTCTATTAATAGCTGTGCACCTTCTCAGTTGGATTGTTATCAACTCCTTTGCCTGTCCAACTGTTCTTCTCACTGTTTGTGCTCTATCCCCACCTATTTGTTTACCTCCTTACCCACTCCCCCCACCCTAACTTCTGCACATAAACCAACATTTTTCTAGCTACCATCAATTGAGGAAGGGTGACTGTACCCAAAACATTAACTCTAATTTCTCTCCACAGATGCTGCCAGACGTGCTGAGCTTTTCCAACAATTTCTGTTTTTGTTCCTGATTTACAGCATCTGCAGTTAAATCAATTTTATTGGAGAAAATTACTGAATGAATATACTAAAAGTTGAATGCTTCTTTTTATGTATTCGTGGGACGAGGACGTCGCTGGCTGGGCAGCATTTATTGCCCATCCCTAATTGCCCAGAGCGCAGTTAAGAGTCAACCACATTGCTGTGGGTCTGGAGTCTCATGTAGGCCAGACCAGGTAAGGGTGTCAGTTTCCTTCCCTAAAGGACATTAGTGAACCAGGTGGGTTTTTTCTGACAATCAACAATGGATTCACGATCATTAGGCTCTTAATTCCAGATTTTTTAAAAATTCAAATTCCACCATCCACCATGGCAGGATTTGAACTCAGAGCCCCAGAATATTACCTGGGTCTCCAGTTTAACAGTCCAGCGATAATACCACTAGGCCATCATCTCCCCATACCTTCTTTTCTGTGCAACTCCTTATGATTTATGGTCACCAGAGATGCTGCATCTTTTGACCTTGAAGGACACGCTTCACAATTCTCCATGGATCAAAAATCATTTAAAAAATAGTTTAATTTATTTTGATGCATGCTGATTTGCTCTCATTGGACTATTAGCACGAGATTCTTGGTGAGTTGCTGATGCTATGGCAGAAGAAATCAAAAGTACTGTCATCCTACCTAAATCAAGTCATCAAAGGACATTTCCTCTGTGAGAATCAGTTTAACTAAACAGAATAACAACGGTATTATCCTTATTAAACAACATTTGATTGACACAATTTGTGGGGTCTCTTGCAGAAATATTTCTATCATTTGTATCTGTGGGTGAGGTTCCGGATAACTGGAGAGACGTTAATGTCATGCCTTTGTCTAAGAAAAGATGTAAGCAGGGCTGGGAACTATAAACCTGTGAGTTTGAGTTTGCTGTTGGGTAAATTATTAGAAGTAATTCTGAAAGATAAGTTTTGTGCGCAATTGAAGAGGTAAGAAGTGATTAGGGATAGTCAGCATAGCTCAATGTGAGGGAAATCACAAATGTTTTTTATCACAAACTTCAATGAAATCATTTTTTGAGGAAGTAACCAAAAAGATTGATGAGGGCAGAGCAGACGACATCGTTTACTTAGACTTTAGTAAAGCCTTTGACAAGGTTCTGTATGGTAGACTAATTAGCAAAGTTAGATCACGTGGGATTCAGGGTGAGCTTGCCAACTGGCTTAATGGCAGGAGGCAGAGTGATGGTGGAGAGTTGCTTTTCAGACTGCAGATCTGTGAACAGCAGTGTTCCACAGGGATCGGTGCTGGGTCCACTTTTGTTCGTCATTTATATGAATTATTCAGATGTGACTTTAGAAGGCATGGTTAATAAATTTGCCAACGACACCGAACTTGATATATAGCGGACAGTGAAGAAGGTTGTCTAAGATTACAAAATATCTCGATCAATTGGGTCAAAAGGCCGAAGAATGGCAGATGGTATTTAATTTGGATAGATACAAAGTATTACATTTTGGTAAAACAAACAAGGGCTGGACTTTTACAATTAAAAGTGATGCCTTGGGTAAAGTTGTGGAACAGAGATCTAGGCGTTCAGGTACGTAATTCTTTGAAATTTACATCACATAGACAGTGGTTAAGAAAGCATTTAGCACGCATGCCCCCACTGCTCAGACCTTTTCAGTATAGGAGTTGGGACGTTATGTTGAGGCTGTACAAGATATCGATGAGGCCTCTTCTGGAATACTGTATCCAGATCAGGCTGCCCTGTTATAGGAAGGGTATTATTAAACCAGAGAGGGTTCAGTGGAGATCTACCAGGCTGTTATCAGGAATGTAGGGTTTGACTTATAAGGTGAGGCAGGATAGGTTGGGACCTTTTCTCACTGGAACATAGGAGATTGGGGTGACCTTGTAGAGGTTTACAAAATCATGAGCAGTATAGGTAAGGCGAATGACAGGTGCCTTTTCCCTACCATGAGGGATTTCAAGAATAGGGGGCATATTTTTTAGGCGATAAGAGAAGAATGTAAAGAAGACACAAAGGACAATTTTTTTTTTAAACACAGCCAATGGTTCATGTGTGGAATGAACTTCCAGAGGAAGTGGTGGATGTGGGTACAGTTACAATGTTTAAAAGACATTTAGATAAGTACATGTATAAGAAATGCCTGGAGGGATATGGGCCAAGAGCAGGCAGGTGGGACTAGGTTAGCTTGGGATCATGGTCAGCATGGGCTGGTCAGACCGAAGGGTCTGTTTCCGTGCTGTATGACTATGACTAGCAATTGAGTCTTACCGAATGCAATTATAATATGTTTTAATTATGAATATGTAATTAAGAGTGTTTTCCTCTTCTTAAGAAATTCTGAGAAGCAGGAAGATACAGCATCATCAAGGCAAATGAAAATCATGGAGATAGCTCAATTGGTGGTAGTTAAGTTAAACCAACTGTGTTTTACCTAAGATTTTCGGCATCTGAAGATTATAGAAAGACAAAGACGTATCAGTTTTGATTTTTATGGAAGAATATCCTCCAGGCAGTGAGATTTGTCTTGATTTAAATAAAGTTAAGGTGTGTGGAGAGATTATAGCATGTCAGTCAGTAGGCACGAGTAAATCTTAGGAAAAGAAGATTGTTTAGAAACAGTAGCTGCAGTTACTGGGAAAACAGATGAATATCTAAAGTTTCCAAATATTATAGTCCTTACCTTAGACTTTGCTGAATCACTTGTAGTTGAATCTGTAAGTTTAACAAAAACAAACATACATTAGGGGCTGTTCAGCATATTAGCTATCAGTACAACTAACATGGTTAGTGGTAAACGTTAGGATCACAAGACAAAACAGTTGTGTCAATGGGCCACAAATAAAGCAGAACGCTGTAATATGGCAAAGGACTTCAAATGTAAATTAAAAATTTTAAAGTAATTATTTGCATTTTCAGTATTTTTTGCTTTGACAATACAGTTGAGGATTTTCTCCTTAGAAGTGGAGATCAAAGTGCAAGAAATAAATGGCTGACATTAAGGATATCAGCTACTTGTTTAACTATCAGATTCAAAAATAACGTGCAATTTCAGTCACCTCGGAAAAGAAGAAATCAGATGCTACGCCTGTGTTTTAAAGGAAGGGTTCCTGCAAGAAATTTGAATGCAGCCATTTTTCACAATATCCATTAGCTATTCTCTCAAGACACTTCAGCCAATATAAGAAAATATGAAAATGCAAATCTTTGATTATGTATGAGTAATTTTGTTCAGCAAGCATTGCATTATGAACTCCAACACAAACAAACATTCAGACAAGCCCATTGGGAATTAACTATTAACATAAGTATTCCTTATTTGGTGACTTTGCTAAGGAGGAATTTTCTGGAACACCATACGTTGAAAGCAAGAGACACCAGTAAAACATGTGACATCTAACTACAGGCCACACAGAACTATTTGGTTGAGTTAAGGTATAGTGGTGATCCCCAGTGACCAGTAATAGCCATTGTTAGAAATGTTCTTTTCTTGGCATCTTCTGATATTCATTAGTCCCTGGATACTAGGTTAAACAAACAATCTTGTCTACAGTTCAAACCAGTATTACTCATGTTGGCTATAAAGAGACTTGTGTGAAATGTAGCTCTGTTGAACTCACATTTGACTCTGTTCTTTGGTTCTCTCTCTGGGAAAATATCTCTTCTCCAAATGGCCTCAACACCCCACCACATGGGATCAAATCAGGAGCTTTCCATAAAAGAACTAAATTCACATCCTCTAATTTGGCTATGAAACGAATCATACTTTCAATGCAGTACACAATCCCATAATCCAAGGCTTCCTGCCATGTTAGGAAAATTTTCTGCTGAGCCTAAGATCTTCCAAGTTTAAAATAAGGTTCACTCTTCACTCGTTCAACTAAGTCAGACACCAGCTGCTAGTTACCCATTTACCTGATATACTAGAATAATTGCAGTCTAATTGAGATCACAACATGCAATAGAATAATGTAATTCAGATTTTTTTTGAAAGCTAAATAAACACTCATGCTATTGAGCTGTTGCTGAATCAGTCTTCATGGAGCTAATGAAGGGCAGCACCAAGTGCTAGATGAATTCACTGCATTGTGCTAGGCCAAACCATCCAATAGGCATTGTGAGGTTACATGTTCTGCAGATTCGCTAGAAATCAGAATATACTACCCATTAATACACCCAGTGACTGTATCAATGAGGGGTGAACTGTTTATTCAGAAAAATAAAGAACGGACTTAATTTTGTACCGGAAAGTAGAACACCTCTGTAAATATAAGTAGTAGAAGCAGAAGTAGACCAATAGGTCCCAATGAGCCTGCTCTGCCACGGAATACGATCATAGCTGATTTGTTTATCTTCAAATTTCACATGTCCATCTACCCCCGACAACCCCGATTATACTGCCTAACAAGAATCTATTCACCCCTTCGTAAAAATCAATGACTTTACCTCCACAATCTTCTGAGGCAGAGATTCTGATTTCTTCTCAACTCTGTCCTAAGGTAGTGATACTTAATTTTAAAACAGTGCTTTCTGATTGACCCACAAGAGGAAATATCCTTTCCACATTCACCTTGTCAAGCCCGTTCAGAATTTTAGCTGTTAGCAGCCATCGCTATTCTGAACTGCAGTAGAAACAAGACCAGCCTGTGCAACCTATCTATATAGCAGAAGCCACTCATTCCAGGTATTAATCTACTAAACCTCCTCTGAACTGTTTCCAAAGTATTTACAATCTTACTTCAATGAGGAGGCCAAAACTGTACACTGTATTTCAGATGTGGTCTCATCAATGTTCTACATAACTGAAGCATAACACCCTTATTATTTTGGTCTAGCAACATCTGTGAAAGAGAAAACAGTGTTAACGTTTCAGGTCCAGTGACCCTTCCTCAGTACTGAAGAAGGGTCACCAGACCCGAAGCGCCAACTCTGTTTTCTCCTTCACAGATGCTGCCAGACCTGCTGAGCTTTTCCAGCAACTTGGTTTTTGTTCCTGATTTACAGGTTCCGCAGTTCTTTTAGTTTTTATTTACCCCTATTATTATGTTCATTTCCTCTTCTAATAAAGGATCATAGCCATTTAGCCCTCTTGATATATATGCTGTGCTTGCAAACTAACTTTTGTGACTCATATACCAGAACATCTAAATCTCTTTTAATTGCATACATCAAGTGTTAATATCAAACACAGTTATGTCTTAGAGTTCAAAAGAGGACAGATAATCCTTAGCTCTATCCTACTCTAGCAGTACATATGCTTGAAGGAAACATACCAAGCTAATATGCTACATTCCATTTTCCAGGTCAGTCAATTTGTGCCCTCTTCAAATGAGACAATCAATTTAGTCCAGACTTAACGCAGTTTTGCTCAGTGGGTCCATTCCGACCGGGAGTTGGACTGTGATTGTTCAAAACTAACTAACCACCGCCCAGCTCCCAGGTTTAATATAAACACACATTTAATCAGCACATTAGGTTTCCTACTTAAGTTTAATATTAAAATTACAGCTTAATTGCACGACATGAATACATTTACTTCAATGAGGATCTTTACCAATGTTCAGCCTTCAATGACCTAAAAAATCCAACCCAGCAATCTCCTAGAACAGAATGGAGCTTGTGTATATACTCTATAAATGCAGAAACTCACTAATTATTGCAAAATGTGTAGGAAATTTGCCCGAGTTTGTCGTGACACTGAACGGGAGTGTTTTCATGGAAATTTTTTTCCAGAGCCATGGTATCCAGGTTTCTTTGGTATTTTGGAAGTTATTGCTAGAAATGTGATGTATTTCTGCTAGTAGGAAGCCTCAGCGAGCAATGAACAAATGAGCAGCCCTGAAAATGGCTAGAAGTATTTTAATATATTCCACGGTTTGTCAGGTATAAGACATGTTCTTTTTGGACACAAGATATTGTATTTCTCTCTATTTTAAAATGCATCAATTAGCTTCCCAATGCGCAAGTTAAGCTAATACAGTATTGTTATAAAAATGTACTTCAAATTATTTTTGTCACTTTGCAGCTGTAATCTGAATATTGTAAAAGAAAGAAGGGTAATTTACTCTGCAGATGTTTCATTACCGTGCTTAGTAACATCCTCAGTACAGCCTCTGACAAAGTGTCGGTGTGTTTTCCTGCCTGGTTTTTAAATTCTGGGATCCGTTGCGATAGATTGCCTCACTTCCAGGTTTCCTCCGTAGTGTTCATGTACTCTTGATGCTAGTTCCCTTCCTGTTTGTCCGATGTAGTGTTTCTCGCAGTCGCTGCAGGGGATCTTGTAGATGACATTGGTCCTGTCCATGGCGGGGGGTGGATCTTTAGTTCGGGTGCGCACTTGTCGTAGGGTTTATGTGGGCTTGTGTGCCACTCTGATGCCCAGTGGTCATAGAAGTCTTGTGGTGAGTTCTGACGTGTTCCTCATTTAGGGTAGTGTAATGAGTGTGTTGGGGGTGTGTAGAATCTGAGGATGTTACCAAGCACGGTAACGAAACGTCTGCAGAACAACAAACCAGCTTGGAGAGCCAACCAACCTCAACACCCACAACCCAAGCTACAGGTCTACTCCAAATCCTTAGGGTAATTTACCTACCAGCCTTGCTTGTTACATGAAATTTAGAAGGCATTGGTCCTTTCTGGAGTCTTCCCACAACAAACTAACCAAGATCAAGGTACCACAGTTCAATGTTTCTTTTTTAACGGAAGAATGCAACTTGCTTAAGTACTGATTTATTGATTTATTAGTTAACCCAAATTTTATTTCAACATTTGAGAATTCAAGCTCAGACAATGAAATGCTGGGTCAGAGAAATCACTACTGCTGATCCAGTGAAGAGTGTTAACATCAAGATTTCACATAGCAAGCAAAAAACGATGGAATAAAGTGAAATGTAAAGATAATTACAGAAATTTGGCAGAGTGCAAACTATATATAATTTTTTCAGAATCTAGAACTAGAATTCTACAAGTACTTGAAACATATGACTGTCTCTAAGAAGATCGCTCCAAGTAACCAATTATTTATTCATTGTTGTGGTTGGACCTCAGACACTACCCTGAAGAACTCCTGCAGAGAGGTGCTGGAGCTGCAATGGTTGACCTCCAACAACCACAAGCATCTTCCTATGTGCCAGATATGACTCTAACCGTTGGAGAGTTTTCCTCTGGATTTCAATTAATTCCAGTTTTGCTCCTTGATGCCACACTCAGTTGAATGCAGCACTGATGTCAAGGGCTGTCACTCTCACTTCACCTTTGGGATTCAGCTCTTTTGTCCATGTTTGAACCCAAGTTATAATGAGGCCTAGAGCGGAATGATCCTGGTGGAACCTAAACTGGGCATCACTGAGCAGGGTATTGCTGATAGAACTGCTGATGACACCTTCCATCATTTTATTGATGATTTATGATTTGCATTTATGTACAGGACATATTTAGGCAACTTTCCACATTGTTGGGTAGAAACCAGTGTTGTAACTGTACTGGAACAGCTTGGCTAGGGGATCGGAAAGTTCTGAAACACATGCCTTCAGTACTATTGCTAGAATGTTGTCAGGGCCTGTTGCCTTTGCAGTATCCAGGGTGTCTGACTGTTTCTTGATATCACAGAGAGATTCGAATTGGTAGAATACTGGTATCTGTAATGGTGGGGACGACTGGAGGAGGCCAAGGTGAATCATCCACACGGCTCTTCTGGCAAAAGATTGCTGTGAATGCTTCAGCCGTATCTTTTGCACTGATGTACTGGGCTCTTCCATCATTGAGGATGGGGATATTTTTGGACCTTCCTCCTCTAGTGAGTCGTTTATTCGTCCACCACTATTCACGACTGGATGTGGCAGGACTGCAGAGTTTAGGTCTGATCCATTGGTTGTGGGATCGCTTAGCTCGATCTAACACTTGCTTTTTCTGCTGTTTGGCTTAGTCCTGTTTGGTGGTTTCAAACAGGCTGACACTTCACCTTTACGTATGCCTGGTGCTGCTCCTTGCATGCACTCCTGCACTCTCCATTGAATCAGGGTTGATTCTCTGGCCTGATGGTAATGGTTAAGTGGCCATGAGGTTACAGATTGTGCAGGAGTACAATTCTGCTGCTCTTGATGGTCCACAGCGTTGGATGGATGCCCAGTTTTGAGTTGCTAGATCTGCGTGATGTCTGTCCCATTCAGCACCGTTATAATGCTGCACAACACGATGGAGGTATTCTCAATGTGAAGATGAGACTGTGCAGTGGTCACTCTTACCGATAGTGTCATGGATAGATGCATCTGCAGCTGGGAGATTGGTAAGGATGACGTCAAGTAGGTTCTTCTCCCTTCTTCATTTCCTTACCACCCGCCAAAGACCCAGTCTATTGAATATGTCCTTTAGGACCTGACCAGTTCAATCAGTGCTGCCGAGCCATTCTTGGTGAAGAACAGTGAAATACCCTTGCCATCCTCAGTGTTTCTTCCAAATGTTATTTAACATGGAGGAGTACTGATTCATCAGCTGAGGGAGGACAGGATGTGGTAATCAGCAGGAGGCTTCCTTGCCCAAGTTTAACCTGAAGCCAAGAGGCTTCATGAGGTCGGCTGTCATTGTTGACGACTCCTAGGGCAACTCCCTCCTGACTGTACAACACTGTGCTACCACCTCTGCTGGGTCTGTCCTGCTGGTGGGACAGGACATATCCAGGAATGATGACGGTGTTGTCTGAGACACCAAATTAATATAAATGCAACAAATTAAGCTTCATCACCCACCAAAAGGAGAGTAAAACATCCTGCTCCACTATCTTTCCTCTTCCTTAACTGCTTGTTTCTATACTGGATAAAAACAGATATAAGAGGCTTAACACTCAAATGCAACACATAATCCTACCATAGGAGGACAGCTTGCCAGAAATCCTAAAGAAATTAATTGGAGATTGGGAACAGGGACAGGATAAAATCAATCTAAGTAAAAATGAGGGAATTAATAGAATTGCAAGTGTGACAAATCCCAGGATGTGACTGTTTCCATCTGAGGATGTTAAGGAAAGTAGGGTAACACATTGTGGTTGCCCTAACTATAATCTTTCAAGCTCCCTAGATATAAGATTGGAGAAGTGCACATATCAATTTACTTTTTAAGGTGAAAGTGGAAAACCAGGAACTTAGAAACCACTTAGACTAATATCTGTGGTGGGGAAATTGTTGGAGTGTATAAATTCAGGATGAGGTAACTGAACACCTTGAATATTTTCAGTTGATCAGGGAGAACCAACATGGATTCAAGGCAGGTAGATCCTGCCTGACAAACCTCTAAATTTTTTGAAGAAGTGACTGGACTAGTGGATAGGGGAATGCCTATGTATGTTGATACTAAGTGGAGGCGACAAAAAGTAGGGAGAATGGGTAGGTACTTGATTTGGCAGGATGTATCCAGTGGTATCCCATAATGATCTGTGTTAGGGCCTCAAATATTCACATTATTTAAGAACAACTTGAATAATGGCATGGCAAGTCATATATCCAAACTTGCTGATGAAACAAAGTTGATAGTACAGATGATAGCATAAAATTACAAAGGGCTACTGACTGACTATGTGAATGGGCAAAACTATGGCAGATGGAGTTCAGTGTAAGAAAGTGTGAGGTGATCCATTTTGGACAAAACAAAAAGGTAGACCAGGGTACTTCCTAGATGGCATGAAGTTCTTCCAGTGGATTCCAAAGACACTCGGGGGGGGGGGGGTGCAGGCGTATAGATCTTTAAAACGTCATGCAAAGGGCAGGCAATAACCAAGAAAGCCAATGAAATGCTGGCCTTGATATCTGCAGTAATGGAGTTCAAGGATGAAGCACAAAATCCAGGTTAGTCCCTAATTGGAGGACAGGGAGCAGATCTGGGAATCACAACTCGGGAAGGACGTACTGGTTTTGGAAGGAGTACAACATGACTTTACAAGAATGATACCTGAACTTCAGGGGTTAAAATTATGAGAAGGGATTATACAAATTAAGTCTTTTTTCTCTATAATTTAGAAGGTTAACAGGTGAGCTGATCAAAGTTTTGAAATATTAACAAGAAATGACAAGCTAGATAAAGACACAACACTCGCATTGGTTGGTGATTCTAGAATTAGAGGACATTGTCTGAGAAATAGGGTCTGACCGTTCAGGAGAGATGTTAGGAAGCACTTCTACACACTAAGGATGGGAGATGTTTGGAACTTTCATTCACAGTTTTTAATTTTAATAATGAGATAAACAAATTTTTGTTAAGCAAAGCTATTAAGGGACGTGGGCCAAAAGCAAGTATATGGAGTTGAGTCATAAATCAGCCATGGTTCCACTGAATGGTGGAATAGGCCCAAAAGGCTGAATAGCCTACTCCTGCTCCAATGTTCCTAAATCCAAGAAATGTTGAATAGGTACATCCAAGTGCAGCCTAAAACCTTAAATATAGTGGTGTAGTGTATTCTGGAATGAAAGTTAATTCATGGTCACTCAAAATCCACATAAAGTATGTTAAACTGAAAACATTGCATACTTGGACTCAAATTTAACCTCAATGGTGGGCAGATGATTGCAGAGAGTGTATTGGGAACTTGTTCTAGTACTGTCCATCACGTACTATGTTAAGAGGCAGACCACACGACAAGCAATCGATTCCCCATAGCCAGCTTTCCAATGGGTGATGAGTTAAAATCTATCATTTCAAAACAAGCAATCTGGTAAAATATGCATTACCAGCTATTTCTACATTAGCAATGGCAGGAGTGATTTTGAGCTGAGTGCTCAACAAATCTGCAACTTTTAATGTTTTGGCAAAAATCTGTAGCTCGGGTTGTGGATGAGTTTGTTGACTTGCTCGCAAGCTGGCTTGTTTTTGTTCAGACGTTTCATCACCATGCCAGGTGGTATCAGCGGAGCCTCCGATGAAGCAATGTTATTCTACTCCACTTGGAATTTGTTCTGTCTGATCCGTTATGGTGAGTTCTGTCATTTCCGGTTTTGATTTGTATGGGTTTATATATGGAGTCCAATTCTGTATGTTTGTTCATTGAAGTATGGATGGAGAACCATACAATTCCTAGATGCCTCTAGGAATTCCACAGCGTGTCTATGTTTGGTTTCGGCAACTATGGTTACTTTGTCCCAGTTAAATTGATGGCCCTCATTGTCTGAATGTACAGATATTAAGGAGAGTTCATCATGCTGTTTTGCTGCTAGCTGATGTTTGTGAATGTTAACAAACTCTCCTTAATATATGTATATTCAGACAATGAAGGCCATCAGTTCAACTGGACAAGGTAACCCGAGTAGCCCAAGGCAAACATAGACATGCACAGGAATTCCTAGAGGCATGGTTCTCCACCCATACTTCAATCACCAACATACAGAATTGGACTCCATATATAAACCCATACAAATCAAAAGTCCCAATTCACTGCAACCCTCAGTGTCAGATCTACCCTTCTAGCTCCATCCATTTGGCTAAAAGCCAATCTCTAATAATTAAATTATCAGTCTTTTGACTTTAAAACTATGCACTTTTTTTTGCTTAACTCCCCTGTTATTCCCAGCCACTCTGAGAAGAAATTGAATTTGGTTTAGATTTTCAGGAAGTCCAGAACTCAGAGCTGGAGTAGGCTTGAGCCTGGTCCCCATCCATTACATTCATGATTAAACTCCACTTTCCTGCTGCTTTCTCAAACCCTTGGTTCCCCTTTTATCTAAGAATTCTACTGAAGGTATGAGGCAGAACAAAGTTGCAACAATGCAGTCAAGACACAGAATGTCAGACAGGCATGGGGCTGAATGGCTTACCGCTGAACTGAATTAAGAGCACTTTGGTAAACCTGTGATCTCATCTGACTTGCTTGTCCCAGCACGTTTTTCCAGTTTTCTGGCAGGTTTGTAAGTTCTTCTTACATCTCTACTCATGCTGCTTTTCCCCAAATGCCAATGACAGCGGCACCACAGTGACTCCTAGCTTCTAATTCCTAAAGGGAAATGGATATCAGCTGTACCCTTTCACAAAGTGGGGAGCTCAATAAAGGAATCAGGTGGCACATTGGGTCAGCAGTTAGCACTGCTGCCTTTCAGTGCCAGGGACCTGGGTTCGATTCTACCCTCGGGAGACTGGCTGTGTGGAGTTTGAACATTCCCAATGTCTGCATGGATTTCTTCCCACAGTCCAATGTGCAGGTTAGTTGGATAGGTAATGCTAAATTGCCCATAGTTTTAACTGATGAGGAGGTTAGGTGGGTTATAGGGGAATGGGTTCTGGGTGGGATGCTCTGAGGGTCAGTGCGGACTTGTTGGGCCGAATGGCTTGTTTCCACACTGTAGGGAATCAATGATCTAAAACTGGAAATGACAGTATTCATCATAACGGACTGTACAGTATAAATTCCAAGCAGAGTAGAATAACATCGCTCCATTGGAGGCTCCATTGATGATGTCACCTAGCATGGCGATGAAATGTCTGAACAAGGACAAGTAGGCTTGGCGAGCAAGTCAACAATCTCAAGTCTGCAATATACTGCAGCAAGATTTGCTAACTCTAAATTCATGGGTGGATTGCCCACTTGCTAATCTTGGAAAATACTGCAGAGATGTTGGAGCAGAGGATCAAAACCTTCTCTAAGTTTGTGAACATCTCCCAAGTGAAAAAGGTCCAATTTAACTTTGTACCTCAGGAACATTCTAAGAAACATTATACATTGTGAAAAAAAACACAGGGCCAAGTAAAAACCTTTCGTTCTTCTACACTTCTATAGAACTTCCCAAACTTGAACACGATGGATATGTTGCTGCGCTTCTCGACAAGACTGAAGCATCAGAAGGTAGAGCCTCCTCTCACTGTTTCTACTTCTCATTGATTTCACACATCACCTTAATGTGATTCATGATGTCGATTATGGGGATCTCATTAGCCGAAGAAGCATGTCAAGGCATACAGTTACACAAACCTTTCAGTGCAATTATCTACATGGCTCTGTTATCTGTAACATAGCATGCATTCTCCGGTTTTGATTTATAGCAAGACCTGGAAAAGAACATTTTTGGACAAATCAACAATAAATAACCCTACAATTCTAATTGTATAGTTACACCCTGCGTGAAATGGCAACTATAGCTGTTGTTGTATGGAAGAATGGGAAATGACACATGCTGTGGAATACAAACTGGTTCATCAACAACAGCTTACAAAGTATAAAGAGTAGTGGTAAGATTGATCCAATTATCTGAATTTTGGTAATGATAATAGATAATACTGTAGATATTATTGTGGGCAATTGTGAAACTGCATACATGAAATGCAGAAATATTTAAAAAGCATATGTAGTGCAAATTGGTCTTTAGCAAAAGAGAGGAGCTAGAGAGTTGTGGCATTTCATTTCATGCTCACCACAAATGAAAATTGGAATTCAAAGCAATATCATTTATTGGATGGTAATCCTGGTTCAAGTTAAATGGTCAACAACAGGTTTTACTTTCCTATTGAATGCAGTTTGTTTTTGGATAATGTGAATCTCAGAACCTTGAGCTCTGTGCATGTTGTTCACCATACAAGGTTAACCCAAAACACTACAGACTCCATTTGAGTCAAAATCTTAATCAGGTCAACATTTAGAATTTTATATGAATGCCTTCAATGATAATTGGAGTCACAACAATTAGAGCTACTGCCATGGTGTACAATGAAAAAAGATACTTGCTGAGGCATAAACTTAGTAAAATCACTCATTATATAGCAAACTCTGATGAAAATAAATTTGTATGAATTAAAGGAGAAGGAAAATTATAATGTTAAGGACCTGTCAGTGGATGCTGTATTAATTTGTTAGCCAAAATTGCACACAAATATTGCTGATCACACATAAACCCAAGTCTAATGCACACTCCCAACACAAACAAGCGTTTCTTTAGAACTCAACAATGCAAATGAGGAGCCAAATCATACCCGGTTTATTTCTCCATGACGTCCGCTTTAGGAATAAGAGACAGCAGAAAAGATTTTAACGAAACAGCCATCACAGAGAGAAAATTAGAGATTTTCTTCAAACAAAAATCAGCCAGGGTTCCTTAACCTCACCATCCTTATCAAGTTTGTGTCATTTGAAGGTAAGACTCCTGCACCTTTGAGCATAATGAGCTAAATTCTCTGTCAAGATACCTTTGAACAAATTATTCATTGTTTGTTGAAAGGTTGCCTAAATAGTCCACACTCTTACTTATGTTCTGTCAGATTTTTAATAGCTGGGGAGGGGAGCCCTGAACCAATACATACCTGCAATGTTTATTTGGGCAGGGTGGGTGTGGGTGGGAGCAGAATCCCTGCTTGACCCATCTCTGCTTTTTCCTTATTTCCATCCTGAATGCCCATCAATTATACCTGTTTCCTCAACAAGTTGGGCAATATGGTTTCCTTCTTATATCTGATCATTCTATGTATTCTTTGCTAAAAATTACCAAGATGTTGGTGATTCTACTTTAAAGTTAAATATTTATAAATGAATGGATAGAATTGGTGGCCATATTACTAAATCACTAGTCTCTTGACATATATTTCAAAAAATTGTAAGCTTAATTCCACCATGACAATTTGAAAATTTGTATCCAGTTGAATAAAGAATGGGAAAGTGACCATGAAATTGTCTAATTGTCACAAAAACTCAGGTATTTACCTAATGCCCTTTAGAGAGAGAGATCTGGTGTCTGTTCCCAGTTGTCCTATATGTACCTCCACATTAACTTAATCTTTATCATACTCTGATACAGCCCAAGAAGCCACTCAGTTTCATCTAAAAATGGGCAGTAAATGCTGCTTTTCCAGCGACATGCAAAATAAGTAAAATTACAGAATTCACTGCCTTGTCTAGCTATGAAGATCTGCCATAACAATGCTGCCTATTGTAAAATTCATTAGCGTTTAGAAGGTTGAGGGGAGATCTAATAGAAACTTACAAAATAATGTATGGCTTAGAAAGGGTGGACGCTGGGAAGTTGTTTCCGTTAGGCGGGGAGACTAGGACCTGTGGGCACAGCCTTAGAATTAGAGGGGGTAAATTTAAAATGGAAATGAGGAGACATTTCTTCAGCCAGACAGTGGTGGGCCTGTGGAATTCATTGCCACGGAGTGCAGTGGAGGCTGGGACGTTAAATCCCTTCAAGGCAGAGATCGATAAATTCTTGATCTCACAAGGAATCAAGGGGTACAGGAGAGTGCAGGGAAGTGGAGTTGAAATGCCCATCAGCCATGATTTAAATGGCGGACTGGACTCAATGGGCCAAATGGCCTTACTTCTACTCCTATGTCTTATGGTCTAAGACACAGTTGCCTCCTATACCATAGAGGCATAACATACACTCAATAGTTAGCAACATTTTGGCATGCTTTACCATTTTATAGGTGCTCTGCAAATGAAAGTCATTTAGAACAACCAACAGAATATGGATTTGATTTTACAGTTGTTTCTTTCACTCAGCGATAACAAACACGACAGAGTTTGACAGAAGTATTCATTAGCAGAGTAAACTTATTAGCCAAATGCATTTTAGAAAAACCTAGAAGAGAAACAACAGAGAATAAAGGAAGAACAATGCTTGTTTGAATGCAATTATTTTCAAACCACTGCAAAATCCAGCTCTGGAAATCCTGAATGATGATCATACCAGATTCTGCTGCAAATGCATAATATTGGTTTAAATTATCAGAATTGTTTATATTAACAAATGGCTAACAAAAAAAATCACTCTTTTATAATAGCTTACATGAATCGGAGAATTATATCATTTGCAATGCCAGTATCATGAACTATATTCCATGCAAACATCAATTTACTAAATAGCAGAAGCACATCTTCTTGAAAATATGCATTTGACAATGATGTCCAAAGCATTAACATCCTAAGCCTGAGAAATCAATTAATACTAATACCATCTCTAGCTGAAATACAACCAAAGCCAGAATTATGAAGGCAGTTGATCTCATATATATGTTAAACGTTCTCATTCTAAATTCCTCTCTGCACAATTTGATTCAGGTTTTAACTCAATTATTTTAATGAAGCTAAATCCTGTATAAAATCAGCAAAGGAATTTAAATGAAAGTCATTAAACCTTTACATAAGATCAGCTCTGATGCTGTTCTGCAACCTTTAGAACATGCTTTACTTTTGCCTAATTAATTTTTAAATGTATGAGCAAACTATTTATGGACGTATGTGAGAAATGACTTGGGTAGTATTAACATATTTGGAGAGGCAACGGCACAGTCTTTTATTATTGTAATCAACAGAGACTCAAGTAATATACTAGGGACCAAAGTTCGAATCCTTCCACAACAAATGGCAGAATTTTCATTCAATTAACAAAAAAAAATTAGAAGTCTAATAATGACCATGAAACCATTGTCAACTATCATAAAAACTTATCTGGTTCACTAATGTCCATAAGGGATGGCAAATTGCCATCCTTACCTGGTGTGGTCTACATTTGACTCCAACCCATAGCAATATAGTTGACTCTTAACTGCCCTCTGAAAAGGCATAGCAAGTCATTCAGTCATAGCTACCACTAGAAAATCTCAAGAGGGGAATAAAATTGTACAGTTTACTTGGCATCAACTAAGGCACTGGAAGTGACAATGATCAACACAGCCCTGTGGACCTGACAGTTATCCTTACAAATACCTGGGAGGTAGTGCCAAATTGCCTCTCAGACTAGTCAGGCAACAACCTGACGGAATCATACTCACTGAATCGTCCCTTACACCCAAACACCACCACCATCCCTCGGCATCTCCTGACTCACTGGCACAACAGACACAGCAGAACTGGCAGCAGTTGAGTGCAGTGTATGCAGTTGAGAGGGACTTGCCATGGGAATCCTCATCATTGACTCTAAAGTCTTTTAGCAAAAGGTTAATGTGGGCAAGGAAACCTCCTGCTAATTACCACGTACTGTGCCCAACTCAGGCTGATGGATTTAAGGGTTAAGCAGAGGCATGATAATAGGGTCACTGGCTAGGAACAGAGCGCCCAATGGGTTCAACCATGTTAATTACTATAGAAAAGCCCCATCTAGTTCACCAATTTCCTTTAGGAAGGAAATCTGCCATCCATATATGTGACTTCAGACCCACAGCAATGTGGTTGACTCTTGTAAAATGATCGACAGAGCCTATCAGTTGGAAACAATGTAAAACAATGCAAGACGTAAAACAATGTCAAGGTAAATGCAGCATTTTCATAATTGATGGCATATGTAAAACTATAAGGATTATAAAGAGTAGGCAGGAAAGAACTTTTCCCCTTGGTTGATGTTATCAATAACTGGGGGTATAGATTTAAGAGAAGAGGCAGGAGGTTGAGAACAATTGTTTTTTCACCTCAATGGTTGTGGAAATGCAGAACTCACTACCTTTAAGGGTGGTTTGAGGCAGAAACTCTCATGACATTTTAGTATTTAGATATGTCCTTGTGATGTCAAGGCTATTGGCCAAGTCTTAGAAAACGGGTTTAGAATAGTTAGGTGCTTTCTTGTTTTGATGGGCATAGACTCAGAGGGCCTTTTTCTGTGCTGTAGGCCTTTATGACTATGACTTTATGAATATACCACTGTCAACAGCTAAGGGTTATCAATGATCAGGAAAGAATTGGACAAGCCATATCAAAATAAATTCTGTGAGTACAAGAGCAGGTTAGCGACTAGGAATCCTGCAGAAAGTAAGACACCTTATGATTCTGCAGAGTCCCATACAACAGACTAGTCATGAAGGTTAGGTCACATGGGATTCAGGGAGCACTAGCTAACGAGTCAAAACTGGCTTGATGGTCGGAAGCAGAAGGTGATGGTTGAAGGTTGTTTCTCGGACTGGAGGCCTGTGACTAGTGGTGTGCCACAGGGGTCAGTGCGGAGACCTTTGTTATGTTATTTACATAAATGATCTGGATGTGAATGTACAAAGCATGATTAGTAAGTCTGCGGATGATACAAAATTAGGAGGTATAGTTGATAGCAAAGGCAGTTACTAGAAATTACAGAGGGATCTTGATCAGATGGGGAAGTGGGCTGAGGACTGGCAAATGCAATTCAATACAGATAAGCGCTAAGTGCTTTACTGTGGAAAGCCCCAAGGTAGGACTTATACAGTAAATGGTAAGGTCCTGAGGAGTGAAGTTGAGTACAGGGAACAAGGAGTACGAGTACATAATTCACTGAAAGCTGCATCACTGGTAGACAGCGTGGTGAAGAAAGCATTTGGCATGCTGGCCTTCATTGGTGAGGCACTGAGTATAGAAGCGCATGGAGTATTTTGGACAGTTCTGGTCACCCTGTTGTGGAAAAGACATAACTAAACTGGAAAGTGTGCATGAGTATACTGCTGGGACTAGTAGGCCTTAGTTATAGGACATGTCCTTGGGACATAGGAGAATGAGGAGTGACCTTGTTGAGGTGTATAAAATCAAGAGGGGCATAGATAGGATGAATACATATTGTCTTTTTCCCAAGGATGGGGAATTGAAAACTGGAGGGCATCGAGTTTTGGTGAGGCGAGGTGAAGGCGGTGGCGGGGTGGGGGGGGGGATTGGAGAAGATTTATAAAGGACCTCCGCATGCGAGAGAGAGCCAGTGAGAGAGATATGAAAGGATTAGGCATACAAGGGCATTTTGGTAATAGGCCAAGGCAGAAAAGAAGCTGAATAACTGGTAATGAGAGCTATGAGTAGGAAAGAATGGCAGCCAGTGCTGAAAGTAATCCATGTAATGTGATAACAGGCCTGAGAGTGGGTGCGAATGGGTTGGTTATGCCAAAAGCAATGCATTTCATGACAGAACCAGGTGTGGGAGTAGACACAAAATATGCAAGGTCAGAATCAGCCTCCAAGGTTCTTGAACTCCACTGCTGAGTCCTAGAGGCTGCACAGTCCCCAAGTTGAAACTGAGATGCTGTTCTTCGAGCTTGTGCTAAGGCTCGCTGGAATACTACAGCAGGTCTGCAATAGAAATATTAGCATGGGAACAGGGCTGTGTCGAAGTGACACGCAACTGGTGGCTTGCGGTCATTAATACAACAAAACACAGGTATTCTGCAAAGCAGTCACCCAGTCTGCAATTCGTCTCACCATTGTAGAGGAGGCCACACTGTGAACAGTGAATACAGTAGACTCAATTGAATGAAGTGCAGGTATATTGCTGCTTCACCTGGAACGTGTGTCTGGAGCTCTGCATAGTGAGGAGGGAGAAGGCAGATGGACAAAGTGTGATTGCATGGGAAGATACTAATGGGGTTGTGGGGTGGTGTTGGGAACAGAGGAAGAGTGGGTGGTCCCTGCACAATGCTGACAAAGGAGTGGAGGGGAACATATCTGGTCATGGCATCCAGATGGAGTTGATGATGATGATGATGATTTAGATATGGAGGCTGATAGGCAATAAGTGAAAACCAGGGGGTTCCTAGCATTGTTTTGGGAGGGCAGAAAAGGCTTCAGGGCAGTAATTCCTAGAACAAAAACAAAATTGCTGGAAAAGCTCAGCAAGTCTGGCAGCATCTGTGTAGGAGAAAACAGAATTAACGTTTCGGCTCTGGTGACCCTTCCTCAGAACTGATGATGGCTGGGAAATCATCGGTTTATTTGCAGAAAATAGGGAGGTGGGTGGGTTGGGAGTAAACAATAGGATAGAGTCCAAAGAGAGAGAAAGACAGTTGGACAGACAAAGGAGTTGCTAATGATCAGGCTGTGAGGGTGAATAGTTGTTAATGGGACTGTTAGTGACTAATTACAGGGGGTGTGTAGTGGCAGGCTATGCGGTAACAAGGCCTGGTGTGTGGGGTGGGGGGCTGGGACATGGGGGAGTTCACGCCTTAAAATTATTGAACTTAATAAGGCTGTAGGGTCCCCAAGCAGAAAACGAGGCATTGTTCCTCCAGATTGCATTGGGCTTCACTGGAACACTGTAGCAAGCCAGAGACGGAGATATTGACCACTGAGCAAGGTGGTGCATTGAAGTGGCAGGCAACAGGTAGTTCAGGGTCTTTTTTGCACACAGAACAAAGATGTTCTGCGAAGCAGTCGCCAAGTCTACGCTTCGTTTCCCCAATGTACAGGGGACCACATTGTGAGCAGCGAATAAGTGTTACTTCACCTGGAAGCTATGTTTGGGCCCTTGGATACTGGGGAGGGAGGAGGTAAATGGGCAGGTGTTGCACCTTCGCCGGTTACAGGGGAAGGTGCCATAGAGCTGTGGGGAGGTGTTGGGGGTGAAGGTGGTGTGGACCAGGGTGTCCTAGAGGGAACGGTCCCTGCAAAAGGCAGATAAGGGAAGGGAGCGGAATATGGGTCTGGTGGTGGCATCTTGCTGGAGGTGGCGGAAATGGTGTCTGACGATCTTCTGGATGTGGATGCTGGTGGGAGGGTAGGTGAGGATAAGGGGGACCCTATTACTGTTGTGGGAGGGAGGAGAAGGGTTGAGGGCAGAAGATTGGTCGGATCCGATTGAGGGCCCTGTCCACAACGGAGCTGGGGAATCCTCGGTTGAGGAAGAATGTGGGTATTTCGAATGCTCTCGTCGAAGTTGGCCTCATATGCGATGGAGATTAAGGAACTGAGAGAATGGGACGGAGTCTTTACAGGAAGTGGGGTGTGAGGATGTATAGTGCAGGTAGCTGTTGGAGTCGGTGGGTTTAGAACATAGAACATAGAATATTACAGCACAGTACAGGCCCTTCAGCCCTCGATGTTGTGCCGACCTGTCATACCGATCTCAAGCCCATCTAACCTACACTATACCATGTACGTCCATATGCTTGTCCAATGACGACTTAAATGTATCTAAAGTTGGTGAATCTACTACCGTTGCAGGCAAAGCGTTCCATTCCCTTACTACTCTCTGAGTAAAGAAACTACCTCTGACATCTGTCCTATATCTTTCACCCCTCAATTTAAAGCTATGCCCCCTCGTGCTCGCCGTCACCATCCTAGGAAAAAGGCTCTCCCTATCCACCCTATCTAACCCTCTGATTATTTTATATGTTTCAATTAAGTCACCTCTCAACCTTCTTCTCTCTAATGAAAACAGCCTCAAGTCCCTCAGCCTTTCCTTGTAATACCTTCCCTCCATACCAGGCAACATCCTAGTAAATCTCCTCTGCACCCTTTCCAAAGTTTCCACATCCTTCTTATAATGCGGTGACCAGAACTGTACACAATACTCCAAATGCAGCCGCACCAGAGTTTTGTACAGCTTCACCATAACCTCTTGGTTCCGGAACTCGATCCTTCTATTAATAAAAGCTAAAACACTGTGTGCCTTCTTAACAACCCTGTCAACCTGGGTGGCAACTTTCAAGGATCTGTGTACATGGACACCACTGCTAAGAATCTTACCATTAGCCCTGTATTTTGCCTTCCTGTTACTCCTACCAAAGTGCATCACCTCACACTTGTCTGCATTAAACTCCATTTGCCACCTCTCAGCCCAGCACTGCAGCTTATCTATGTCTCTCTGCAACCTACAACATCCTTCGTCACTATCCACAACTCCACCGACCTTAGTGTCGTCTGCAAATTTACTAACCCATCCTTCTACGCCCTCATTCAGGTCATTTATAAAAATGACAAACAGCAGTGGACCCAACACCGACCCTTGCGGTAACTGGTCTCCAGGATGAACATTTCCCATCAACTACCACCCTCTGTCTTCTTTCAGCAAGCCAATTTCCGATCCAAACTGCTATATCTCCCACAATTCCATTCCTCCGCATTTTGTACATTTTCCTATTATGGGGAACCTTATCGAACGCCTTGCTGATATCCATATACACCACATCAACCGGTTTACTCTCATCTACCTGTTTAGTCCGGGGTTGTCTCTACTCCCCTTCTTAAACAGGGGAACCACATTTGCTATTGTAATGGAATTCCTGGAGATGGGCCAGACATGGCTAAGGGGCCTCTCAACCATGGTGGCAGGGAGTGCTCGGTTGAGGAAGGTGACATTTCTCAGGCCCCCTCAGAAGATGGCATAATCATAATCGATGCAACGGAGACACAGAGAAACTGGGAGAATGGAATGGAGTCCTTACAGGAAGCAGGGTGTGAGAATGTGTAGTCCAGGTAACTCTGGGAGTTGGTGGATGAAGGAGAGAGTAGGGTGGTAATTGGAACCAAAATTGTCAATTTTTTCGGGTTCCAAATGAGAGGGAAGCAGCACTAATGATATCATCAACACACTGGAGAAAGAGTTGTGGGAAGAGGCCTGAGTAGGACCAGAAAAAGGAACTTATTTCGAACCCACAAAGAATCAGTCATACCTGGGGTACATGCGGGTAACCATGGCTACATCTTTGATCCGAAGGAAGTGACAGTTCAGAGTACCCCTTCCATATCTCTGCGCTGTCTCCAGTTATCCACTCACCTCGCCCCACACCCAGCCAACCTCATTTTTGGTCTAGCTGCTTAACAGTCACAGACTGAAACATTAACTCTGCTTTTTCCCCACAGATGTTGCTAGACCTACTGCACTCTACCAGCAATTTCTGGTTTTGTTTCATATCTCCATCATCTGCAGTTCTGAGGAAGGGTCTCTCGAACTGAAATAGTAACTCTGATTTCTCTCCACAGATGGTTTCAGACCTGCTGAGTTTTTCCAGCAATTTCTATTTTTATTTCCGTAGTTCTTTGTTTTATGACATTATGCACTGTAGTTTGACGAATTAAAAGGTATCTAAATGGACAGAGATTCCAAAAAAAAGTGGCACAGAGAGACTCGGATGTGCTTGTACATAATATACAAAACATTTACATATCATGATATATTTTATATATATATATATATATATATAGCAAATTCAGCATATAATTTAGCAGTAAATGGAATTTTGATTTAAATTCCTTGGCTGTTGGAATTTAAAAATAGGGAAGTTTTATAATAACCATGAAGGGTGCTTGTGAAGTCTGCACCTGAGGTATTGTGTACAACTTCATCCCAAGCAGCTCCAATATACAGGATTCTGTGCTCTGTGGTCTGTTCCTGAGATGCACACCAAGACAAACATTGACTGCACCTGGAAGACCAAGTCCAGGACTATGAGCTGAGGGTTGGACTAAAGCTTGGGGCAGCTGCTGCTAAGGTGCAGTGGGGGAGCTGTTTTCAAATGCAACTTTAACCTGAGAGTTTGTATGTCTTCTGAAGTACATTTTTCCGATCTTGTGGTATTATCTGAAGAAGAACACCACAGGTACATAGATTGCCTCCTTGCTACTTTTGAGAAATCACTGCATGATGTCACAAGATCAGCGCCACTTCAAACTACACCTTCAGCATTTTAAGGGTTGACTTGTATAAGTCTGTATTTGGTGTAAAATGAAAGTACAAGAATGAATGAAATATTTTCCAGAACTAATGACAGGGTGAGGAGATGTTGCAAAGTAGTAATTGATCATCTGAAATCTATCTGGAAAATGGCAGGAACAGATTCAATACCAAGATTCAGACATGAATTTGCTTAATATTTGATGGGAAACAGCCAAAAAGAATGAAAACAGAAAATGCTGGCAAAACTCTGCATTGTCTGTCAGCATCTGTGGAGAGAAAGTAGAATTAACGTTTCAAGGTTGGTGACTTTTCATCTTCAACAGAACTGACCCATGACAGTCTTGGTAGAAGAATGACTACCGCATAGTCCTCGTGGAGGTGAATCCCATCTTTACATTGAGAATACCCCTCAATATGTGGCACTATGTCAAATGGGATAGACTTTGGAAAGATCTAGCAAATCAAGAACAGGCATTCTTGACCTACTGTGGTACAACAGCAGAATTGTAATGCAACACAATCTGCAACCTCATGGCCTGCTGTATCCTCCACTCTACTTTCATCACCGAGTCAGGAGATCAACCCCAGGTCAACGGGGTGTGCAGGAGGAGCACGGAGCAGCTGTAAAAATGAGGCATCAACCTGGTGAAGCTCAAAAAAGTGTACTTCCTGCATGCCAAACAGCAGTTGCAGTGACAGAGCTAAACAATTTCACAACGAATGGACCAGTTCTAAACTCTGCAGTCCTGTCATGAATCAATGAGGACAATTAAACTACTCTGTAGGAGGATAGACTCTAAGCATTCCCATCCTCAATAACAGAGGACTCCAGCACATCAGTGCAAAATGAATTTGTAACAAACTTGAGTCAGAAGTTCCAAGTAGATGATCTATCTCTGTCTCCTTTGGAGGTCTCCAGTGTCAGAGATGCCAGTCTTTAGACAATTTAATTCACTGCAACTGATAGTAACAAAATGGCTGGTGACACTGGACACTGCAAAGACTATAGGCCTGGAAACATTCTGACAATAGTACTGAAGAACCGTGCTCCAGAACTTGTTGCACGCCTGGCCGTGCTGTTCCTGTTCAGCCACAACACTGGCACCTCACAATGTGGAAAACTGCCCAATTATGTCATGTGCACAAAGCAGGGCAAATTCAGCAAATTAGCCCCATCAGTCTACTGTCAATCATAAGTGATGGTATCATGAATAATCTGCCCACTGACGCTCAGTCTGGATTCTGCTCAGGTCATTCAGCTTCAGGTCTCATTAAGCCTTAATTCAAACATGGAGACAAATGCCGAATTCCAGACGTGAGGGAACAGTCACTGCTCTTGACATCAAGGCAGCTTGCAACTGACTCAGTGTCACCTCAAGGAGCCCTGGCAGAACTACAGTCATTGGGAAAATGGGGAAAACACTCTGCTGAAGTCACTGGGATAACAAAATGTGAGGCTGGATGAACACAGCAGGCCAAGCAGCATCTTAGGAGCACAAAAGCTGACGTTTTGGGGCTAGACCTTTTATCTGATGTAATCTGGAGTAATGCTCTAGGTTTAACTATCTTCAGCTACTTCACCAAAGACCTTCCCTTCATTATAAGATCAGGCATGTGGATATCTGATCATAATTGCACAATGCTCAGTGCCTTTTGTGATTTCTTAGATACTGAAGCCGGCCATGTCCAATGAAGCAAGACCTGGATAATATCTAAGCTTGGGCTGACAAATGGCAAGCAACATTCGTGGTGGTCGTGGTGTAAACATACAAGTCAGGAGTATGGTGGAATACTCCCCGCTTGCTGGGATGACCAAAGTTTAAACAACACCCAAAACATGACACCACCTAAGAGAAAGCAGCCAGCACGATCGACAGTATATCCACAGCATTCACTCCCTCCACACTGTGGCTGCAGTATGTACCAGCTACAAGGTACACTGTAAAAATTCACCAAGACTCCTTAGGCAACACCTTGCAATCCATGACTACTACCATCCAGAAGGACAAGGCCAGCTGATACCTGGGAAGACAACCACCTGCAGGTTCCAGCCACTCAGATTTGGAAATATATTGCTGCTCCTCCAGTGTTGCTGTGTTCAGGGTCCTGGAAATCCCTCACCAACAGCATTGTGGGTCTACTTATACCAAATGGACAGCAGCATTTCAAGAATAAAGCTCACCAGCAACTTTCACGTGCAACTAAAGAGCAATAAATGCAACATGTAAACCCCATGACTGAATAAGTCAAAATCACTTACTCAAATCACTAGCTAAGCCAATGTTTTTTTAAGCTCTGAAAACCCTGTGCTGTGTTATTGCAAATCTTTCATTTGAAATATGAGATTTTCTTAACACAGAAATTATTTCCAAATCAAAGGCAGACTGCGTCCTAAACATACAAGAACGATGGTCATAAGTTTAACTTCATAAATTATAAAATTACCTGACAATAGTATTTTTCAGATCTACAGAAAGTAGATCCCTTCTTTTTAAAACTAAGTTTTATTTGTCACTGCTCTCTGTCTTTTGTAGCAATACACCGTGAACTCTGGCTTATAAGATAGCTGAGATAGTGTGGGGACCTGTGAATCTGCTGGTGGCTGAAGTACCATCCATGTGATTCCGTGACCATTTGCTTTACACTTCAAGATAATAAAGTGTGAAGCTGGATGAACACAGCAGGACAAGCAGCATCTCAGGAGATGCTGCTTGTCCTGCTGTGTTCATCCAGCTTCACACTTTATTATCTTCGATTGTCCAGTATCTGCAGTTCCCATTATCTCTGCTTTACACTTCACTTCTTTCTCATGGTTGCAAACAACAGTTTATTTGATGGAGGTCATGCAAAGTTGGAGCTTAAACTTGGCTGTTTGTCCACTGACGCTTGGGCCGAGATGATTGGTCTCCCAAAACTAAAACCATGTCCCTTTGTGTTTGGCATGACTCCAATTAATGGAAAGTTTTCCCTTCATTCCCATTGACTACAGGTTCCTACACACCTAGATACCAATTTGGGAAATTTCTGTCTTGATGTCAAAGGCAACCACTGTCACCTCACCTCTGGAATCTAGCTCTTTTATCCATGTTTGACTCAAGGTATGATGTGGTTTGGATCCAGTGGTCCAAGTAAGACCTAAATGGAATGTTGCTGAGCGGATTATTGGTAAGTGAGTGCCGCTTGATAACACTGACACCTTCTATCACTTTGCAGATTATTGACAATAGACTGATGGAGCATAATTGGCTAGATTGGATTTATCTTAGATTTTGTGGACAAAACATAACTTTGTCAATTTTCCACACTGACATGTGGGTGCTGTTGTAGTAGTGTACTGGGCTAAGAGTACAGCTAGTTCTGTCAAACTAGTCTTCAGTACAATAGTCAGGATCAGGTCAGAGCTCAGAGACTTTGTAGTTCCCAGCTGTTTTTTAATATCAAGTCGAGTGAACTGAATTAACTGAAGATTGCATCTATGGTGCTGGGGACCTCAGGAGGAGACTAAGATGGACTCTTCATTTAGCACTCTTGACTGAAAATGGTGATAACTTTCCAGCCTAGCCTTTTGCTTGCACAGCATAACTGAGGAGGGCGATGTTTGTGCAGCCTCCTCCTTCAGCTTATTTAATTGTCCATTATAATGCATCACTGTATATGGCAGGACTGCAGAGCTTTTGGTTATGGATTGCCTCCACTATTTTGCTTGCGTGCAAGCTCTACATTGTAGCTGCATTACATTGTCATGGAATTTTTAGGTGTGCCTGTTGATGCTCCTGGCTATGCCCTTCTATACTCACCATTTTACAAAGGTTAGCACCTGACTTGACTGTAGGTCCAGACTGTAATCAAATACTACTTTCTTACTGCTATTGGCACACAATTACAGGTATGAATTTTAAACTGCTAGACTTGTTCTGAATATATCCCATTCAGACAGGACAACAGTGCAGACATTTCTACCATAAATAAATATACTTGTGACACTTGAAGACAAGAACAAGTAGAACCAACAAGAGGGAACAATCTGTCAATAAAATCACAATGTCAGTCTGGAAGAAAAGTCCTTCATGACTCATTTAATTTAATCAGTGGTGATGCCATTGAGCCACTCTAGGTGATGGGGTTTCTGGTCTATTGCAACTTCCAGTGTTTCTTCCAAATGGTATTCAACATGAAACAGCACTGATGCACCAACAAAGAGATGGTGATGGACAATAAACAGCAGGTGGTTTCTGTGCCCATAAATGAACCAGTGGCACAAGACCTTGTGCCATTCAGAGTCTATGTTTGGGAACTCCAAAGGTCATGCCACCTCTACGATGCAGGTGGAACAGGACATACATCCAAGGGTGGTGAAGCAGAACTAAAAGACTTCAATAATAATTATGCCAGGTCGCTGTTTGATTAGTCTGTGGAGCAGCTCTCCCAAAAGTGTGGGAACTAATTGTAGTTAGCAGGCATGCATTGGCAAGTGACCTTAAATATTGATTACTTAATTCACTCCCAAGACTATTTGAAGATGGTATAGTTTAGTATATTAAAGTCTTAGTTCTTTGAAACAATTTATCAGAAACACTAAAATAACAAAGGATTTCAAATGAGAATCTGAAACATAAACAGAAATTGCTGGAGAACCTCAGCAGATCTGGCAGCATCTGTACAGAGAAACCAGAGTTAACATTTCAAGTCCAGTGATGCTTCTTCAGAACTACTATTAATTTAATGAACAGTGTAACTAATGTCAGATTTGCTCAGGAACTGGCATTTTCACGTAACACCCCACCAACCTCTGAATGCAATGCATCATCCTCCAACATTTCTGCCATCTGTAATCTCACCACCAAAGACATTTTTCCCTCCCCACCCTTATCTGTTTTCCAGAGGGACCACTCTCTCTGTGTCTCCCTTGTCCGCTCCATATTGCCCTCCAGCCCCACCACCCCAGCACTTTCCCCTGCAACAGAAGCAAGTGCTCTACCTGTCCCTAAAGCTCCCCCTCACCCCCACCCCAGGCCCTAAGAAGACCTTCCACATTAAACAGATGTTCACCTGCACATCTGCTAATGTGGTATACTGTATCCGCTGTTCCCGTTGTGGCCTCGTCGACGTCAGGGAAACCAAGCAAAAGCTTGGGGACCGCTTTGTGGAACATCTACACTCAGTTCGCAATGAACAACTACATCTCCCAGTCGCGAACTATTTCAACTACCCCTCCCACTCCTTGGACGACAGGTCCATCCTGGGCCTCCTGCACTGCCACAATGACGCCACCCGAAAGCTGCAGGAATAGCATCTCATATTTTGCTTGGGAACCCTGCATCACAAGCTTCAAAATCACCCCTTCCCCGATCGCATCCCAAAACCAGCCCAGCTAGTCCCTGCCTTACTAACCATTCCTCCCACCTCAAGTCTCAGCCCCATCTCCTAACCACCAACCTCATCCCGCCTCCTTGACCTGTCCGTCCTCCTTGGTCCAACCTATCCCCTCCCTAACTCCCCAACTACATTCACCTTCACTGGCTCCAACCCTGCCTCTTTGAACTGTCTATCTCCTCTCCACCTATTTTCTCCTTTATCCATCATCTATCAGCCTCCCCCTCTCTTCCTATTTATTTCAGAATCCCCTTCCCCTCCCCCATTTCTGAAGAAGGGTCTCGACCGAAACATCAGCTTTCCTGCTTGGCCTGTTGTGTTCATCCAGCTCTACACCGTGCTGTCTCTGTTTCTCACGCATCGGCAATTCCTACTACATTTTCACTGTCAGAGATTGTTTTATACAAAATACCTGTATGTGAACAGTGAGGTCACTTTACACAGTTTGTGTAGAATTTTGCAAGATGTGTTAAAAGTTGCCACAACACATGGAAAAATTCAGTTAAACAAAAAAGTGTGTTCTTGTCTAATTTGAGTCACTTTAGATATCATGCTAATGTGGCTAAATAATTTGAATTCACAAACAAAATCAGATCAGTTGTGAATGGAAAGAAATCTTGACATTGGACTTTGAGAGCACAGCTCAAACACAATGAAATGTAATTCCTAGTCTTCAGCTCAAACAAGAGGTACCACTCTAGAATGCACACTGATATTTAACTCCAGTAATTAATCTTCCATTAGTGTAAGCATTTCATTTCAAATCTGCTTAAGCAGCTAATGTTTATATAGTCAAGAAAATAAAACAAAATTTAAAAGGAAATGTCTTGAAACTATTGTGAAATACATCCATCATATACACAAATCACATATCTAGTTCCTTCTACGCTACAGCTTGACATGAGTTTAGAAGAGGCAGGACTACACAGTTGTGGAAATTTTCTGCTACCTGAGATATCCCCTGGTGCTCCTCCAGTTCTCCCAATGTTTGACAGCAGATGGTCTATGTTTGGTACTGGCTGTAATTCTGTATTACCCCCATGGTCAACTGGAGCCTAGAACAGCAAAATAAATTTTAAAGTTTATTTCGTCTCAATAATACATTTCCTACACAGCAACACTGGCTACACTTCCACAGTACTTCATCAGCTGTAAAGTGCTTCGAGACTTCTGATGGTCATGAAAAGCACTATACAAATGTTAAAACTTTAATTCACTAATACACTTTACAACGTTGTTTTGCAAGTATTTATACCACTCTAAACAAGGGTGTTTATGTTAGATATCTTCATTCAGTGAAAATTTTCCATAAGTCATGTATGACCCTCAGGAGAGAATGCTACTCTGATTTAACTTTGAAATGAAGCTTACCAGTCTTTAAAATGTACCTGCTATTAGACAGCTGTTGATGAAACTGTCTGCACAAACAATACAGGTTGGCAGCTCTCCATTGCTGGCAGTTCCACTGGTAGTGGTGGCTCCTGCCAGTTATGCTTCAACAATTTCACCAGGGATTGTCACTGGATCCAGACCACAAGTGAGGGAAGGTGGGATTGAGGTCGTGGGGACAGGGTAGAGAGAAAAGTCTGGAATGTGGTGCAGGTAGCTGATGGCAAGGGCAGGGGATAGCTTTCAGCAGTCTCCTTCTTGATGTTGGGTTGCATGATCAGCCACGGAGTGCCTGATAATGAGGAATGTAGAAGTTGCCACATGTCAGGAAGGCTGTTGAAAAACCCAGGTTGGTGCACATTGTGATTGTAACCAGGTGGATATTGTTAACTATGAGGTGCTGGATTGTTGTTGTTAACCTGGGCCAACCAGGAAAGCCGTGGCTGACCAATATATGCAGGGGCTTTACAATCTCCTCAATCCAGGTGACCGACTCCAAGCTGGTTAGCCACAGCCTGTGAACTTTGGAGGAAAAAGCTTGATATAAAAAGAATATAAACAGGGGCTTTACAATCTCCCCAGTCCAGGCGACTGACTCTGAGCTGGCTGGCCACAGCCAGTGTATTGTGCACAAATAAATAAAGGGTGGCTTGGTGATGGGATACCAGTCTCTGTGCAGTTATTTCACGCACAGTGGAGCATATTAAAATGTCTTAAATTAATCTAAGTGACATTTTTCTGCAAGCAAGCATGTTTCTTGCATTGTTTCTTCCTGGCTCAAACTTGATCGTGGAGATTTCCCTGCTGCCATTAGACTGGGGAATCCTTTCTAGCAAACTTCCCACCATGACAGGTTGGATTAGATTCCACGCGTGGTTATGGGCAGAAGACCTAGTTTTAGATTGTTGTAACGAAGCTACAGTACAAATAATGGTCTCGATGGCCTCCTTCTGTGCACTAAACCACTATGGTCCTTAGTCATTAAGACGTTGCTTATGTGACACACCCAAAGTTGGAAAATTTCACTTTTAGGTATTTTAAAAAGTCATCTTCTGATTTCAGTTAATTTCACTAAATTATTTAAACTGTACTGTGCTGTAATGTTCTATGTTCTATATAAATTGCTCAGGTTAAACAAACTGAGTTCAGTTTCTACTGACATCACTTATTTTCCTCTGGCAATATTGAAATCCCTCCATTTCTTTTCCAAATGTTTCATTTATAAAGCACCATTTACTTTCAGTTACAGGTTTTTTTTATTGTAATAATTCCTTAATCATTCTGTTCTAGCTCACTGTTCATGCACTGCATTAATGTGTGTTGTGAAATGTTTGAAAATCAGTTTGGAGTTCTTACCTTTTCATCCATGTCCCTGTCTTCATTAAAAAACCAATCATACTGGAAAAAATGCAAACAAACTGATTATATTAGGAAACAAAAGAACAGTACACTAGATTATGAAAATATTCTCAGCAAAAATCTCACAACTGAATTATTACTTTCATTTTTTTCTGTTTTCAGCAATAATATTTGCAGCCAAACATCAAGAACACAGAAAAACAAGGCCAACTAAATTTTGGAGATATAATGTGCGGTGCATTTTTCTTGGCAATATTTTCAAATAAAGTTTGGAGTCGGAAAATGAGATACACATTATACTCAAAGCCACCCTGATAGACTGTATCAATTGGAATTAATTGTTCTAAAGGAGAGGGACATTTAGCTAACTGTGTATCAAAACATCTGTTAAAGATAGGATTGAAGTGCAGCCCTGCGATCTGAAAATTAAGGGTATTATCAGGTTTTTAATACAAAATTTGGAATTTATCCCTGATAGGAAGGCTGAAAATGATCAGCACAAATATCAGGTGGCCTATCTACCAATGGTGCAGTAGTCCAGATAGCAGAAGGTCACACAACTGACAGAACCATTTTAGGAATAAGTATAAGCAGAAAAAATATTTATTGTATTATCAACATTAACAATTGAGAAACTAGGACAGGCATAACAACATACCTAAATTAGTTTAATCAATAATCTGCTTATGGATTTATTTTGGCAAATTTAACTGAAGTACAACTATCACAAAGAGATTTCAAATTCTAAAGATTTAATGGATATTGACAGCATTCAATTTACCAAACCTCATCTCTCTCCTTTATACAATTCATGTTTAATCTCATTAAAGTTTGCCACTCATAAACTTAGGCAAAACTAAAGCCAGTGCCCTATGCTTCTTGTTAATTTCTCTCCTCCTGCTACATGTAATTAATGAATACGTGGAACTGAATTGCTGAAATTACTTAAGCTCAAAACAGTAAACGTTTCCCACAGTGGAAAATGAACAACGAGAGTCTGGCCTTGGGAGAATTCCGAAAATGTACATCAATCAGCGAACTAAACAGGTTTAAAGCTTAAGACCAACAATAATGCAGATTAGCTATAACCCAACCAATCAAAATGGAAATAAAGAAACAAAAACATGAAAATGAATGTTTGTAACAGAATTTGAAATTTTACATTATATTTGCCAGTCATGATATCTCAAAATCTCAATTTGAAGATACAGTAAAAGTGGCCTAAACATATATATTAATTTACTTCTTGAAGCCTCTGTATCAAACATGATCTGCTACAACTGCAGCTCTATAAACAGTTGCTAAATACACATCAGCAACGCGGTGTTTCCAGTGAGACGCTAGCCTTTCTACTTGTGACACTTTGACCTAGCAATTCAAGCTACCAACATCAGGCTGCCTTGAGAATAACACAGGTATAAAAGTCTTCACAATATAATTTAGGAGGTCTGTTGTGAGAAGGCACCATTTGGCTCAATAAACACAGTCATCAGGAGTCTAAATGTGATTATTCCATCAAAGATTTCTGTCCTTCAAAGCACTCCTTCTCAATTCTCCTAAAAAATAATTCAACCCTCAAGAGAAAGATTAAACTTACATGCTGTATTAAGGTTTCAATTATTTTGTACCGATCTTGCATGTGCGTCACCATGTCAATCATTTTGTCTTCTGATGTTCTGACTAGGGTAGGACCAAATACCAATGCTAAATTCCGCGGCTCCATCTGAGGGAGCAAAAATAAAAATACAATGTCAAGCTGGGGCACAAATTTCTGTTTAGAATAATCATGGGCAAATTAAAAATATCAAATTACAAGATAGTATAAACTCTGCTTTTTTGAATTATGGACTTAATATAGGAAAATATACTTTATTAAACCTAGGGACTATGGAAGAACACGTGTTTTTTTTAAAAAGAACTCATTGCGTGTTTGTCTACAAACTTACGTCATTCAACCATTAGAGGGTGATTTAAAGTTTTACAGAAGTTTGTAGCTTGGGCTGTGGATGAGGTTGTAGACATGCTCGCCAAGCAGTGGGTTTAGATGCAAATGTTTCATCACCATGCTCGGTAACATCGTCAGTACGCCTCCGGTGAAAACGCCAGTGTTCGGTCCCGTTTTGCTGGGGTGATTGGTATTACTTCCGGTTCTGTTTCTCAGTAGTTTGTACACAGGGTCCAATTCAATGTGCATGCTGATGGAGTTCTGGTTAGCATACCTGGCATCCAGGAATTCCATGGTGTGTCTCTGTTTGGCTTGTGAGATTACGGAAGGTGCTGTCGAATTCGTATCCTTGGATTTCCGTGTATAGTGAGACAAGTGAGAATTGGTCATGTCTGCTGGTGGCTAGTTCATGCTCGTGTATCCTTATTGGCAGTTTTCTTCTTTTCTTCTGGTTTGGCCTATGTAGTGTTTCTCATAGTCCTTGCATGGTGTTTTGTATCTTACACCAGTTTTGCTGGTTCTGGATATGGGATCTTTTATGTTTGTCAGTAGATATTGCAGGGTGGTTGTCTGTTTGTGGGCTACACAAAAGCCTAGGGTCTGAGTAGTCTTATGGTCATCTCTGAAATGTCCTTGATGTGTGGTAGGGTGATTAGTGAGTATCTTTGACAAAGTTGAGGAATTCTTGGGATGTGTGGATGGGTGTATAGTGTTATTTGCTAAACATTTCAATTCCTGTTGTAGTTCTCTGGCTAGACTATATGTTGATAGTGAGACAACGGGTCTGAGGGGTCCCCCGGTTTGTGTACCTTTGGGAGTCCATAGAATCGGGGTGCGTTGGCTTCATTTTTTTTTGGTAGTCCTGGTGTTGATAGCTCTTGAGTTGTATTATTTCTTCAGGGTCATTGTATCCGTTCCCTAACTGTGGTGATGGGTCTATATCTGCTGGTATTGCATTAATCAAGGACACCAGGATAGAAGAGGACGAGATGATGATATGCTTCAACCTAACAGCACTATTTACATCCATAAACAAACATCGACCTAGTCAAAGAGACAATTGCCACACTACTGGATGAATCAAGTATGCAGTCAACCTAGGACACCAACAACATCAATAAGGACACCACCATGAAACTACTAGATCCGTGTCTCACAACCAACTTCACCTTCAACGACCATATATTCAAACAAATCAAGTGAACACCAATGGGATCCCCAATATCAGGACTGCTTGCAGAAGTGGTAATGCAAAGGTTAGAACGGACAGCGCTCCCTACTATACAACCCAAACTCTGGGTCTGATAGGTAGATGACACCTTCACGATTATTAAACACACAAAACTAGAAGAAACCCACCAACACATAAACAACATCCTCACTGGGATAAAATTCACAAAAGAAGAGGTAGAGAACAACCACCAACGACCCTTCCTGGACATAATGGTAGAACACAAAACAACAGGGAACTCCAGGCTAGCGTATATAGAGAGATCACATGTACGGACCAGATACTCAATTACTCTAGCAACCACCCTAATGCCCAAACAGAGCTACATCAGGACACCACTTAAACAAGCCACAACATAATGCAACAACCCGGAACTACACAAAGTAGAACAGGAGCACCCATACGGAGTCTTCACAAGGAATGGACGCCCAAAAAGAACAATCCACTATAACCTCCAAGACAAACCACAACAGGAAGACACAACACGACCAAACTCACTAATCACCCTGCCATACAACCACAATCCGAGCTACAAATCTTCTCAAAAACTTTAAAGTTGTATGCTTGTTAAGGACAGAAACCAGGTGACTGTTTCCTTTTAACCCAGATATGGCAGTCAGGTAAACTGGGGACTTTGGACAGTTTGATTGAATTTTCCCATTTGTGACAACTACAGGAATAGTGGAGCTTGATTTCCAGTACACTCCCAGAGTGAGTTGTGGCAAGATTCAGTTTGGTCCTGTCGCTCTTACTGAAACATAATTACAGGGTGTCACAACAACAAAACATGCGGACAATTGATTTTGTAATCCCATTATCTGATTTACTACTTGGGACTTTCATAGACTGAAACAGTTCTACAAAATGGTTTAAAATGACAATAGGAGACTCACGACCACACAAATGGCCAAATGCTTCTTCAGCCACATCCCACTAAAATAAATGATCAACTATTCTCACTATTGCATGCAGAATCTTTCCTCACTTCCTCTTAACCACTTTAGCCCCTCATATTAGTACATGGTCTGTGTACTGCCTCCTGATTCACTTTAGACTTTGCAGCAGTTTGGTACAATTGAGTGGGTTGGTAGGCCAATCACAATGAAGTGTGTCTGCAGTCATGTAAGCCACCAGGTAAGGATGGCATATTTTCTTCTCTAAGAGGCCATAGGTAAACTAGCTGGGTTTTTATGACAATTAACAGTGGGTGCTGAAAGGTTAGCTTTTAATTCCAGACATTTTATTGAATTCAAATTTCACTATCTGTGGTGGTGATATTCAAGGGCACATGCCCTGAATAATAGCTTAGAGGTCTGGAACACTAGTCCAGTAATATTACCACTGTGCCACAACCTTCCCAAAATGTTGACACTTGAGCAGCAATATGAAGGTCAGTTATGAAATGGTGTGCAGCTGGGCTGTAAAAACAGCACTTGAGGAAAGTCGAGGATACTGGCAGTGGTGAGCACTTTTTCGTCTCTGGCCACATGATTCCCAAAGAGGGGCACCCTGTGTGTGCGTGTGCGTGTGCGTGTCAATCCAAGCACCTAGGATCTCTAAAACCAAAACATAGAGTCAAAATGGAACAAAAACAAAGTTGCTGGAAAAGCTCAGCTGGTCTGGGGGCATCTGTGGAGGAGAAAACAGGGTTAACATTTCAGGTACGGCGACCCTTCCTCACAACTCACCGGACCGAAAATGTTAACTCCCTTTTCCTTCACAGATGCTGCCAGACCAGACCAGCTGAGCTTTTCCAGCAACTTTGTTTTTGTTCATGGAACAATTCTGCCCTTGATGCTAAACATGAGGCAGCAGAATAACAGCACAGGCAACAAATTCATGCATGTGCACTATGTGAGGACACAGAATCAAACAGCATAAGGAGACTATTGTACTAACTTTGTGCAAAACTTACAAACTTTCTTTTCTCTTTCAAAATAATTCACTTGACTACTTATTTAACAACAAGTTTGGCCCCTTCCTAATATTTTCCACAGCAACCCATGGCACTGTGAGCTGATATTGGATTCAGTAATTCACAACATATGTACAAAATACTGTGGAAACAGGTACTCAAACAACTGTCAAATTATGAAGACTATAATTCACAGAGTACCTTGTTCTTTTCCGAGTGATCCGCTACAGTCTTCAGGTGTCCTGTGAGGAACTTCAGGGTTTCAAAATAATTTTCTGGTAATTTCCGAAGCTGAAATGATAGAAGTCTTATAATTACTCAACAATACACTCAGTTACTAGAAAATCTAATGAGTCTAAACACTAAAACTTAAGTGCTTCATTGAAGTTTCTGGCCTCTCTAGAAATATAAGAGTTGAGAGAAAGTAGCAGGCCTTGGATATGGGTATTAGATCAAAAGATATTGCAGACTTTAAAAGCTCATGGTGGAGGGGATAATCTTATGGTATAAATAGGAGATTTACTACCTAGCAGGAAACACACAAGTGTACATAGACCATTTTCCAGTTGTCAAGATGAAACAACTAGGGTTCCACAGGGATCCGTGCTGGGGCCCTCGCTGTTTGTGGTACATATAAATACTTTGGCCTAGAATGCAGGAGGGTTGATTAGTAGGTTTGCAGATGATATGAAACTGGTGGCATGGTAAATTGTGAAAAAGCATAGTCTTAGATTACAGGAGGATATAGACAGGCTGGTTGGGTGGACTGGTCAGTGGTAAACTGAATTCACTCCAGGTAAGTGTGAGGTGACGCATTTTGGTAAGACAAACAAGGTAGGGATGAACAGTAGGACCCTGGGAAGCACCAAGTCTCAAAGGAAACTTGGTGCGTATGTACAATGGTCCCTTAAGGTAGCAGGACAGGTAGATAAAGTGGATCAGAAGGCAAATGGGATACTTGTCTTCATTAGCCAAGGCATAGAGTTTAAGGGCAGGAATGTGATGCTGGAACATCAGCTAGAGTATTGCATTCAGGGTCATGATTGCGCTAAAGAGATGCAAAGGAGGTTTGTCAATGATATTGCCTGGTTCGGAGAGTTTTATAAAGAGATCAGACAGACGGGACTTGTTTTCCTTGGAGCAGAGGAGACTGAGGAGGATCGTGATTGAGATGTTTCATATTAAAGGACAGGGTAGACAGGAAGAAACATTTTCACTTGGTGCAAGAATCAACGACTCAGGAGCATAGAAATAAGACAGGAGGTTTAGAGGGGGTGAGAGGAAAAATGTTTTCATCCAAAGAGTGGTGGGAATCTGGAGCTCACTGCCTGTAACGGTGGTAGAGACAGAAACCCTCAAGTATTTAAATGGACTTGCGATGCCAAGGCATTCAAGCCTATGGGTCAAGTGTTGGAAATGTGACTAGAATATTTAACTGCCTGTTTTTGACCAGTGTAGTTGATGGGCCAAATGGCCTTTTGCTGTGCTTAGACATCCATGACTCTATTGCTGTTGTTTATTAGGAAGGAAATTGAATAAAAAGTAGTGAGATTATGCTTGAGTTATACATGGCATTGATGAGATCACATTTTTCTTCACCATTCATTCATGGGGTGTGGTCATCACTAGCTAGACCATCATTTATTGTCCATGGCTAATTGCCCAGAAGACAGTTAACAATCCACAACATTCTTATTGGTTTGGGGTCACATCTAGGCCTGACCAGGGATGGATGGCAGATTATTCCCCCGCCTGCCAAAGGACATGAGTAAACCAGATGTGTTTTTATCATGATCAGTGGTAATTACAAAATTGCTGTAATTTTTAAAAAAATGTTCAAAATTTATAAAAATTGAAATTTAAACAGCGGAAACAGCTCAGAGAAGGTTTTCTACAGTAAGCTGGTGTGGACAAGTTAACTTTTGAGGAAAGGTTGATCAGGCTAGGCTTGAATCCACTGGAGTTGAGAAAGAGTCAATGACAAATTGATTGATACATATAAATCCTTTGAGGTTTGGACACGAGGTTTTTCCTCTTGTGGGAGAATTGAGAGCTAACTGTTTCAAACATGGTGTTGAATTGTTTCTTACAGATGGTTACGTGATTTTGGAACTTGCAACAGGCAGTCAGAATAGTCTTTGAATTAGTTTTAAAGCAGAGGTAGATAGATTCCTGATAATCAACAGCATTAAGAATTATCGTGTCTTTGTCAAAATGTGGAGGAATTAGATGGAATTGATGATGAAATATGGAGTAACTAATAGGAATACTTTAATTCTCAGCACCACTTTAATCAGTCTTGGAGATATATCTGAGAAGAAGTAACTCAGTTACATGGAGAAACTACAGAAGTTGAGATTATAAAGGAGATTTTTTTGGTGATTTCAGGAAAGAATTTAAAGATCTAGATTATATCAGTTTTAACTTTTAATTAATTCCCAACAGAAACTGTAGGTATTAATTTTTGCTATTAATTGCAAATACAAATATAGATAACTAGAGTTAGAACATACACAAGGAGTGACAGTTAGGCTATGTAATGTAGTAGGATTTACCAGTTTCTTAAATTTTTGAAGCCTTTCTGCCGCATTCTCCAGTCTGTTGGTTTCAATGAAATCATTGTATTTATCTGTAAAGTACAGGCAACATCAATAGATGGTTAGCTATTTAGCAACTTGGTTCTGTTGGTAACACCATCACATCTGAATCAGAACATAGTTTTGGCTGATCTCAAACTACGAAGGGTGTAGATGGGAGGTCAGCCTGACGAACACTGAAGGAAGCAAAAACACACGATGATTTCAGCGATTAAATCAGTGCAGAGGAGAAAATGGGCCTGTTGTTGGAGACAATATGGAAATTGAAGCTTCTCGAAGTCAAATGGGACAGTGTGACTGGGTTCAGTTCTTTGGTTGGTTCAGGCTGACTGGTGACTAGGTGGGAGAACAGAATTCGTAACCGGGGAATGGTATTTATGATTAGTGCTGAAGCAATGGTTTCAGATCCCTATTGCCTAATTGGAGACCTAAATACCAAATAAGCTGTCTGACAACACAGGACATTGAACACGTCAAATGATGTGGTTATTATGGGTGGCATGATGGCTCAGTAGTTAGCACTGCTGTCTCAGGGCGCCAGGGACTGGGGATCGATTCCAGGCTTGGGCGGCTGTCCTTGTGGAGTTTGCACATTCTCCTAATGTCTGCATGGGTTTCCTCCCACACTCCAATGAAGTGCAGGTTAGGTGGATTTGCTATGCTAAACTGCTCCTAGCATCTATGGTGGGGAACGCAAGGATAGGGCAGGGAGTGGGTTCACATGGGATGCCCTTCAGAGGATCAGTGTGGACTTGACAGGCCGAATGGTCTGCTTCCACACTGTGGAGATTCTATTCAATGATGATATTAGCTGCAGTGTGATGTCATCAGGATATACAGAGCTTTATCCTGGATGATATCATCAAGGGTTAGTTTGCAGATGAAATACAGGAGGGGTTCAAGGCTGGATCCTTTGAGGACTTTAGCTATTGCAGGGTCTTATCTGGATGCCTGGAAAAAAAAACTGCATTTACAAAGCACCTTTCATAATCTCAGTTCATCCAAAAGCGTTTTATAACCAATGAAGTACTTTTTTGTACATATTCACAGTTGTAATGTGAGAAACCAGACAAGGGCAATTTCATTCAACAGGAAATTAAAGAAAATTTGGAAGACAATGGATTGGTTACTCTTGTCAAAGACTGCAGACATATCAAGATGCTTGAGGAGGAATGGTGCACTTTTGCTAAGAGCCACAGAAGGTATAATTTCTGACATTTTAAAAATGCTTTAAAGAGTTGTGGATATTGCTGGGTAGGCCAGCATTTAGTGCCCAATCCCAATTGCTTAGAGGGCAGTTAAGAATCAATGACAGTGCTGTGGATCCAGAGTTACATGTAGATGCAATAGGTAAGGATGGCAGATTTATTTCCCTAACGTGACGCTGAAAGAACCAGTTGTGTTATTGCAAAGTAATTAGGATACCACATTTTCTGTTCCAGATTTTGACTGAATCTAAATTTCATCATTTCCCATGGTGGTATTCAAAGTCATGTCACTGGAACGTTAGCCCGGGGTCCTGCATTTCTAGCCTTGTGACATTATCACTATGCCACCCCCTCCCACAAGGCTTAACTAAGATATTCCTGTCTTTTGGTGCAGGTGGAAATCTGATAAAAAAGGTTCAAACATGAAGTTACAGGAAAGATTCCAGGACTCAACAAGATCTTCAAGAACTTGGAAAACCAAAAGAATGTGGGGAGGAAGTTTGCAGTAATCTACAATAGGAAAAATTAATGGTGCATCCTTATCGTGTGTCACCAAATCGCTAAAAAAATTGAGTATTGCTAATAAAAACACAGCATCAATGCATTGGTTGTTTGCAAATCAATGGGAAATGCTATTCAATATAATCTGCCAGTCTTTGAGACATACAGCCTACATACTTAGCATAACATATGTAACGCGTACATGTAGAACATTAATCATTTGTGAGACAGGCACCACATTTCTAGCCTGGTGACATTATGCCACCCCCTACCATAAGGCTTAATTAACACATTCCAGTCCTCTGGTGCAGGTGGAAACCTGATAAGAAAGGTTCAAACATGGAGTTATAGGAAGGATTTTAGGACTCCACAAGATATTCAAGAACTTGGATAACTAAAAGAAGAACAAGCGTCTTTTTGGTTGATGACAGCATCCTGTTTGTGGCAGGCCCTATTTGTGTTGCTGTTCCATCATAGTAGTGTGAAACAGCTAGTTCTGCTTATGGCTAAAATCTTTCTGATGCCTTACCTTTTCAGAACAACCTGAGGTACAGTGGGCAATTTTCAGAACCAAAAGGTGACAGATTTAGGTCCATTCATAAGTTTCAATCTGATTATTCTATCGTACCAAATCAGTCTGTGCTTGCAAAACTCACAACACAACATCCGACATTAGATATGAGTTGACAATATTTGGTAAGAAATCTGGACAGTGTGAAAAATTATGCCACACTTGCATGTACTGGAAGCTACGCATTAATACACAGGACTTTGTTAGTCGTAGACTCAAAGAACACATACACGCACTGTATCTGTTTCAACTCAACAAAATAGTTTGCAGCCATCTTCTGGCCTGTTTCTGTAAATAATGCCTTGACAATTCACAGACAACCTGCCTGGTTTAAAGTTTAATTTTTTTCTAATTTAACCTAATTTTCTTAATCGATCTGTTCAGACATGTCATTACACACCTTCGGAACAGGTGGGAATTGAACCCTGGTCTCTCAGTCCTGGGGAAGGGACACTACTATTGCATCATTAGAGGATCCTCAAAGGTTTAAAATTTAAACAAAGCTGGGCAGTTAATGATCAATCATTAACTAGCAAATTCTCCAAGGCAATACCTCTATTAATCAGAGTCCACTTGTCAACCAACCAGTGCTCACTTCTCATACAATATTATTGCTGCTTTTCCTTTACTTTAGTATTTCTTGCAAATTGTCTTCATGAGTGCAAAATGCAAAGCCTAAACAATATGTATCTTTTTCAGCATTTGTCATATTCTGTACTACCAAATGAACAAATTAACTAGTAATTCATTGCATTCTGTTTATATAATCATGCTGTGCACATGTTCTGCAGAAGAATCACTGCTTTCTCTCCACAAACGCTGCCAGACCTATTGAGCTTCTCTAGCAATTTTTCGTTTTGATTTTTGTTTCCAGCAGTCACAGTTCATTGTGTTTTTTTCATGCTACGCACATGTTGGCTTTTTTTTTTGTCTAAATTATAGCCACTGTACTTCCAAGTTCTTCTTTGAAACGGTAGTGACTGGAGCAAAGGCCAGATGGATCTCAGTGACAATGAGATCCTTGATTGGGGCTGTTAACCAGGGCCAGAGAGCCTTGGCTGACAGATATAAACAGGAGATTCAGAGAGTCTCTTCATTTCTAGGATTGGTGCTAAGCTGGCTGATGCACTACGCATATCTAAATAAAGGGTAACTTGGTGATGGGATACCTGCCTCTGTGCAGTAATTTCAATAGCGATAAGAGAAAACAGTATGCTCCTGAAGAAAATTCACTTGTAGTGATTGTCTTTGAGTTGGGGTAAGCATTTCTAGCATCATGCTTTTATTTGGGAACCTTGACAAGTTCAATCCTGCCGGAGGCTGGGCCAGCATATGGAAATACTGTGCTATTTATTCCAGAGAAATGACACTGGGGCAAATGAGAAGCAATGAATAATTCTTGTGACTGCTTGCGGATCACAGAATTTTCATTTATCAGCAGCAAACCTTTCCTAAGGCACCAGATATTAAAATCTTTCAAGAGTTGATGGATTTAACGAAGGAAAATTATGACCCCCAAGCCTCCCTTAATTCTGAGACACTATCAGTTTTACATGGGAATTCAAGAATCAGGGGACTCCGTATCATGATCTTTGATGAGGTTAAGGTGACTGGCAGAGGCATGTGATTTGTGTTAATTCTGAAGGAAATCCTGAGAGACCACTTGGTGTGTGGCATTAATGATGCAATCATGCAAGAACAACCTACTAGCTAAAGACCAACTGGACTAAACAGGTGCCACAATTTGGCTTTGTCATTAGAAAATGTGGCATGTGAAGCATGTGAGCTACAGGCCATCCCAATGGAATTGGGCACCCTCACCTGACTGACTGAGCTTGAAGAACACCACTTTAGTACAGGCAATTGGGGATTCTCATGCAGGGCATATCCTGAGCCAGGGGACCCTAGGTCTGCCCACAACAAAATCCCAAAACAAACACGAGCCTCAGCCAAATAGTTGAGATGTTCTTCAGATCCAGGCTGGTAGCCATTATGGTTGCTGCCAGTATGCAGATTGGAGACAGTAAAAAGGGGGCCTAAGAGGCCTGACATCAGTAAAATAACTCATGATTTGGTTAAAAAAGAAAGTGCACACCCTGGAAAGTCCACCTACATGTTATTTGCAATAGTTAACATGCTTAGCAACATCCAAATCAGAACTACTCAAAGTAAGTGTAAACAGTCACCCAGTTCTCATGAAGGTCGATACCATTGCAGCTGCATGAGTGGTTACAGAACCAGTCTTTAAGATTCGCTCTGCACTCTGGCCCTTAAGTTTGTGCAAGACCTCGGCTAGACAGAGAACCTATACTGGAGAACCATTACAAATTAAGGGTACTGAGAAGCAATTGATGTAGTTACCACTGAACGTTGTAACAGACTCAGGCCGAAGCTTGATGGAAAGAAAGATTCACCCAGATTGGCTCAACATTTTCCAATTAGAAAATGGCTGCCCAAGCAAAGTCCTAATTAAATACCCAGAAGTTTTTCAGGAAGGTCTAGGGATAATCAAAAGGAGCCATAGCGACATTGCATATTGACCAGGAAGCAATTACACAATTCTACAAGATCTCCCAGTGCCATTTGCCTTAAGTGCAAAAGTAGAGACAGAAATCAGAACGTTTGAAAGAAAAGGAATCATCTAACTAGTGCAGTTGGCAGAATGGGCAGCACTGGTCATACCAATTGCGAAGCACAATGGCTTACTTTGTCCCTGTGGGCATTTTAAACAAACAGTAAAAACTGCTTCTCGCAGCTGGATAAATATCCAATCCTTCACATAGAGGACTCATACACAAACTGGTTGTGGGCGGAAAGCGGACTATCCTTCACATAGCTGGGCATGAGCCATGCGTACCTGCAAATATGACTAGGTGAGGAGCCCAGAAGTAGTCACAATTAATACCCATAAGGTTTGGACCAATTTACAAGACTGCCTTTTGGGGCATCATCAGCTTACTCCCTTTTCCAGGGGATGATGGAGAACATTTTACTGGTATAGGTCTTTCTGCTAAAGCTTATGTTTTGTTAACACAAATTGGCTCCAATGCAATTGATAAATAGTGGACACTGTTTGGATGACACAAACTTTCTGCCTTAAAAGTACAGTGATTTTCTATAACAATTTCCTGATAACACGATTTTCTAAAGCACAAGGTTACACAAGAACACAACTATCTTATAAGAGAAATGCCTGTACAGATCCAGCAGAACTGCTAATGGGGAAAAGACTCTGCATAACATTAAATCTGTCAGCAGCAGGAATGCCAATGATGGCCACTTGCCTCCTCTAAGCAAGACAAACAGTTTACTTCAAAAACAAAACTGCTTCTGAGGATGGGTCACCGGACCAAAATGTTAACTCTGTTTTCTCCTTCACAGATGCTACCAGACCCGCTGAGCTTTTCCAGTAATTTTTTTTTGTTCCTGATTTATGATATCTGCAGTTCGTTTGGTGTTTTGAGAGTTTACTTCAGGGCTAGAAGTTTGGTGTCAAAACCACAGGATCAGCCCTGCGTAGATATGAGGTGAGGTTGATGTAAAATCAAGTCCCATGGCATACAAGGTTTGGGTAGGTACAGTGGTCTTGAACAAACACGTAGGTCACCTGAAAGCTGCTATATCACAAACAACAGCAGCAAAACATACCTGGTCCCTGAGAACAGCCAGAAAGTCTGTCAAAAATCGTAGGTTCTCCCCCTCCATCTAGAGTTGAAGAAACCTCAAACTCCGGGATGGATGAAGCCTCGATATCGTTACTACCCGAAAAGGAGAAGGAGGAAACTCTTCCGAGACGCCTGGGCGCAAGAGACAGTCTAGGTCTGGTACACGCCGCCATGCCTGAGTCAGAGAAACTGGAGCTGGGGCAAAAACGCCCCGGAAGAAGCTACAAAAGAACAGGCCTACATCCCTGGTCTTTGGTTTTGGGGGAGGGGTGGGGCATGTGTGATTGGAATGAAGGACAGGTGGATCTCCGTGACTGAGATCCTTGATTGGGATTGTTCGTGTGGGCCAATCAGAAAGCCCTAGTTGAGAGATATAAACAGGAGACTCAGGCAGTCTCTTCATTTCTAGAGACTGGCTTGGAGCTGGCTGGTCAGAGCAGAAGTAAATAAAGGGTGACTTGGAGACAGGATGCTTGCCTCCTTGAGGTTGTTTCAGAAACATTTTGACACAGTTCACATTTGACCAAAGACACCAAATAACTGAAAAACGTTCTCTCCACTTTTTATGCGAAACTTAATGGATCATTTTATACAACTTCAGAATTACAGATCTCAGCTTCCTTAAAGAGACATTTGCTGTAACTTTAGTATAATGACCATTACCTAATTGAAAACAATAAATTATTAAAATGATTCACTCACCATCTGTAAAGAGAGGTTCAGGAAGCTTTCGGAAGAACAGCTTAAGCAAGCTGCTAATCACATTCAAGTCCTGCCATTTCTGTAAAAACAAAATTACTCAGTACAGGCAGCCGTTATGTGTCATTAGACTCTACTCAAATATAAATCACCACTGTTAAACATTCTTTTGTGAAGTATGGAAACTACAGCAGAAAATTGTCATTACGAATCACAGATGCTCTTTGAAGGCATGATTAAAATTTGAAGTTTCTTATGCCCTCTACATGAACAGTGCTAAATAATGTATAGGTTTATACTCATGTTCACCACGACTATAGATTGCGATCAGAGGCTGATATTCAACAGAGAGCTCTTTGCACAGTGTCTATCAGAAACATGAGCAAACTGTTAAGGGTTCTCTGATAATTTCCTTCAAATAGACCTCTAAATTACTCTTGCAAATACAAAACAAGAAAAAAGGGTAGTACTATGTTTGTAGAAGAATTAGAAGCTTACTTCTTCTGAGGTATTAAGATCAGTCATTCCCTTATTCAGTTGTTCTTGCAGGCTGGAGACCATGGCATTGTTCCCTGGTACCCTATAGATCCCAGTGTTCTCCAAACCTTTCTCCTCCACTAATTTACAACATACCTCCACTATTAGTGGAATAAACTGAAAGAATAAACACAAACACACAAATACTTGAAAAACATAATTAAATATTGCAATGTGACAGCATCATTGTCTAAAATGGAAACAAATAACAGGTGAAATGAAATATTTTATCATCAAAAACACTGATATATTTTTCATCTGATCTTGGGATCTGTGCATCGCTAGCAAGGCCAGAATTTCTTGCCCATCATTAAGATGGTGGTACCGAGTTATGTGTTTCAATGGCTGATGTAACCACAAGCATATTTCTTGCTGAGGCTCGATACAACTGAGTAGCTTGCTAGCCATTCCAGAGAATAGTTAAGAGACGACTATGTTGTTGTGGATGTGTAGAATGGTAGAATACCATCCCAAAAGGTTATTAGTAAAATACATAAATATTTATGGAAATCCAATAATTTCAGGGTCATGGCTAAATCACACAATATTTTACTCCAGATTCATTAATCAATTTTAGATTTTTCTACCTTCCAAGAAGGGATCTGAACTAGTGCTTCCAGAGCTTGCTTCATGTCTCTAGATAATTAGTTCAGTAGCATTCCAACAATGCTATGAATGCTCTAATCACTAGTGCTCATGAAATAGTAAACCATCTTATTGCATTCACTGCAATCAAACAAAATCTAGCACCAAGGCAAACCACCAACAAGGTATTAGGCCTACAGACCAAAAACTTGTTTGAAGAGCTTGGTTTCAAAGAGTGTCTTAGAGGAAAGACAGTTGACAGCAGAGGGATTAAAGAAGAGAATGCTCCAGCAGAAGTAAAACCCCGAATGAAATACCAACCAGGTATCTATGTCAAGGTAAGAAGGTGTAGAGCTGGATGAACGCAGCAGGCCAAGCAGCATCATAAGAGCAGAAAGGCTGACATTTCTGGCTTCTGATGAAGGGTCTAGGCCCGAAACATCAGCTTTCCTGCTCCTATGATGCTGCTTGGCCTGCTGTATTCATCCAGCTCTACACCTTGTTATCTCAGATTCTCCAGCATCTGCAGTTCCTATTATCTATGTCAAGGTGTTAAGGCATGAAGACTTATAGACTAGTAGACACACACAACCACTTACCTTGTTATTTATTCCAGGTTGACACTCTTCTAATCGAACACCAAAAGCTGCTCCTGAAACTGTTTTTTTGGTTTTCTTCATTATGTTCAACCAAGAACTCTTGTCCTTCAAAAGGCTACTTTCATCTGGAAAAAGATACAGGCAGCCAAAATGAGAAACCTTAGCCAGATAGCTTTTATGTATGTTACTTAATGGGCAAGGTTCAGTCAGTAATTGCACCATGCGTGCTTTTTCCAAGTGGTGTTCAACATGTAGCAGTACTGACTAATCAGGGGCCATAAGACTTCATGGGGTCCACAGTCAATGTTAAGGGCTCCTGGAACATTCCCTCTTGACTGTATTACACTGTGCAGCTATCCTTGCTGGGTCTGATTTCCTGGTGGGTGTTGTCTGGGATGTTGTGTATTAGGATTGATTCTAAGAATCTGACCATGTCAGGCTGTCACATGACTAGTTTGAGAGATAGCTCACTCAAACTTTGACACTCACCTCCCAGATGTTCACAAGGGTAACTTTGTAGGGTTGACAGGGCTGATGCCTTAGTTCATGCCAGGTTGTCTGTCTGATTTCATTTGATTTCCTTTCTAGCAATTGAGACAATTGAATGGCTTACTAGGCTATTTCAGAGAAAAGTAAAAAATCAACCACGTTGCTGTAGGCTAGAGCGGTTATGGATAGTAGCCTCCGTTCCTCAAGGACATTAGTACATTCATTAGCCAAGTGATTTTCTAGCTAAACTCAAATACTAAAATTATGATATTCATTTGTTTTAAAGTCAAAAGCAGTTCTCTGCAGGGTGCTACTATGGTGATATACGTGACAATTAACTAAGGGGAATGAGATGATACTTCTTTTGAAGTAGTGTCAACTCTGTTAACTCTGCTTTCTCTCTACAGATGCTGTCAGACCTGCTAGGTTTCTCCAGCAATTTCTGTTCAGGCTTGAGATTTCTTCTGGTTGTGCTATGTTAGCAATATTGTAAACACAATGGAATGTTTCTTCTAATTTGTTACTTTCAACAAAACAGACTTAAATAGCTTATATTTCATTATGTAGCGAAGATCCTTAGTTTTGCAATACAAGCAAAATGTAGTTACAGTGGTCTTTGACACAAGCAAACTCAGAGGTAACAAAGAAAAAGTCACAATGAATTCTATGATAGCACTGCTTCTCTAGTATCGCTCAAGTGCTTTCCCAGCAGCATGCCTGACTGGAAAGTACAAACACCCATTAGAAAGTAACTCTTGTAAGATGTGTAAAGAAGTTAGTTCCATAGATCTACTTTGATTGTTATGAAAATTCACCTAAAATTTAACAACTAACACTTTTGCATTAGTACATATTGATGAGAGCTGAGGAGGAGAGAATCACAAACAGGTTTTTGGAATCCAGTTGATATTTTATAGATTTCTGGACAACACCTTAAAGAATTAGATTGAGCAGTTTCGAAGTGGATTAGAGGCATCCCTACTACCAACAAGGTCATCCCTTCTCAGATCTTGAAAAGAATTTATGGATCTAATAGACATTGAAAAAGGATTATGCCATAGGTTGAATTGTATCTGCTTTTTTTAAAGCCAAATTTCACTTAAAATCATTGCAGAATGAAGGATTTACAGATTTTCAGAAAATTTTAACTTCCTGTTTTCGTTTATTCTATTTCCCAGGGAATCCAACACTTTTTAGCTGGGTAGGGAAGTGACCAGCTAACGAGTCTTTGTGCAGAAATGTCCTCAGCTGAAACAGCATTCTTCCATTTTACTTGCCTCTCTGTGGAGGTCTGTTTTTGAGAAGCATGAAAACACTGTAGTGCTTAAAACAAGAGTGCCCTCTGGTGCATTAGTTAACTCTGGCAGATGCAGTCAAACAAGAGTTTGGTTTGCACATCTTTAGGGTGCTCAGGAGAACAGCTCTATTGGCAATTACCCCCACTAGTAGTTTTGCTGTGGAAATGAAAATGTACCCCATTCCTACTGAACAACACTAGAACAACAATACTCTATAGGATTTAATAAATATAAGTCCGTTTCTCAATTCTTTGCGAGAACCTCAAAATTTCCACAAAGCCTTTCACTTCCTTTGATCACTTTCTATAATCTAAACAGTTTCAAATTTTATGCTTTGTATTAACTAAGTTATATTTATTTAGTCTTCTCTCCTGACCTTGGTGACATCTTCCATGAACTGTGATTCTTCAATTAAATTTTTCAACAAGAGTTTCCAGTAAAAATAGCATGCAGCGCTCCTGCCAGGGCTGCACACAACATGGCAAAACAACTGTCGAAGAGAAATTTTCGACAAGCTTTCCTTTCATAACCTTACTAGAAATTCGAATTACATATGTTTAATTCCAAAACTGGGTAAAATAATTTTCTTTATGTTAAAATCCTTCAGCTCATCAAATCAGAATTGAACTCATTTCTTAAGCAGAAATAGTACAATCATTGCAAAGTAAGTTTAAGCTTTGCTTTAAGTAACCATAAATGGTGATAGGGTTCAGTTACAAGGGTAGATCACTGAAGTGAGTGGAAAGCTATGAGATTTGTAGCACTAAATGAGTTATAAACCTGTGGCAATGATAACGCAATGTTGAGCTGCATTACCTTTGTTCACATTATCTTGCCTGGGAGATCGTGGACGTCGCGTGACATGGTGACGAGATCCCTTTGGCGAAGAATCAGACTTGTTATTTGCGGGACTGCAAGGCAATACAGGTACAATGTCAGTAATGGAAGAAGCTAAAACTGAAGTAGTGGTACAGTAATTATTTACCTGTGTTTTGACAAATGGCCTTAAATTCAATCCTGGATATTTCTGTATTTTTGGACATGGGGCAATCTGACCAATTCACTAGTAAACCTTCCAATTTAGACAGTTAAATAATTTTGCTTGTTTAGCTAAAATATACAGTTTAATTCAGTCAATTTGAGAGTAACCCACCTTTTATTCCTTTTTAAAAATTAGTTTAAGTAGTGTGGGCTATGCTGGCAGGTCCAGCACTCACTGCCCATCCTTAATTGCCTTGAGATGATAGTGGTGAACTGCTGTCTTGAACCACTGCAGTCCATGTGGGAGAGGTGCAATCACAATTCTACGAATGAGGGAGTTTCAGGATCTTGATCCAACACACTGTAGGAATGGTGACTCATTTGCAGGTGTACATGGTGTTTAACTTTAGCAAGTGGGCATCTTGCAGGTGATGGCATTCCCATGTGTTTCTTGATAGCACTTTTGATCACACCAGCAATCATTTTATTGATAATTGAGAGAAGATTGACGAGGTCATAACTGACCTGTTTGAACTTGACCTGCCTTTTATGTGCAGGACATACAGCTTGGAACAACTTGGCTAGGGATACAGCAAATTTTGGACTTCCAGTCTTCAGTATCATTGTCGGAATGTTGTCGGTACCCATAGCCTTTGCAATAACTCGTGTCTCCAGCCATTTCTTGATATCACATGGAGAAATCTATACTGGCTGATGACTGGCATCTGTAATGCTGGGAACTTCAAAGGAGGTCAAGATGGATCATCCACTTGGATCTTCTGCTGGCAATTGTTGTGATTGCTTCAGCATTCTTTTTGCACTGATGTGCTCTGCTTCTGCATGGTTGAAAAAGGGGCTACTGTGGTCCTTCTGCCTCCAGTGAGTGCTTAATGTGTTGCCTAAATGAAATGTTGCCGTAGTCCTAGAAGACCAAGGCCTGCTCTCACATTAGAGAGAGATGAAAGGCGGTAAGTATTACCTGAGGGTCACCATGCCTTAGGCAAGGCTAAGAAGTTGGGACCTTCAGCGTATCCTCAGCCATCTCTTTTTCTCACCATTGAGAATGTCAACATGAGCAGAAACTCGTTCTATCATAGAATTTGCTTTTTCTTGCCCCTCCTAGCAAAGGATTGATTGTATCTTTGTAATTTGATCAAATGGGAAAAAGAACCGTAAAAAAATTACTGCCAAGGAAGATATCCTTAATCACTGGTCAACAAATTAATACTACTCCAGAACAGTTAAGATATTGGATGTAGGTTTGCTCGCTGAGCTGGAATACAGTTAAGGTATATTCCCTCAATCGGGAAAGGTAAGGAACATTCAGATATTTGTATGACAAAAAGAGGTAGAAGATACGACTGAAAAGAAAAAAAATTCTACTTATGACAGATATCAGATCAAAAATTTATTTGAAAGTCAGGCTGAATATAGAAGGTTCAGAGAGACCATAGAAACATAGTATCCCCACAGTGTGGAACCAGGCCATTTGGCCCATTGAGTCCACACCCACCTTCTGAACTGTAAACGTTATGCCTTATTTAAACAGGATGCAAGAATAAGTAAAGCAACTACTGACCAGTCAGCTTAATTACGGTGGTTGAAAACTTCTAGAACCAATAAGTTGGGACAGCATTAATAGTACCATAGACAAATATTTAAGTACAGCCAGTATAAATTTCCTAATGGAAAGTTATTTTTAACTAACTTGCTTGTTTTTTTTTGAAAAAAGTAACAGTTGATCAAGGCAATACTTTGGGCTTCCATAAGACATCTGATATAGTGCCACACTACAAACATTTGAACAAAATTAGAGCACATGAATAAAAGGAACAGCAGCAATATGATTACAAAATTTGCCAAGTGAAAACAGAGAGCAGTCATTTGGATTGGGTAGAGGTTTATAAGAGAATTCTCCACGGGTCAGTGTTGAGACCCTTGCTTTTCCTGATTATACATTAACAATCTAGACCTTGGGGTATAGGGAATAATTGTGGATGGTATGAAATGTGGAACCATTGTAAACAGTGAGAAAAATAGTGTAAACCTTCAGAAGGACATTGATAAGTTGCTAGAGTAGTGTATATGTGCCGGATTGAGTTTAATACACAGAATTTTGGTAGAAAAAGCATTGAGAGTCCAATTAAAAGTTACAACTGTAAAGTCCATGCATGACAGAGGGGCCTGGATGTATATGTATATAAGGCATTAAAGGGGGCAAGGCAGGTTAAGGAAGTATTTAACGTGTTAAGTGAACATTTTGATTCTGTTTTGAGCAAGAACATAAAAAGTAAACATCGCAATAATAAAATGATAATTAGCTGGGTTGGCAAAATAAAAACAAAAAGCTCTCAAACAATCACACTTACTACTGTGCAAGTATTAAATATTGCTCTTTCATTCTGCAAACACAGAAAGCTCACACAAAAGTAAATATAGGATGGGAAAAAAAATGGAAAGATGGAAAAGGAAAGAAATAAAGCCGTAGACCTCCCAAAATGTCTTACAGCCAATTTTTGAGAAATGCTGCTGTGAAGACACTTTACATTAAAAATTGTTTGGAGGAGGTTGTTGACTTGCTCGCTGAGGTGGCTGGTTGTTGTTCAGACGTTTCATCACCATGCTAGGTGACATCATCAGTGGACTCCAATGAAATTGTGTTATTCTACTCCATTATCTTCACCATTTCTACTTTATTAATGAACATCAACTAGCAGCAAAATGGCATGGTGAACTCTCCTTAATATCGGTACACTCAGATAATCAAGTCCATCAGTTAAACTGGGACATGGTAACCAGAGCAGCCCATATACAAACCCAAGATAATAAAATGTGAGGCTGGATGAACACAGCAGGCCAAGCAGCATCTCAGGAGCACAAAAGCTGACGTTTCGGGCCTAGACCCTTCATCAGAGATGCTGCTTGGCCTGCTGTGTTCATCCAGCCTCACATTTTATTATCTTGGAATCTCCAGCATCTGCAGTTCCCATTATCTCTCATATACAAACCCATACAGGTTAAAACGGAAATAACAGTACTCACCATAGTGGACCAAACACTATAAATTCTAAGCGGGGTAGAATAACTCCGTATCATCGGAGGCTCCACTGACATTGTCACCTAGCATGGTGACAAAACATTGAGAACAAGCACGAGAACAAACTAGCTCAGCGAGCAAGTCAACAGCCTCACCCTCAACCCGAGCTACAGATCTTCGCCAAAACTTTGGTAGTTTGGAGGACTTAAATTTTGAAGGATTACGAGAAAAAAGGAATTTATTTCAAACTTTGTGGACCAGTGTGGAGTAGTTGCTTTAAATGAGGCCACTTAAACTTCAATGTCGACATTGAGATTTTTCTTTACACGACTACCTAGAAATCATATGACTGGTGATAACTGCTTGGTTTGCTGTAGAGTTTTCTGAACAGTGACTAACTCAGAGATATTCTTGCTTTATTCATCTGTATTGGAGGAAATCTTGCCAAAAACGAGTCGATTTGGAGAAAGGCTTGTTCAGGACAAGCTGAATTGGAGGAAAGAAGTAGTTTCTGTTCTAACAAAGAGTCTCTAGATCCAAACTATAAAATCTGCTTTCTGTCTACGGAATCTGCTAAGCCTGCTGAGCTTTCCCAGCAATTTCTGTTTTTTGTTTCGGAATTGAGGACAGCCTGCTTTACCCAGCTGATCTCTTTTGTTTCTGAGAAGAAGATTTTTCATGAGTTCAGGGTAAAACATATTTGAAAGACTGACTGAAAGAATTCCAAGATGGTAATTCCTGAGCAAGCTGAGTCTAGAAGACTTCAAAGATAACTGTGTGTAAGTAATGACTTGAAGTGTGCCAGTACATCAAAGCAACAGACTCCAAAACATCCCACACTAGTTGAAAGGCCCTTTTGTTCAAAAAGCCGGCATAGTGGCATCTTTTTGGTCATCTCGGTAAGTGGAAAAATATGGTTTTTGATGGTATAGCCCACAGATTTGAGGGACTAGAGCAATGAAACAGTCCTCTAGCCTCAGTTGTAACAGTACCTATTTCTGAAAATTGTACAAAACACAATGAATTTGGATTCAGCAAGGTTCCTTTTGTGAAATATAATAATAAGCAGACAATAATCCAAGTCTGGGTGTTAGCACAGGCCTAAATATTGCCCATTACACAGCAAATAACCGTCCCCAATCAAAACAGCACTATTGTAAGATCCATCAAGTAAAATTAAACATTAGTTACCATTTATGATTTCTCAAAGAATTAGGATATGACAGACTCTTCAGCAGCTTAATTGGTTAAGGAAAGGGCCAAGCTTAATTTTCAATCTGAGTCTGGTTATTTGATTTCAGAGTGAAAAGCAATACCTTGTCCTGCAACTGATCTGGTTTGGTCCCAGATTCCTACCCACGAAACCTTTGTTACAAATGTGCTGTATGAATGCCAGAGTACCACCAAATCAGGCTCAAAATCCATTGTAATAAAATCAGAACTGCACAAAAAAAGGGGCATGGTGTCATAGGCATACAGTACCTGGGAAACCTACCCAGAAAGATAATCAACACCTTTAGTGTAGGAAGGTCAGAAGAGCAAAATAACAGCACTGCGTTTCTGTAAAACTACTTAACTTATAGAGTCATACAACACAGACCAATTTGTCTCTGCTGACCATGGTTCCAAAACTAAACTAGTTTCACTTGCCTGTGTTTGGCCCATAAGTCTCTAAACCTTTCCTATTCATATACCTACCTATCTTTTAAATGTTGTAATTGTACCTGCCTCCGCCACTTCCTCTGGCAATTCATTCTACATACTAACCACCCAAACTGTGAAAAAGTTGCTTCTGGTCCCTTTTAAATCTTTCTACTCTCACCGTAACAATATGCTCTTAGTTTCGATTGTTCCCACCAGAGGGAAAAGACCTTTGCTATTCATTTTATCTATTCCCCTTGTGATTTTATAAACCTCTATAAGGTCATTCCTCAAGCTCCTGTGGTCCATTGAAAGAAGTCCAACATCTACTGATGATATAATGAAACCAGCCTTTTTTTTCAGAAATTTCAACATTTTTAAGAGCTTAGAGTCTTCACCTCCTAGTATTTTGACACTAGTATTAGGTCTAATACAACTTGCACTGATAGACCAAATATAGTACTGTATAAAGTTTGAATACCAAAGGAAGTTTGCCAAATTCTGGTAAATATTCAAAATATTTCCTTTTGGAATTTCTCCTTTTTAAAATAGTATCAAAATGACACAGTCATCACATAAAACCACAACAGCACCACCAATAACATTTTACATGTGATTATAATGAGCACATAAATCAGAGAGCAACCAACTTTCAAGAGAAAGATATATGGTATCTGAACACTGTAAAGAAATTCATGTCTTTTCAGCTTATGCTTAGCAGTTCAACTGACATCAACTATTAAAAAGATACTGTGAAAAATTAGTTCCAGATCAAAAGATAATTACAGACAAGGAATGTATTGAATTCAAAATTGTTCCAAAATAAAATTCCAGTTGAGAAAAATGATTTACAGCAGTGTTCGTACCCTTTTGAGTATTAAACATTTCTGAAATGTCCGTGGCTAACAAGGATAGAGGCTGCAGTGAACAAGCTGTCTGGGAGCAAGATAGTCATTCTCTGACTCAGCAGCAGATGACAAAAAATTCTGATCAGTTGTGTCATGAACAAGACATTATCAAACAATTCAATATCTAACTGATTTCATTACCTCTGGTTTCTGTATTCCTTTAATTTTACTTCGATCAGTCTTGAACTTGTGTCCTAATAAGAAATAACAAGAAATATATGTAATCTCCTAGTACCACTACAGAATCAAGAAGAAAGGATGATCAACATTCTGAAATCTTTGGATGGCATCACTTAGAGGAAGAACAGGTTAGGGAGGTGGGGACGAACTGGGCTGGTTTTGGGATGCAGTAGGAGGAGGGGAGATTTTGAAGCTTGTGAAATCCACATTAATACCATTGGGCTGCAGGGTTCCCAAGCGGAATATGAGTTGCTCTTCCTGCAACCTTCAGGTGGCATCGTTGTGGCACTGCAGGAGGCCCAGGATGGACATGTCATCTAAGGAATGGGAGGGGGAGTTGAAATAGTTCGCAACTGGGAGGTGCAGTTGTTTATTGCGAACCGAGCATAGGTGTTCTGCAAAGCGGTCCCCAAGCCTCCGCATGGTTTCCCCAATGTAGAGGAGGCCACAACGGGTACAGCGGATGCAGTGTACCACTGGCCTGATCCTTGATTGGATTCACAACATATTGTTATAGGATTATCCCAAATACATTATTGAATTAGATTTGAGACTACCAGTGCTAAGCTAATATTCCCAATCCACAACGAGAATAAAGTATTGCTTTCACTATCTTGATTTATTCCTTGTCATACAATACAGCTACTGTTAGGACGACTGCAGATAACATCAGTTTCTTCCTCCCTTTGTTATTTCTTACCTTAACCCACATTGGTTCCATATCATTCTTGTTACCATACTTATTCTGCCTGCACCAACAAAACTACCCACCATCCTCTTGTTCCTGCCTGTCATTTCAAAAGCCACATACACCTGACTATTTAATAGCCAGCTGTGATCTCCTTGTAACCATTTATCCATAATGACTATAAGATCATATCCATTAACCTCTAGTTCGGTTAATGTATTTTGTTCAAAATACAACATACATTTAAGTAAGATGCCTTTTTTCCCCATTTGACCCTATTTGCTGTTTCTCAGAAATGTTTGTACACTCTGTCCTGTCCTGTACCACTGTGGGCATTCTGACCAAAATAACTACCATGCAATGCTGTTGTATCCTTTTGATTTATAAGCCTACATATCACCTCTCCAAATCAATGGGAAGGAACTTCAGGTAAGTCTTAGAATAGGGAGGACAGTACCATCAGCAGACAGGATTCTGTAAGAATCCTTTAGGAGCTGAGAGGAGCACACCTCTCAAAGAGAGGCTGAAAGGAAGCCTATAGGGTATTTGGATGAACACAGCAGGCCAAGCTGCTTGGCCTGCTGTGTTCATCCAGTTTCACACTGTGTTATCTCAGATTCTCCAGCATCGGCAGTTCCTACTATCTCTATAGGGTTTTTTGTCTGCTTGTAAAGATTGGACTGTAATTTGAGGAAACAGTGCAACTAGTTGGTATAAGTGCTGGCTTAGGTAACTATTGGGCTTCACTGAGCAACGTAGGCAAGGTACGATTCTTTCATCTTTCTTAGTGTAAAGGGGCAGAGAGGGCAGTGGTGTGCCCTCCCTGCCAGATGTGGGAGATCAGGGAGCAGTCTAGTGTCCCTGATGACTATGCTTGCAAGAAGTGTGACTGGTTGCAGCTCTTCACAGACTGCAATGTTCGACTGAAGCAGCATTTGGACACATTGAGGGGCACACAGGGGGCAAACGGTGTGATAGACATTAGTTAGAGAGGTTCAGTCAGGTAGATGGGTGACTGCCAGGAGAGGCAGGCAGGTGGTGCAGGAGTTTTCTGTGGCTATTTCCTCTCTAACATGTATACCGTTTTGGAAACTGTTAGGGGGAACAGCATCTCAGGGGGTTATAATAGCAACAGCCAAGCTTGTGACACTTCAACTGGCTCTGCAGTAGAAGCAGGGTTGGGCAAGATCCAAGCGAGCAATAGTGGTCAGAGAATCACTAGTTAGGGGCACAAACAGGCATTTCTGTGGCTGCGTCCAAGACTCTAGGATGGTGTGTTGTCTCCCTGGTGCCAGGGTCAAGGACATCTCTGAGCAGGTGCACAAAATTCTTAAGAGGGAAGGCGAGTAGCCAGAGGTCCTTGTGCACAATGGTACCAATGACATAGGTAAAAAGAGGGAGGAGGTCCTGCAGAGTGAGTACAGGAAGTTAGGAAAGACACTGAAAAGCAGGACCTCGAGGGTAGTAATCTCTGGGTTACTACCAGCGCCACATGATAGTGAGGCGAGGAATAAAAAGATAGGGTCAGATGAATGTGTAGCTAAGGATCTGTTGCAGGGGTGACCTGTACAAGAGGGATGGGTTTCATCTAAACTGGAGGGGAACCAATATCCTCGCAGGGAGGTTTGTTAGTGCTATTCGGGAGGATTTAAACTAGAGTGGCAGGGGACTGCGAACCAGAGGAGCCGGTCAGCAAGTGGAGGGAATGTTGGGAAGGGAGGATGTTAGGACTTGTAAATCAGAAAGAAAGGACAGGCAGAGACACATAAATGAACACAACAGTATTAGTGGGTTGAAGTATGTTTATTTTAATGCAATAAATATTAAGGATAAGGCATATGAGCTTAGGGCCTGGGTCAGTACATGGGATATGATGTTGTGGTTATTACAGAGGCTTGGCTGCTCAACATTCCATGGTTTCACTGTTTTCCATGAGATAGAGTAAAGGTTAAAAGAGGTGGAAGAGTTGCATTACTAATCAGGGAGAATGTTACATCTGCAAAATAAAGATGGGTGCAATAATCCATTATACTATAGGCGTCCCAACAGTCGAGGAACAAATATGTAAGTAGATTATGGTAAAGTGCAATAAAAACAGAATTGTCATTGTATGTGACTTTAACTTCCCTGGTACTGACTGAGACTCCCATAGAGCAAGGGGCTTAGACAGGGTGGAATCTGTTAAGTGCATCCAAGAAGATTTCTTGCAATAGTATATGGGTAGTCCAACTAGAGGTGGGGTCATACTGAACCTTGTATTGTCTAATGAACCTGGCCTGGTGACTGAGCATTTTGGTAACAGTGATCACACCGCTAAGATTTCAATAAAAACTAAAAGGACTGCGGATGCTGTAAATCAGGAACAAAAACAAAGTTGCTGGAAAAGCTCTGAGGAAGGGTCACCGGATCTGAAACATTAACTCTGTTTTTGTCTTCACGAATGCTACCAGACCTGCTGAGCTTTTCCAGCAACTTTGTTTTTTGTACCTTAAGTTTTCAGATAGCTATGAACAAGGATAAATCAGACAGTGTGGGAGTACTAAATTGGGGGAGGGCAAATTATGTCAGTATTAGGCAGGAGCTAGGGAATGTTAATTGGGAGGAGCTGTTATCAGGTAAATCCACGTTTGACATGTAGGAACTGTTCAAAGGCCTGCTGGGGAGAGTTCAAGGCTAGTATATTCCAATAATGAAGAAGGATAAGGGTAGTTTGGTAAGGGACACTTGGATAACAAGGGATATTATGAATTTAGTCAAAAAGAAAAAAAAAGCAGCATGTGCAAGGTGTAAGAAGCTAAAATCAGATAGGGCCCATTAGGAATTTAAGGAAAGCAGGAAAGTACTCAAGTAGGGAATTAGGAGATCAAGAGGGGGCCATGAAATGACCTTGGCAAGTAGGGTTAAAGAAAAACCCAAGGCATTCTATTGATACATTAACAACAAGAGGACAACTGGGGAGAAGGTAGGGCCTCTCAAAGATAAAGGAGGGAACTTGTACGTGGAGCCGGAGAATGTGGGTGAAATCCTAAATGAGCAATTTGCTTAGGTACTCACGCAGGAAAGGGACATGGAGAGATAGTGAGATGGTTGTGGAGCATGCTAATATGCTGGGGCATTTGGAGATCAAGAAAGAAGTGGTGTTGGATCTCTTGAAAAGCACTAAAATGAATAAGATCCCAGAGCCTGATGGTATCTACCCCAGGTTATTGAGAGAGCCAAGAGAGGAGATTGCTGGGGCTTTGATCAAGATCTTTGTATCCTCACTAGCTACTGAAGTCCAGGAGGACCGGCAAGCAGCAAGTGTTGTTCCATTGTTCAAAAAAGGAAATAGGGATAATCCAGGAAACTACAGGCCAGTGATCTCACATCAATGGTTGGGAAACTATTGGAGAGAATTCTTAGGGATAGGATTTACGCACATTTGGAAAAGTATGGGCTAGTTGGGATAGTCAGCAGTGGTTTTGTGAAGGGCAGGTCATGTCTTACTTAGTTGATTAAATTTTTTGAGGAGGTGACAAAGGTAATTGATGAGGGTAGAGCAGCGAATGTTGTTTGCATGGATGTTAGTAACGCTTTCAACAAGATCCATCATGGGAGGCTCATCCAGAAAATTAAGATGTATGGGATCCATGGTGACTTGGCCACGTGGATTTGGAATTGGCTTGTCCATAGAAGGCAGTGGGTAGTGGTGGAAGGGCACTTTTCAACACTTGGAGGATTATGTGCATTTTTGGTCACCCAATTGAAGGTTATGCTTGCATTCGAGGGAGTGCAGCAAATGTTCATTAGGCTGATACAGGAGGTGGTAGGAGAGCCTTGTTCAACTGTGCCTGTATTCACTAGAGTTTAGAATAATGAAACAGAAAATACTGGAAAGAATAAAATCTAGTGGAACTAGACAGACTCGAGGTAAGAAGAATGTTTCTTCTAGTTACAAGTGTAAACCAAGGGTCACAGACTCAGGATATATGGCAGGCTATTTAGGGCTGAGTTGAAGAAACATTGCTTCATTCAGAGGATGGTCAATTGTGGAATTTGCTACCACAGAAGGCTGTGGTGGCTGGGTTTCTGAGATTATTCAAAGAAGAGATTGACAATTATTTTAGGCATTCAAGGCAACAAGGGTATTGACAGAAAGTGGGAATATGGCACTAAGTTGGAGAATCAGCCAAGATCATACTGAATGGCAGAGCAGGTTAAAAGGGCCGAATGGCATTGTCCTGTCCTAGTTTATATTAATGTAAAGGCCACAAACTTATGATCTTGTTGTGCCATCATTGTAAGTCACAAGGATAGATTTTGTTCTTCTGCCAGAAAGATTAAAACATCAGATATTTAGCTTTGAAGTATTTGAGTGAAAGCTTAAGTTGTTTCTGTACTCAGTGGGGTGCGTGCCTGATGGTTTCTGAAAGATGGATCCTGTGAAATAGGTGACACCCTTAATTTTTCTGGTAGAGTTAAGTTAAGAGTTCATGGATTAAAAATATAAAATAATTTGCATCATACTTACTTCTCCTTCTGTTTTACTATTCTCTTGGATGATTTTAATCCAGTTCAACATATCGTCTCTATCTTCAGCTTGGAATAGGTATTCATAAAAATCGGATGTAGTCAGCCTGAAAACATTCTTCCTTTTAGTCTCACTGTATGAAATATCAATCAAACAGGCCTTAATACAAATGGGCTGTTCATCCTCACAGTCATAAGTCACTGCATCTCTTTTATCCTTGTACAGGTATAGGGAATGTGATCTCAGGACAGCATACACCTTTTTCCAGGAACGAATGCTGCTTACAACTCTCTGTTAAAAAGAAATAGACCAATGATTAGTTTTAAATGACCTAATCTGTAAATTAGGTCACTGAATGACATTCATTTCAGTACTTTACAAATAAGTGTGCTGAGTGTCTGTGTACTGATAAAATGAAAAGTAGTATAAACAAGAGAAAGCTAAGGTCTTGTGAACGATACATGAATAATCAAACAAGTGAAAAGTCAATAGACCAACAAATAATGAGCAGAACTAATGGACAAGAAACAAATAAATAAATCATTAGATAATCCAAGAAAATGACTAAATAAGTACAGCATAACATAATAATACCCATCAGCAGATCATATAAAATTATAATATCCTTTTACCCCAAATCATTTACTCAAAACCATACACTTCTGATTGTGCAGAAAAACAATTTATTGACCAATACAGCACTGCAACTAAAGGTCATGTTTGTAAGTAAGAGATCACCATAAATCAACAGATGAGTTACATTTAAGTGGGATTTTTCCCTATTTAAAATAATACCATCCTTCTGCACCACAGAAACAGAAAACTGTCTTAGATTTCTAGCCCATTATTGGTACTGCATTAATCTGAGGGATACGATGATAGTGGTTAAGGTTAACATGCATAACACTCCATCACAAATGGGTATCAGTACTATTGATAAAATACATCACTGATTTTCTGCATGGTAGTTATATTTTACGTTCATACAGTTGGTACTATGACAGTGAAATGTGAGTTCTGTATGCATATTGCAACAGAAGGCCTGGGGTTTACCCACCACTGGCAAGGGAGAGGGAAAATAAAGAATTCTCCTGATACGTCAAAGAGGTGAGTGCTGGAAATAAACAGCAGAAAATTTCTGGGAGCCACTTTACAGGATCCTTGATAAAGGCCGTCACTTAAAAGTACATCTACCTTTCTCTTTAAGGCTCTGGGTGGCTTGCTGTGTTTAAGGATACTTTCCAATTTACTTGCTAATTAGATTATGCGTTTAAGATGAGAATAGCAGCCAAACTATTCTGAACAGAATTAATTCTCTTTTGTTAAAATTCACGAATGATTGTTTATTGATCAATTATTGATCTTGTAACGTGCATACCAGATTTTTAAATAACTAACAGCACAAGTGATATCAATATTGTACTAAATAAACAAAGGATATACTTAAATATCATTAATAAGTTTTTTTACTTTATCACAGAACTTTAAAGCTAACAAATCGCAACCTTTTATACATGATTTCATAAACATCCACAAAATTTGCCTGCTTTACTCCCTTCTCATGCATTTTTAAGCATAGAGTTATAATTTCGTGTTGCACTTACAATTAAAGTGCTGGATGCTGACAGAGGAAGCCACATCCTATGCAGACTGACATTAAGTGTTCATACTTAAGACTACCTTATGGTTATATAAAAATATTTTGATGACTGGCTCAGGTCAGGAAGTTATGATGCCTCAATATTGAATTACCTCACATTAATTAAATTCTGTGCGTTCATAATAACTATTTATTAATTATTTAGTGTCAATCTTAGATTCAAGATCATACTACACAACATAGAAGGTACATTGATAACTGTAACCTTATATTTTTCCTACAAAATATGATTGGTATAAATTGAGCAGAAATAACAAAAATGATCACAGAAGAATGTTGAATTAGTCAATATCATCTTGGGAAAAGCAGTAGCACCGAGTTATTGTTTATAGACAACTTAAGACTGAATGAAACAGATAAGTGGAAAAAGAAAGGTACAGAGAGTGTGGGTCATTTTGTGAAACATTTCCAAGGTGTATGCCTTTACATTCCCTATGTGTTGTCCACTTCCTGTGTGAAGAACAACTTCCTGACACCAGTCCAAAATTTGTTTCTTTTTTCAAAAATAGAGCTGGTTAAAAATGGCATGTGATTAAGGGGAGGTGAGGCAAGTTTATTCACTAATCCTGGCTTCTGGGATAAGGGAGACTTTCTTTGGGAGAAAAATAAAACTCAAGAAAATTTGTGTTAATTGCTATGCTTCTTACATATTATGTGGTTCTACTGGATGCAAAATCTATACATGAATTACAATTTCCTTTGAGTTGTGAGTTGTCTTTTGTTCACATCTCATTTATGGAACAAATTGAACTGAGTTCATGTGTGAAAAATAGGTATAACAAAAACATCAGTGTTATGCGTCTAGGTTCAGTGGTAGGCATGGAAGTGAACATTTCCACTTGGAGCGGCTGGGCATTGCTTGAGCAACAGGTGGTTCTCAGCTCATTACATATGCAAACACAATGGGTAGGGCAAACCTTATGGCAAAGCTAGGCAAGGTGATAATGCTTCTGCTGATATCTTAAAGGAGTCGATCGTCTTGCCACCATATTTAATGGGCACCTGGACAAGCATTCATTACTTGTAAACCAGGAGCATCACTTCGACTCCAGGAGTTGATACCCGTAACTAAACTTTCTGGCTGTTCCACCTTCTCCAGTCAACCTGCTGCCCTTCCCCGGTCTCCCTTCTCAGGGAAATATTAAAGATCCTAAGCTATTAGAAGAGGAATAGAGGACTTTTTGTGGCCAATATTTATCTCTTAATCAAGCATGATTTAGTCATGTGTCTCAGTACTACTGTGGGACCTTTCTGTTTGCAAACTGGCTGTCACATTTCTTACACAGCAATAATACTTAACTGGCTCTAAAACAAAATCAGATCATGCAAATTCTTTTAAAACACTTCAGTCGGCAACAAAGAGAACTTATAATCCATCAACCCAACTCTACATCTCTGTTTTCCAAAATCAGATTATCTATTTCATATTAAAATAAGGACAGAAATTGCAGCTTTAAAAGGGAGGCCAAATTACATTTGTGCGTCTTGGCCAGCCTCTCTTGAAGACTGTACACCTGTGACTTGTTTCTTTATTCTTTTCAAATTTCCCAGAGGAACGGTTCTCCGTCCATAATGCAATCAACAAACATACAGAATTGGACCCCATATATAAACCCATACAGGTTAAAACCAGAAATGACAATACTCACCATAATGGACTGGGCAGTATAAATTCCAAGTGGAGTAGAATAATATCGCTTTATCAGAGGCTCCACGAATCATAGAATCCCTCCGAAGAGCATCTCACCCAGACCTATTCTCCTACCCCTGATTTGCCCATGTCTAACCCACCTAACCTAAACATCCCTTGCCAGCATGGGAAATTTAACATGGCCAATCCACCTAGCCGGCACATCTTTGGATTGTGGGAGGAAACCCAGAAGAGCAGACTTGAATAGAATGTGTAAACTCCACACGGACAGTCGCCCAAGGCTGAAACTGATCCCAAGTCCCTGGTGCTGTGAGGCAGCAGTGCTAACCACTGAACTACCGTGCCACTCCAAATGATGTCACGTAGCATGGTGACAAAACGTCTGAACAAAAACAAGCCAGTCAACAACCTCATTCACAACCTGACCTACAGATCTTTGCCAACACTTTAAACTAGAACTAGGAGGCTTAGAACTAGAACTAAAATAAGGGAGAGGAGATCTATGACCGATGACCAAGTTGAGGAAGAACTTCTTCACCCAAAGGGTTGTAAATCGGTGGATTTCCATGCCCAATGAAGCAGTTGAGGCTACCTGTTGAATGTTTTTAAGGCAAAGGTAGACAGATTTTTGAACACTAAAGGAATTAAGGGTTATGGTGATTGGGTGGGTAAGTGGAGCTGAGTCCATGAAAAGATCAGCCATGATCTTATTGACTGGTGGAACAGGCTTGAGGGGCCGGATGGCCTACTTCTGCTTCTATTTCTTATGTTCTTACAGAAGGCTGTTGAGGCTGGTTTGTTAGGTACATTCAAGGCTGTGATTGATTTGTAATCAGCAAGTGAAGAAAGGGTTATGGGAATAAGGCAGGAAGACAGCAGTTGTGAATTATCAGATCAGCCGTACTCTCACTGAACAGCAGAGCGAACCCTGCAGGCCAAATGGCCTACTACTTGTGCTCCAACAGTCTGAATAAACGCAACACTGCACAAATGTAAGTTACGTTTTTTCTGAAGTAAGTGATCTGCTTAACAAAACTTTTGAAGCTGAAGTGGATTTATAACTTGCCTTTCCCTTCTCTGTGACAAGTTGCCGAAAGTACAACCATCCTTCTTTTCTGACGTCACTGAAAGTCACATCACAGAGTTCAGACGTGGAATGTCGCTTAGACCTTGTGCTTTCAGTATCTTCCAAGTTATCCAAGGACTAAACAGTAAATAATAATATTGTAAATAATTGTACCTAAAAATAATGAAAACCAGAACTTTTAGTATCTTTTTTATTCCTCATTCTTCATATTCAAAATGTTGATTTTCAGGTGGAAGACACGTTGGTCAGGGTCAGGCAGGAACGTCATTCACGCAGACTGATAATGAGATCAGTATGGAATCTTAATCTGGAAGTCAGTGGGGGAGGCATTTGTGCGGCAGGTATCTGGTCAGGGCACTGTAAGGCAAGTGGAGGAGAGGAGGAATGTTTTTCTGTGACTTTGAGAAATATAGGACTCTCTTGCTTACATGCAAACTCTTAACTATCCTGGAAGCTATGCTTCCTTCCCCACCTTACTTTTCTGCAATTACCTTGAGCCTAGCAAGTAACCCAGACCTCTTGCCATCTATCACTGACTTTTAGTTATGAATCTAGCATATTAACGAGGCCCAGATTATAAGATTATTTGGGTTTCATCTTGTTGCTTGCAGATAGACAGCTGCATTCTTGTCTGAAAGATCAACCTTCCACCAAATAAGTATTAACCTTTTTGGTTTAACAAAACAAAATTCATACAGATTATTTAGACACTGATTTTAAGCCTTAACTCAGAGTGGAGAGGTTGAAAAGGAGAGTTCTTCATGGTAACCCCAGCTGCTGTGAAAATTAAACTCGGGCTTTAGGCATCAATCTGCATCGCAAACCAGCCATTCAGCCTACTGAGACCTTAATAACCACACCTGAGATACTGAAGCTTAAGACTGTCCAGTCTGATAAATAAGAATAGGGCTTTTCTTGTTTTATTGCACTAATGTTACAATTTTTGTTGAACATTGTATAAACAATGAGGTCAAAATGTAAAGCAATGAAGGGTGTCCCACTAATGTATTCCACCACTGATTAAATTTGGATCACTTCCATTAGTTTTAGGCTTCAGTAATCTAAGAATGAATTCCATGAAATTTTATGCCACTGCATGATTTATCAGACTGTTCAGCTTCTACTTCCCTTGGTGGAGCTTATTACTTCTGGCCATCGGCAACCTACAGCAGCTTGACAAATGGTCGCTACCTCTATGCGGCTTGACAGTGACGATCAGAAGAATATCTGACTGTTAGAAATGAGGCAGAAAGCCATGCTGAATCTCATCCTCACCACATACACACATATTCTTACAACAGCCATCACCAGTTATTGCTCTAGAATGGAAATAATGGATGATTTAGCTCCCCAAAAGGAATGAGGCCAAACTTATTTCTCCTGCTGCTGTACTGGTTAATGTCACAAATCAGGCCAGGCACCAATTCAATTCAAATAGTGATCCAATAACCAGTGAATTCATCACTCACAAGCAAAGATTAAAATCAATAAAAGATCTTTCTAAAACTAAGAGGTTTGGTACTTACATTCGAACTATGTTTTTAACATTCAATCACTGCTATAATATCCTAGGCAAATACTAGTGCATAAGTAAATCTTATACTTGTTAAAGAAAGTATTACTTATATCTTTTAGCATATCTAGATATCCTGTTAACAAACACATTCTAAAAATTATTTCGCCTTTACAAACTCCGAATGTGACGTTTTGCACTGCTAAGACAGAACGTGTTTAAATAGGGTTCAAATCCTATGGATTATATACATCATGCTCAATTGATAATTAATTAGACTTTGATGTCACATACATTCATTAGTGTTCAATTTGAAGTGTAATCACTATAAAATAATTGCACGACAGGAGATCATTCAGCTGTCGAGGCTATGTCAATCTTCTGAAAAACCAACACTGTTAATAGCTTTAAATTGAGGGGTGAAAGATATATAGCTTTCAATTGCGGGGTGAAAGATATAGGACGGATGTCAGAGGTAGTTTCTTTACTCAGAGAGTAGTAAGGGAATGGAATGTTTTGCCTGCAACGGTAGTAGATTCGCCAACTTTAGGTAAATTTAAGTCATCATTGGACAAGCATATGGACATACATGGAATAGTGTGGGTTAGATAGGCTTCAGATTGGTATGACAGGTCGGCACAACAGCGAGGGCCAAAGGGACTGTACTGTGCTGTAGTGTTCTATGTTATATGTTAATCTTATTCACTTGTCTTTTCCCTGTAGCCCAATTTATTTCATTCCAGCTGTTTTTGCAATTCCCTTTCAAAAGGTACCATTGAATCTGCCTCCATCACAATCTCGGGCAGTGCAGTCAAATCCTAACGACTTGTTGTGTAAGAAAGTTCTGAAGAAAAGTCATTTGATCTGAAATATTAACTCTGCTTTCTACTCACAAATGCTGCCTGACCTGCTGAGTACTTCCATCAATTTCTGTTTTTGTTTCTGATTTCTACCATTCACAGTTCTTTGTTTTTTTTTGCTGCATAAGAAAGGTATTTGGTTCTTTTGCTAATTATCTTAAATGTGTGTCCTCCATCTTGGGAAAAGTATCACTTTATCTATTCTTTTGAATACCTATCATCTCTAAAAGAGAACAACCATGCCTCTAATTGTCACACACCTGGAATCTTTCTCATCACCTTTTCTGCACCCTCTCTAAAGCTTTCAGATTCTTCTCCAAGTGCAGTGCCCAGAGTCGGACAAAATACTACAACTTTATTTTTCATTAATTCAAAGGGCATGGACGTCACTGGCTGGCCAGCATTTATTATCCATCCCTAATTCATCTTGAGAAGGTGGTGGTGAGCTGCCTTCTTGCAACACTGCAATCCATATGCTGAAGGTGCCGTTAGAGAGGGAATTCCAGGATTCTGACTCAGTGACAGTGCAGGCAATACATTTCTAAATTAGGATGGTGAGTGGCTTGGAGGGAAACTTGCAGGTGATGGAGTTCCCATGTATCTGCTGCCCTTGCCCTTCCAGATGGAAGTGGTGGGGCTTTGGAGGTACAGTCTAAGGATGTTTGGTGAATTTCTGCAGTGCATCTCGTAGATGGTGCCTATTGCTGCTACTGAGTGTCAGTGGTGGAGAGAATGGATATTAGTGGTTGTGGTATGAATCAAGTAGGCTGCTTTGTTCTGGACAGTGTCAAGCTTCTTCAGTGTTATTAGGGCTGCACCCATTCAGCAAGTGGGGAGTATTCAATCACACAGGGGGATGGGTCTGGGTATGATGCTCTGAGGGTCGGTGTGGACTTGTTGGGCTGAAGGGCCTGTTTTCACACTGTAAGTATTCGATGATTCACACTCTTGACTAGTGCCTTGTAGATGATGGATGGGCTTTGGAGACTCAGGAGATGACTTATTCACTGAAGGATTCCTAGCCTCTGACCTGATCTTGTAGCCATTAAGTTTGTGTGGCACACTCAGTTGAGTTTTTGGTCAATGGTAACACCAAGAGTATTGATAGTGGGGTATTCAATGACTGTAATACCATCTAATATCGACGAGGGACGGTTTGATTTAATTTGGTTGATTTATTAATGTCACATCTACTGAGAAACAGTGAAAAATGCTGTTTTGTGTGCTATCCAGTCAAATCATCCCTTACATAAGGTCAGAGTAATAGAACAAAATGCAGAATATAGTGTTTCAGCTACAGAGAAGGTGCAGAGATAGGTCAACTCTAATGTGTGAGAGGTCCATTCATAAGTCTGATAATAACAGAAAAGAAGCTGTTTTTGAATCTGTTGGCACATATTATCAAATTTTTGTATCTTCTGCCTGACGGAAGAAGGTGGAAGACAGTATAACTGGAGTGGGAGGCTCTGAGTATTTTGGCTGCTTTCCTAAGACAGCAGGAAGGGCAGACAGAGTCAATGGAATGAAGGCTGGTTTTTGTGATGGGCTGGGCTGCATTCACAACTCTCTAATTTCTTGTGGTGTTGGCCAGAGCAGTTGCCATTCCAAGCTGTGATGCTCCTGGATAGGACGCTTTCTACGGTGTATCTGAAAAAATTGATAACAGTCATTGTGGGCATGCCAATTTTTCTTAGCCTCCTAAGGAACTTGAAGTGTTAAAATTTCTCTTATTGGAGATTGTCATAGCCTGGCATTTGTGTGGCGCAAATATTGCCTCTTGTCAGCCCAAACCAGCATATTGTCCAGATCTTGTTGCATGGACTGCTTCAGTATCTGAGGAGTTACAAATGGTATTGATCACTGTGCAATCACTGGTGAACATCCCAACTTCTGAAATTATGACTGGAGAGAAGGTCACTGATGAAGCTGAAGATGGTTGGGCCAAGCACACCACCCTGAGGAACCCCTGCAGAGATGTCCTGGTGATGAGATGACTGACCCCCATCAATCACAACGCATGGTCCTGTGTGCCAGGTATGATTCCAGCCAGCAGAGACTTTGTCATCTGATATGCACTGATTCTAGTTTTGTAAGGGTTCCTTATTGCCAGACTCAATTAAATGCAGCCTTGACATGAAGAGCTGTCACTCTCACTCATCTCTGGAATTCAGCTCTGTTGTCCATTGTAATGATTGAAATGAGGTTGGCCAGGTGGATCTCATTGAGTATGCCCTGGTTAGCCGATCAGGGAGCCCTGGTTAGCCGATCAGGGAGCCCTGGTTGACAGATATAAACAGGAGTTTCAAAGAGTCTCCTCACTCTAGGGATTAGCTCTGAACTATCTGATAAATAAAGGGTGACTTTAAGTAACCCTCACAGGAGTTTGTGGTCCATTATTATTCTAACTTTACATCCAAAAAGATATCAGTCGTACTTTCTCACACCAAAGGTGACCACCAACTTTCTTCTCTATTCAGGCGTATTTGCATTTGGACCAGCCAAAGTCCAAGCAGCATGCACTATCGGGCATTTCTCTTGGTTGGGCTACCAGTCAGCCAACACTACCTTGTTACTATATGGGGAGGCATTGCATTTCAGCACCACATTTCACTTGGGATGGTAGTGGGCTTTCACATGATTACAGAAGGAGGGCTCTATAGAGCCCAAAATCATAATCAATGAGGTGAGCAATAGAAGATTGAGAGAAAGAAAAATTGCCACAGGCCTTGGGAGGAAGCCATCCATAAAGTCCTGGAAAATAACGCATAGCTAAAATAAAAATTAGAAAATTAGCCCATTATCTTCCTCATTCTGACCTGCTGCACCTGTTTTAAATTATAAGACTCAAGGATTCACAGCTTAAAATCTCTATGGTTGGAATTCTTCTTTCATTCAGATAGCTAAAGTATTGCTTGAAAGATAATGGTAATCCTGCTAAAATGGCACTAATCAACTCTCTGGAAAATGACACACAATGCATACAAATGAGAAATTTATGTCTTCTTTGCATTATGACATACCTTGCTTTTTTTCTTACTCATTAATGCTGAAATTAAAACTTTAACTTTCTCTAAATTAGATGATGGTTGTTTTAAGCATTGAACACTTTACTGCAAACTAAAAATGGACTAATCGTTTCCTCAGATTTAACAACTTCCTTGGCCAGAAAGCTGAGTAAAATCTGACTGTGCTTTCAGCAATCTCCATAACTTTAATCAGTATGTTTTAAATACATGCTACTTGAATGCTCATCATGTGAAATAAAATACGCAAATGTTAGTATAATTAGTCAGCATCCAAAAGAGGACAGAGGCCAAAATTTTGTTCATAGTCAATTAGATTCATTAAATCTAGAAAGATTTTCCCATCAATGTCTTTCAGATGCTTAGAGATGAGTTGTATAGTTCCAAAATATATTTTTCTTGATAAAAGTCATTAGTTAACACCATAAACAAAGAAAATGACCCACAAGCCCTTTGACTTTTTTTCAATTGGATTTAGGCATCACTGGCAAGATCAAAACTAGTTGTGCTTCCCTTTTTACCCTTTAACTGATTTCAAAGGGCAGTTAGAGTCAACTCATAAGCTTCTGGATTTGGGATCAAGTGCAGACTTAACTAGTTAAGCACGGCCAATTTCCTTCTCTACGTTTGAGTCATGTATGGAGAGAATTGTTGGCATAATGGTGACCTTGGTCCATTAAAGAGATATCACCGATTACCTACAGACTAGGGGGTAATGATTAACAGATGTATGTTGGTATCCCCTTGGAATTGATGTTTGCATTGCTTAATCTTAACTAAAATTTTTTGTAGTAGGAATTCAAAGTACAAGATGAGTTACAGAATGCAAGGGTTAAACTGAAGAAGGCTACCTTGAGTTGAAGCCTCACCATTACCTCACAAGGGTGATTCTTAATTGGGCCTTTGTAAGGGTCTACATGCTTTGAGGTTCAGTCCTGAATCAGACAGCTTATCAGTCAGTTAGTTGCTCACTTTCCCTCCCACCATGTCCCAATGACAGTGAGTCAGTCTATCACTAACCTAGCCAGCTAGCCACCCACTCACTCTTCAAACCCTCCAGCCAGTCACTCTCAGCAGTCAGTCTCTCAGTCACTTACACAGCCTTCTGTCAATCCATCCTTCACTCTCATATCCAAGCTCTGAGTCAGTCAGTTCCTCATTCAACCAGCTCCCTAGTCAGTCCCTCACTCACTCAGCCAACACGATCCCCCACCAATTGTCAGTCCCTTACTCACCAATCCAACTAACTTCCCTGTTGGACAGTCAATCCCTCACTCACCTCACCCACCCAATCCATTCTGATGTCTCTCTCTTCACACTCTACCCCGTGCTCCCTAACCCCAAGAGCCTGCCAATTCTCTTCCCCTCTCTCCCCCACTGCACCCCCATCCCATCCCCAAAATGACTCTCTTTCCCATCCATTCTCAACAACCCTGTTGTCATACACCTTCACTCAAACCAGCATCACCCAGAAATTCTTTAGGCACTGGGACTTAAGCTAAATTAAATCTATTATGCTGAGATTTTCACTGCTATATTCCAAACATGGACTACTTCTCTCATGCATTTGTCATAGATGTCAGAAGATCAGAAGCAAATAAGGGAGAGGACCAGGAAAATCTTTCAGTTACATTTAATTGTATTTTAAACAATGATTTGACAGGCCAAGTATGTCCCTTCAGCAGCTATTGTGGCTTGCAAACCACAAGCCTGAACTGGTCCTTCTGTGCTTCATTAGTAATGGAATGTTATTAACTTGGATATTATTGGTAAATAGAGAGAGTCATTCATTTCTCTTCACTCTCATTTCTACAGTCAACTCTTACCCCATCTGTGAAAAAGCTCCGCAGCAGCTTCAGACTAGGAACCCTTTTCGGCAATTTCCTAAGAAAAATGAACAAGAGCTTGACTAGGGTCATAAAATATCACATCTGCATCCGATTATCATGGGATATGATTATGAATTGAAACTATGATTAAGTCTAACTTATTTTTCGATTGCTGTTTTAAAATGGTTTGAAACTCATAAAACACAAAGATGTGTTTACATAAAGGATTCAGTGGTGAGATCTAGTGTGAAATGTGTGCATTAACTTTTTAATCACAGGTTTTCTTATTTAAGTAAAGATATAATTTCTTTGTAAGCACTTTAGAGAAGATGCATGAGGATGATTCCTGGCACACAGAAATTGTCTTATGAGCAAAGGCTAAACAATTTGGGACTCTACTCACACAAGTTTACAAGAACGAGAGGTGATCTCATTGAAAAATAAAGGATATCGAAGAGGCTTGACAAGGTTAATACTAAGAGGTTGTTTCCCCTCACGGGATAGTGTAGGCTCAGAGGGCACAGGCCCAGTATAAAGTGGTGTCAATTTAAGACGGAGGTGAGGAGGAATTTCTTCTCTCAGAAGGTTGAGTGTCTTTGGAACTCCTTGCTGTAGCAATCTGTGGGAGGCAGAGTCCTTGCTTATATTTAAGGCTGAGATGGATAGATTCTTGATCAGCAGAAAAATCAAATTTAAGGGGAAAAGGTAGGAAAATGGATGGAAAGAATGTTGGATCAGCCATTATCCTATTGAATAGCAAAGCAGAGCATTGTGTATGTAGTGCTGTACTACTTCAGTTGTACCCAGCAATAAGGATATCAGCATGAGACAGATGGCCTGTACCAAATGGATAAGAAATTTAGAGAATTAAACTTCAGTTTTGAGGTTTGTTCCTTTAACATGAGAGGTTGCAGTTACTAAATTCACCTTCTCAGAATATATACAATTACTGAATTTGAAGCAATTTTCCTCTTGTTCTGTGGCACCTTTCCTCCACATAAAAAATTCCCTTTAATAGGCCTCATTAATAATCATTACCATTGAGCAAATTTTTAAAGAAAATGATTAATTTGTCCAATGTATTTTCATGCCATTATTGTTACTTTATTTTCTGAATAATCCAGATACTCCCTATACAACAAAATGCGAACTTTGTCAGCACTGGTCCAAGATGTGGATAGAGCAGGGACAGGGACGGTTGTTGCAGGTTCTGGGATTTAGATGTTTCAGTAAGAACAGAGAAGATGGTAAAAGAGGGGGAGGTGTGGCATTGTTGGTCAAGGACAGTATTACAGTTGCAGAAAGGATGTTTGGGGACTTGTCAACTGAGGTAGTATGGGCTGAGGTTAGAAACAGGAAAGGAGAGGTCACCCTGTTGGGAGTTTTCTATAGGCCTCCGAATAGTTCCAGATATGCAAAGGAAAGGATAGCAAAGATGATTCTCGATAGGAGTGAGAGAGATAGGGTAGTTGTCATGGGGGACTTCAACTTTCCAAATATTGACTGGGAACACTATAGTTCGAGTACTAAAGATGGGTCAGTTTTTGTCCAGTGTGTGCAGGAGGGCTTCCTGACACAGTATGTAGACAGGCCAACAAGGGGCGAAGCCACATTAGATTTGGTACTGGGTAATGAGCCTGGCCAGGTGTTAGATTTGGAAGTAGGTGAGCACTTTGGTGATAGCAATCACAATTCTGTTATGTTTACTTCAGTGATAGAAAGGGATAGGTGTATACCACTGGGCAAGAGTTATAGTTGGGGGAAAGGCAACTATCATGAGATTAGGCAAGATTTAGGAACCATAGGATGGGGAAGGAAACTGCAGGGGGATGGGCACATTAGAAATGTGGAGCTTATTCAAGGAAAAGCTCCTGTGTGTCCTAGATAAATATGTACCTGTCAGGCAGGGAGGAAGCTGTAGAGCCTACGAGATGAAGAAGAAGGCTTATGTTCAGATGAGATGTGAAGGCTCAGTTAGGGCGCTTGAGGGTTACAAGGTAGCCAGGAAAAACCTAAAGAGAGAGCTCAGAAGAGCCAGGAGGAGACATGAGAAGTTGTTGGCGGATAGGATCAGGGTAAACCCTAAGGCCTTCTATAGGTATTTAAGGAATAAAAGAATGATGAGAGTAAGATTAGGGCCAATCAAGGATAGTAGTGGGAAGTTGTGTGCGGAGTCAGAGGAGATAAGGGAAGCACTAAATGAATATTTTTCAACAGTATTCACTCTAGAAAACGACAATGTTGTCGACGAGAATACTGAGATACAGGCTACTAGACTAGGTGGGATTGAGGTTCACAAGGAAGAGGTATTAGAAATCCTACAGAGTGTGAAAATAGATAAGTCCCCTGGGCCGGAAAGGATTTATCCTAGGATCCTCTGGGAAGCCAGGGAGGAGATTGCCAAGCTCGTCATTGTCTACAGGAATAGTGCCAGAAGACTGGAGGAGAGCAAATGTGGTCCCCCTCTTCAAGAAGGGGAGTAGTGGCAACCCTGGTAATTATAGACCAGTGAGCCTTACTTCAGTTGTTGGTAAAGTGTTGGAAAAGGTTCTAAGAGAGAGGATATATATTCATCTAGAAAAGAATAATTTGATTACGGATAGTCAGCACAGTTTTGAAGGGTAGGTCGTGCCTCACAAACCTTATTGGGTTGAGAAGGTGATCAAACAGGTAGATGAGAGTAAACCGGTTGATGTGGTGTATATGGATTTCAGCAAGGCGTTCAATAAGGTTCCCCACAGTAGGCTATTGTACAAAATGCGGAGGAATGGGATTGTGGGAGATATAGTAGTTTGGATCAGAAATTGGCTTGCTGAAAGAAGACAGAGGGTGGTCGTTGATGGGAAATGTTCATCCTGGAGACCAGTTACTAGTGGTGTACCTCAAGGGTCGGTGTTGGGTCCACTGCTGTTTGTCATTTTTATAAATGACCTGGATGAGGGCGTAGAAGGATGGGTTAGTAAATTTGCAGACGACACTAAGGTCGGTGGAGTTGTGGATAGTGACGAAGGATGTTGTAGGTTACAGAGAGACATAGATAAGCTGCTGAGGTGGGCTGAGAGGTGGCAAATGGAGTTTAATGTGAACAAGTGTGAGGTGATGCACTTTGGCAGGAGTAACTGGAAGGCAAAGTACTGGGCTAATGGTAAGATTCTTAGTAGTGTAGATGAGCAGAGAGATCTTGGTGTCCATGCACACAGATCCTTGAAAGTTGCCACCCAGGTTGACAGGGCTGTTAAGAAGGCATGCAGTGTTTTAGCTTTTATTAATAGAGGGATCAAGTTCTGGAACCATGAGGTTATGCTGCAGCTGTACAAAACTCTGGTGTGGCTGCACTTGGAGTATTGCGTACAGTTCTGGACACCGCATTATAAGAAGGATGTGGAAGCTTTGGAAAGGGTGCAGAGGAGATTTTTTAGGATGTTGCCTGGTATGGAGGGAAGGTCTTACGAGGAAAGGCTGAGGGACCTGAGGCTGTTTTCGTTAGAGAGAAGGTTGAGAGGGGACTTAATTGAGACATATAAAATAATCAGAGGGTTAGATAGGGAGAGCCTTTTCCTAGGATGGTGGCAGCGAGCACGAGGGGGCATAGCTTTAAGTTGAGCGGTGAAAGAATAGGACAGACATCAGAGGTAGTTTCTTTACTCAGAGAGTAGTAAGGGACTGGAATGCTTTGCCTGCAACAGTAGTAAATTCGCCAACTTTAAGTACATTTAATTCGTCATTGGACAAGCATATGGACATACATGGAATACTGTAGGTTAGATGGGCTTCAGACTGGTATGACAGGTCAGCACAACATTGAGGGCCGAACGGCCTGTACTGTGCTGTAGTGTTCTATGTTCTATGTGATGAATCCTTTTTTCCCTTTATTTCATTTACGGGATGAGGGTAACATTGGCTGGGCCAGCACTTATTGCCCATCCCTAACTGCGCACAAGGTAGTTAAGAGTCAGCATATTGCTGTGGGTCTGGAATCACATGGAGGCCAGACCAGGTAAGGATGGCAGTTTCTTTCCCAAAAGGTCATTAGTGAACCAGATGGGTTTACAATCTAATCATTTTAAGAATTATTTCCTTAAAAATAAGCTCTATTTTATGCATACATTCTAATGATAGCACTTATCTGCTAAAGGTATAAACTTATGAGTACACTTTTCCTTCATCCCGATATGTGTTCAGTCCCTCATCACAAGACTTTGACCTTTCTGTTGTTATGGCAAGAAGATAGGATGATCGTCGACTGGCTTTTATGTTGCCTAGGAGAAACAGTAAATACAAACGTAAGAAGTTAAGAACTACAAGTGGAAATTGGTCATTCAGCCCCTTGAGCCTGTTCTGCCGTTTCAGCTCCTTGAGCCTGCACTGCCATTTAATCATTGCTGACCTTGGCCTCAACTCCATTTTCTTGCCCGTGCTACATAACCATTTAACTCACTAATAATTAAAAATCAGTCACTCTCACCCATACATTAATTCAGTGCCTTGGCTTCCACTTCACTCTGGGGTAGTAAATTTCACAGATTCACAACTCCTTGAGAGAAGTACAGCAAACTTTTTATAAACCGGCACCTACGGGACCAGGAATATGCCGGTTGACCAAATGTTCCGGACAGTTAAGAGGTTGACATAATCAATGTAAAACACACATTGAGTAAAAGAAACGTAATGCAAAGGTTATACATTTCACAGTTATACTTATTTATAGCATAAAACACTTAAATAATAACACATCTGTGCCTTAAATAAAGCTTACCAACTAAGAGAATTCTCACTCACACCTTCAACTCACTACTCAAATATTGCAGTAGGTCATAGTACTTGAGGAGAAATTGACTCAAAATTGAATTAGCTGTTGATAGTCAGCCATAATAATGCAGTAAACTTAGTGGTGTTTGAGGCATATAATTTTTGGCAGTTTATCGAGTGCTAGTTCATAAGGTGCTGGTTAAAACAAAGTTTGCTGTATTTCATAATTATCTCTGTTCTGTATCTGCCACTGGCCCAGAAGTATGACAGCTCATTCTCAATTACCCCACAAGGGGAATATCCACTCAATGTCTACTTTGTCAATCGGGTGTAGCATTTTATAGGTCACAATTAGATCTCCTCTCATCCCTCTAAACTTGAGCAACTATGTGCCTAAACTGCTCAATTTCTCCTCATTAATCATTCATTTCATCTCTGAAATTAATCTTGTGAACCTTCTCTGAACTGCCTCAGATGCAATCACAACCATCCTCAAGTAAGGGTACCAAAGTCTCGCTGTATTTCAGATGCAGTCTCATCAATACCTTGTATGATTGCAACAACGCTTCACAAACAGAAGTTGTTGCAAAAGCTCAGCAGGTCTGGCAGCATCTGTGAAGAAAAAATCAGAGTTAATGTTTTGGGTCTGGTGACCCTCCAGTAACTGAAACATTAATTCTGATTTTTTCTTCACAGATGCTGCCAGGCCCACTAAGCTTTATGAGCCACTTCTAATTTTTTTCCAGATTTACAGAATCCACAGCTCTTTCGGTTTTAATACAACACTTCCTTATTTTTATTCTCTATTTCTTTAGCAATAAATGCCAAAATTCTATTTGCCCTCCCTTTACCAGCTCTACCTGTACTGCTAGCTTTCTGTGATTCATTCACAAGGACATCCAGATCCATCTGCACTGAAGCAATTTGAAGTTTCTCTCCACTTAGATAATAAGTTTCTTATTTATTCTTCAGATCAAAATGACCTTCCTCTTAGTTATTTTGAACTTCATCGGTCAAATTTTGGTCCATTCACCTAAGTGTCCTTACCCATTTATAAATTTGTTATTTCTTCACTGCAACTTACCCTTGTACCCATTTAAGTGTCATCTGTAAATATGGCTATAGTGTATCTAATATTTTAGGGGGCAACCAAAGATGATAAAATTATGAACCCAGAAGAATGCTTACAGCATGAAATGCTAGCTTGTCTGTTATAACTGGAATACAACGGCTGAAGCGCAGTTACTAATTTTGTACGCACGTTGGTACTTGCTACAAATTTGTTCATTCACGGTCATGGGCATTATAAAAAACTTCAAAAATATGTAATATCGACCATCAAACAGCCTGTTCTAAGCAAAATCAATTTTGGAATTTTCTTGATTCAGTGGGTTTTAGTTGTTTTTTTTTACCATGGCTAACCCACTTAACCTGCACATCCCTGGACGCTACACGGCAATTTTTAGAATGGCCAATCCATCTAACCTGTACATCTTTGGGCTTTGAAAGAAAACCAATGTACACAGGGGGACAATGAGCAAACTCCACACACACAGTCATCCGAGGCTGGAATCAAACCCAGGTCCCTAGCATGAGGCACAATGCTAACCAATGCATTACCCTCAAATAAGGCACTGAAGAGGCTGTTGGTACTTAAAATTGATAATTCACTGGGACCAGATGAGATGCATCGGAGGATATTGAAGGAAAGGAGGGTTGATAAGGCCCTGGCAAATTACAAATGTTGTGTCCTTATTCAAAAAATATTATAAGATTAATCCCAGCAAATACAAACATGTCCGCTTAACTCAGTAGTAAAGCAATCACTTGGTACAGAATTAACAGTCACATCAACAAATGTGGTTTAATTCAGAACAGAAAGCATGGATTTGTTGAGGAATTTAACTATCTGGAGCTACACTGTAACTTTCCCAGTGAGAAAATGCTAGGGTGTTAAACCCTTGGATTTTGGCCATTTCTCACCCATCTGCAAATATGATGGGTCAAACCTTTTAATCTTGTCCCTGGGTCATTGATGCTTTCTGATTAAAAAGCTCTATCAAATACAACGAACAACCTAAATGTACCTCATCCTGAGAAATTAATGACATGTAACCTAAATGAAAAATTAATCTTCTCATGTAAAATTGGATCAGATCATCATGTGCCAAAAATCTTTTAATTTTCACAGGTACCTCCTATGTTTGGACTAAATTTTAATATAGCTTTTATACAAACCTTTTTTTTAAATGGGAGAAGGTAAGCGTACACTTAAAATCTCCCATTCTGTCTATTGTAATTCTTTCCTCACTAAGATGGTTTGCTGCAATGTTAAATCATGCTTATTTACTGCCTTTTGCAAAACATTAACAAAATTAGGACATATGAAAAACTCACTGCAATCCTGAGAGTAATGGCGTGAGTGAACAGGGGGAAAGATGAAAGTTGGAGAAGCAGGACTAGTGATGATTGTTGGAGCAAAATTCTGACCACTTGAAACAACAGATGAAGCAGGGATGTGACCTGCTACCAGGTCAACACTTGGGCTTGTTGGCTCATCTGTGAAGAGAAAGAGATGGAGGCAGAAAACAATTAAAAATCAACTGCATTGCATAATAAGATATTTCATAATATCACTGAAAAGATGGGGATAAAGAATATTATTCACTGGTTTTGTACACTAGATATTAACTTGTATTCCTATAATTGTTTTCAGAATATCAGCACAAGCCAAAGTGCCAACCAGTGAAGTATGTACAGTTATAATGCAGTGCAACTCAAATCAAATCAAACCCCACGGAAGGTAAATATTGTCCATATATTAACTCATTCATACTCACTTCCAATATTATGGTTAAAATTGAAGCTGATCAACAGAACTAAAATATTTCCAGTGTAAAATGAATAAATGAGTTTACCAAACTTAGTGGTATAAGCTACAAAGCAGTTGGATTTAAAGAGTTTTTGACCAAAGTCAATTTACACCCCAAAATAGTTTGCGGAACCAATGGCTGTTTTTAATCAGAGGCTCTGCCAATTTGAAACAGTGCAATTATTTGATGCACAATTGCATGAATAAAACTGCAAATCAATTCTTTCAATTCTTCTGACATCTTGAAACATTTATCAGCTAAAATAATGTGCCTGGCAACCAGCTGTTTAAATGCATGTGTCAACATTGTTGCCATTTCCTCACATAAAACAGCCTATTACATAGCATTACAACACAGGTAGCTGAAGCATTACTTTATGCTTCTGTTACATCTACACGAGAAATCATTTTTCTCATCACGATCAGATTTAAATAGAAAATTAACGGAACACAAATTTGTTTGAGATTGACAATCATAAAATTCTCATTTAAAACGCCCTCCACAGAATAAGTTCATAATTACTACCACAAAAGAATGGAGCTATCAAATCTCTCAGCACTGAAAGAAGTAATCTTAAAGAAAACTTCATACAGTTTTGTACATTCATTGGTATCACATACTTATCCAATATTCTGTCAAGAAATGCAATTCATTGATGTCCTTTAGGGAAGGAAACTGCCATCCTTACCTGGTCTGGCCTACATGTGACTCCAGATACAGCAATGAGATTGGCATTTAACTGCCTCTGGACAATTAGGGATGGATAATAAATGCAGGCCTGGCCAGTGACACCCACATCCCATAAATGAACTTAAAAAGTAGTTTTATGTTTCAATCATTTCTGTGCAAAAATTGTCCATACTAAAACAAACACATGCATAACATTCCTACTAACTTCGCTTCAATCCCATTGCAATTCTTCAACTGATTTTTTGCATTCACTGATTCCCTGTCACAGCAAATAGTCTTTCACCAATTATTCTACCAACATACTTTGTGATTTTAAAGTCTCTTTTACATACTCTTTTAAACTTTTCTGTTCTAGTGCATCTCACTGCAAATCTTTACGAAAGATGAATAACTCTTCAGATCAAAAAAAAAGGCAACGGGAAATAGATACTATCCTTAAGGCATCCTGAGTCTCGCATTCCTCTCCAGGTATATATAATTTTGACAAAAGAAAGTATAAATATTGAAATAAAACAAAAGTCCAATTTATTTTTAAAATATTGGAATTCTCTAAGTTTTGAAGAATGTAAGGTAATCTCACTGAGACTAACAAAATACTTAAACAGATAGAAAGGTTGGATGCAGATAAGATTTATCCCCTGGTTGGGGAATATAAAACCAAGAGGCATAATTTTAAAATAAGACAGATGCAACTTTGGTTCAAGATGAGGGGAACTTTTTTCTAACTCAGAGGGTCATGAACACTGGAATGAAAGCTATAGAAACTCATTCTTCTAAATACATTTAAGGCATTGACAGATTTCTGATTGCCAGTGGTGTTGAGCATTTTGGTGATTTAGGGCGAGTAAAAGGCACTAAGTGTTTGATCAGCCATGATCATATCAAATGGTAGGGCAGTCTTAACAGTCGAATATCCTACTCCTGCTTCTATGGAACAACAATTACAAAGAAAAGTCAAGAGTTGAGGATATTGCTTCTTCTCATCCAGAGAATAGAGAACTGAATACCTATGGAGTTAACACAATCCCTGCTGGAGGAAGTTAAGTTCCTCAGAGAAGCATGATCTGTGTTAAATGAGAATTTTATGATCGTCAATCTCACAGGTTTTCGTTCTGGAGACTTGTTGGTGGTTACAGACTCCAAAACCATACAACTTCACGTTTGCTGTTGGAGATAATCCAGTGACATAAGGGTGATATTTTATATTGTAGAATATGAAACACTTTTAAATTAAACAGTAAATGTGTTTATAAGGTGTTCTTTCTGTGCCTTTTGCTGTTTCCTTTCTCTTCCGAACACAGAATCATCTTCAGGAAGTTCATTTTGTAACTATCCTGTTTATTTCAGCATAATTTTAGAATTCTGAAATTAACACTAAGGAAGATTTTAAAGCTACAATCTGAAATGTAAGAAGCAAAGTAAACATTCCAAAGTAGAACGTATTTCATAATGTAAGGCAGCAATTCACTGTTAATAAGGTACTATTGTATAAGCTTTTTTAATTGATGTGTAACATGTCTCTTTTCTAATGCAGTGCACATTTAAAAGTAGGCTTTTGGTGAGGTACAGAAGATATGTGCTGGAACATTTTTGGGAATTAAGAATTGTAGCCACATGGATAGATAGGAAAAGTTGGGGCTATTTCCCTTGGAGTAGAGAAGATTAAGAGTAATTTTGACAGACGTTTAAAATATTGAAAGTAGACTAAATGAAGGGAAAGTGATCACTAGCACTTCAACCATTGGAGAACAGATATTTAAGGTTATTACAAAAAAACACTATTGGCATGAAGGAAAGCTTCTTTATGTATCAAATAATCAGATTTGCGAATTTACTGTTTGATGGGGTAGTGGATGCAGATTCAAAGGTAATCTTCAAAAAGGAAATGGATAAATACTTGGAAGGGAAAATTGAAGGGATCAGGGGAATCAGCAAGCTAGTGGGACCAATTGGATTCATCTTCAAAAGAGTCAGTGAAGCCTCAATGCTCTATCCACTTCCACGGTATCTTCTAGTTCCAAACAATATTTGCGTAGTTGTACATTTGTTAACAAAGATACATAATCCTCTAACCCTCACTTCTTGGAGAATTTATGGCAAAACTCAAAGGGCCAGAAATCCACATAATCCAGCAGAGAACTGGCTGGCAGACTAGAAACAAAGAGCAGGAATAAACGGGCCATTTTTTGAGTGACAGCCAGTGATTGGTGGAGTACCACAAGGAACAGTGTGTGGACCCCAGACAGTCACAATATACAAGTAAATTAGATGAGGGAACTATGTATGATTTACTATATGTAATATGTAGATGTCACAAATTTCAGTGGGAGGGTGAACTGTGAGGAAGACACAGAAGTGCTTTAGTATGATTTGTACAAGTTGAGTGAGTTGGGTAAATACATGCAAGATGAAATATAATGTGGATAAATGTGAAGTTATCCACTTTGCTGGCAAAAACCAAATTTGAACTGTGACAGATTGGGAAAGAGAATGAAGCATGGGCATCCTTGAACACCAGGTGCTGAAAGCAAGAATGCAACTGCAGAAGGTGGTGCAGAAGGCAAATAACAAGCTGACCTTCATAACAAGAAGATGCGAGTACAGGTGCAGCTATGTCTTACTTTAATTGTATAGGTCCTTTGTGAGACCACACCTAGAGTACTGTGTATAGTTTTGGTATCCTTACTAGAAAAAGGACGTTAAGGCTATGGAGGGAGTGCAACAAATGTTTACCAGACTGATTCCTGCAATGAGAGATAATACGTATGAACAGAAACTGGATTCTATTCACGGGATTTGGGAAAAATGAAGGTGAATCTCATAGAAACCTATACAATTCTAAAATGGCTAGACAGGGTAAATCCAAAATGGATGTTCCTGATGGGCACGGAGTCCAGAACTAAGGATACAGGATACTGCATTTAGGACTGAAATAAGGAAAAACAATCTTCATCCAGAAAGTGGGAGCTTTAGAATTCTCTGCCACAGAAAGCAGTTGAGCTAAAACATTGAATGTTTTCAAGGAGGAGAGAGATATTGTTCTTAGGATTAAAGGGATTATAGAGTACGGGGCAAAAGCAGGAACTGGGTACTAAATTAGAAAATCCCAAATGATCATACTGACTGGCAGAGTAGGCTCAAAAGCCAAATGGTCCAGTCCTGTTCATGTTTCCATTGTGTCCACTTTTCAAGTTCAGGCTGCAGTCCTAGAAGTGGCCATTATTCAAACATGCCAGGGCTTGAAGGTGGACCTCCTCCCAGATGGTTCAGATTTTTGTCATTAGAAAATTAATGCCCCGAGTGTAAAATAACTCTACAGCACCCAGTTTTTAATGGTGACCTCCCAATCAACCTAGTCTGGGAGGTGTTCAGCCCATTTTGCATTATCTCTTCCAGTCCTAAGCAAGAAAATATTTGCAGAGATGTACATTTGTTTGGAAAGCTACATCATCCTCTCAGTGTCACTTAGAGTCATAGAGTCCAGAGCTCCTCTGTTCCACCTGTTCTTTTTCTATCTTTCTCTTTGTTTTCTTTATCTCTCCCCTTCGCCCCAGAGGCAAATCCTGGAGCAGCGGGTAGGCTGCAAATGCCCAGAGCAGTGCAGGCAGGGAGTCCTGGAGCAGCACATGGGGAACAAGTCCTGGACAGAGGCCGGTGCAGGGGAGGCAGCCCTGGAACCTACCTTGGAGTAGCTGAGTGCCTGTACGCAGTGGACTGAAGGCTTGGAGCAGAGCGAGATGGCTGTTGGATGGGAGTCTAGCATAGGTGGACAGACCACGTGTAGAGGCCCTACTTTGACCTGCTGCAATGTAATATTTATTTGACATTTTTACCAGGCTTTGAAGTCAATCCTTTAACAGTGTCTTATTTCTAAAACTCTATAAAGTAATGCAACTACTTTTTATTCCTGTTTTGTATCCAAGATTTGTACCTACGTCCCTTTACCTAAGATAGCCCCATAAGAGACAGACATCGTAAAAGTTTTTCACTGTGCTTTTACAATGGAGTACACGTGACAACAAAGGATCTTCTATTCTTCCAAAGTCATACAGCGCGGAAACAGACCCTTCTGTCCAAATTGGCCATGCCAAACATAATCCCACCTGCCTGCTCGTGGCCCATGTCCCTCCCAACCATTTTGGAGAATTTATGACAGAACTTAAGTGGACTAGAAATCCACATAATTCAGTCACATATTGTGATAGATCCACTAATTTTGCACATCATTAGGTCATTGAATTGAGGTTATTGCTTTGAATGGTGAAATGTGAATAACAAAATAAATAGAATGGTTGTTTACTTACCTACTATTTTCTAACTTGTTGTGCTCAATAGCAATGTAAGAATATTAATATTACGAATGGACAAGGTAAAACAGCAAAGAAAACATGTTTTTAAAAATAGAATGAAATAAAGCAAGGCAGAATTTGTTATAAAGAGAATGAGGAACTGTTTTGGTACCTCTTAAGAGTCTGTAACAAGTGATGGAGTGAATCAAGTTGTATTTAAGATATTATCTGTAATAACTTCCATCAATGAAGAATGTGAAGTTCTTCACCACATGATTTTTGTGTGCTGAAACTCAACATTATTTCAGATACAATGGAAGCTACTGTACATCATATCCTTGAAACAATGGTGTAATTGTTAGCAATATCTTAGGCAGTAAATGAACACATACAGATGAGAGGTTGTGTCCGGCTGTATCAAGCCCTACTTTACACGCACTGACATGTTACTGAAGACTAGAATTGTTAAGATGACAAGATCATGTCAAATCAATTGGGACACAAATGCTGCAGGTGCAGCACAAGCAGCTTGGCTCAGTCTCACAGCTTCAGCTTAAATATGGGCAAGGAAACTGCCATGCATCATCTCTCAGCTAATGAATCGGCACTCCTCCATATTGAACAGTACTTGGAGGAAGCACTGAGGGTGGTAAGAGTGCAAAATGCATTCTGGTTGGGGGATTTCATTGTCACTGCCCAGAATGGCTCGGTAGGAGCACAATTGATCGAGTTGGTTGGTCCTAAGAGACATTGCTACAATGCAGGTCTGCAGCAAGTGGTGAGGGAACCAACAAGAGTGCATACATACTTGACCTCATCCTTACCAATCTGCCAGCTGCAGATACATCTATCCATGTCAACATCGGTAAGAGTGACCATTCCTCATAGAGTCAAAGTCCCGCCTTCATACTGAGAATAACCTCCACCTTATCACAATGCCAAATGGGACATACTTTGAACAAATACAGCAACTCAAGACTGAGCACCCGTGAGATGCCTGGGACCATCAACAGCAGCAAAATTGTACTCCAGCACAACCTGCAACATCATGGCCCAGCATTATCCCCACTTTATAATTACCACCAAGCTAGAGGATAAACACTGGTTCAATTGCAAGTGCAGGACAGCATACAAGTAGCAGCACCAGGCATACCTAAATATGAGATGTTAACCTGCAGATGTTACCAAACGGGACTACATACGTTGCAGACAGCATAAGCAGCAAGTGATAGACAGAGCTAAGTGATCCACAGCCAACGGATCAGATTTAAGGTCTGCAGTTCTGCCACGCTCACTCACAACTGATGTTGGACAATTAAAGAACTCGCTGGAAGAGGAGTTCCATAAACATCCCCATCCTCAAATGATGGAACAACCCAGCACATTGGTGCAAAAAACAAGGCTGAAGCTTTTGCAGTGGATGATCTTTCTTGGTCTATTCCAGCAGTCCCCAGCACTACAGATGCCAATCTTCAGCCAATTCAACTCACTCCACATGATATCCAAGAACAGTTGAAGGCACTGTATACTGCAAACGCTATGTGCCCTGTCAACATTCTAGCAAGAATACTGAAGGCTTTAGCTCCAGAACTTACAGCTCCCCTAACCAAGCTGTTCCAGTACAGTTATAATACTGGTACCTACCAAACAATGTGGAAAATTGTCCATGTATGTTCAGTACTCAAAAAGAAGGACAAATCCAGTCCAGCCAATTACTGCGCCATCAGTCTATTTACATTTCAAAGGTGGACAAAAGAGCTGAATTCCAAAGGTTAGATGAGAGTGATAGCCCTTGACATCAAGGCTGCATTTGACCAAATGTGGCATCAAGGAGCTCTAGCAAACCTGGAATCAATAGGAATCACAGGAAACCTCTCCAGTGGCTGGAATCATACCTGGCATATAGAAAGTTGGTTATTCGAGGTCAGTCATCTCAGCTCCAGATAATCTCTGTAGGAGTTCCTCAGGGTATTATCATGGGCCCAGCCATCTTCAGCCGCTTCATCAATGAACTTTCATCCATCATAAGATCAGAACAGCGGATGTTTGCTGATGATTGCATAACGACCATTCATTTCTCCTCACCTCAGATACTGAAGCAGACCATGTTAAAATGCAATAAGGTTTGGACAATATCCAGGCTTGAGCTGACAAGTGGCAACCAACATTTGCATAAAACAAATGCCGGGCAATTACCATCTTCAATAAGAGACAATCTGACCACTGCCCCTTGACACTCAATGGTGTTACTATAACTGAATTCCCTGGCGGTTACCATCGAGTTTCTGAGCAACTGGACTTGCCACATAAACATAGTGCCTATTAGAGCAGGTCAGACGCAGGGAATACAGAAATTCACCTCCTTACTCCCCAAAACTGTCCACCAACTACAAGGTAAAGTCGAGGGCACGATGGAAACTCCCCAGTTGTCTGGATGTGTAGCTCCAACAACAGTCAAGAAGCTTGACAAAATCAAGGATAAAGCAGCCCACTTGACTGGCACTACATCCACTCCCTGCACCACTGACACTCAATAGCCGCAGTGTGAATTTCTACAAGATGCACTGCAGAAATTCATTGATGATCCTTAGTCAGTACCTTCCAAACCCAAGGGATGATAGGAATTGCAGATGCTGGAGAATCTGAGATAACAAGGTATGGAGCTGGATGAACTGGTGGCCTAGTCTGGGCTCAAAACATCAGCTTTCCTGCTCTTAAGATGCTGCTCGACCTGCTGTGCTCACCTTCCAAACCCAAGTCCACTTCTATCTAGAAGGACCCAAGCAGTGGATACGTATGAACACCATCACTGGTAAATTCCACCCCCCAACTCACTCACCATCTTGGCTTGGAAATACATTACCATTCCTTCACTGTCACTAGGTCAAAATCCTGAAATTCCCTAAGGGCATTGTGGATCTATCTACAGCACACGGGCTGCAGTGATTCAAGAAGGCAGTTCACAACCACCTTCTAGAATGCAATTCCTGACAAGCAATAATGCTGCTAGCAGCCACACCCATGTCCCATGATTGAATAAATAAACAAAAATGAAGATGATATAAATTGAGAGACATGAAGAGTGGGAAGAAAGGTAAAGGTAAAGATTCAGAGGAGAAAACGTAGTTGTTCAAATTTTTAAGTGTGTTTGGATACATCCAGCAAAGTTTTATCCATGTTTAGCTGTTGAACTAAGGAATAGAAGTTGAGAATACTTGGGTAGGCTACCAGAGAAACAATGAAATAAAAGTGTCAGACAATGAGTATCTGCTTTAAGATAGACTTTATAAAGCAGGATTAGCAATGATTGTAATAAATTGTGTGGCAGGCTCAGGCCGTAATGTTTGCACCTGCTCTTACCTCGCATGTTTCTATCTCATTACAATTTACCACAATTTTCAGAAACAGCCAAATTCATATTATGATGCTAATAAAAGTTTTATTTACACAAATAATCTGATTATTTTTGCCAAGTGACTAAAATCCCTGAAGCATTTTTCACAACCTTAATTATATCCTAACCACTGTACAAATACTTTTAGAATACATAGTCAGAAAGTTGGTGACATTTTACAGGGGAGCTTCCAACAGAACATATTTCCAGTAGGATAGCCTGCATCCTCAATATTCACCAGCAATTTTCTTCTATTAAATGTCTGGAGCCCTCGTTTGCTCTGGTTTGCTAGTTTTTCGTTCTTCCCTATTCACCAGCCCATCATAGACAACACCCCCTCCTCACCATCAATCCTTTCACACAGCCTGCATGTCTTTCATTTCCCCCATTTTACTTTTGACTGTCATTTTCTTTCAGATTCAGAGGAGAAAACATAGTTGTTCAAATTTTTAAGTGTGTTTGGATACATCCAGCAAAGTTTTATCCATGTTTAGCTGTTGAACTAAGGAATAGAAGTTGAGAATACTTGGGTAGGCTACCAGAGAAACAATGAAATAAAAGTGTCAGACAATGAGTATCTCCTTTAAGATAGACTTTATAACTGTCACTTTCTTAAATTCAGCTGTATCATTGCCACTGAATCCATCACTACCAAACACGGTTTCTGGAAGTGGGGGGCACAAACTAAATTGTACCAGCCACTTTAATACTAGCAGCTATGCAAACAGCAGAGGGTAGTAGTTTTGTAGTGACTAACTTACATCATGTAAATGTGAGGTCATCCATTTTGATAGGTGTGGTTAAGTCATGCCTGGAATGCTGTGTACAGTTTTGGTCCCTTTACTTGAGAAAGGGTGGCACTGGGAGAGGATGCAGAGAAAGTTCATTCAGTTGTTCTGGAGTTGAGGGGGCTGTCTTATAAGGAAAGAATAAGTAGACTGGGACTATATTCATTGGAATTTATGATGAGGGAGCTCTTATAGAAACAAAATAATGAAGGGAGTGGATAAAATAGAAGTAGCGAAGTTGTTTCCACGGTTGAAGGGAACTACAACTAGGGGGCATAGCCTCAAAATAAGGGGGAAGCAGATTTAGGACTGAGTTGAACGCCAAAGGGTCGTGAATCTGTGGAATTCTGTGCCCAGTGAAGCAGTTGAGTTTAACTTGTCAATTTTTTTTTAAGGCAATGGTAGATTTTTGAACAATAAAAGAATTAAGGGCTATGTAGAGCAGGCATGTGCAAGAGTCCACAAAAAGATCAACCCTGCTCTCACTGAATGATGGAGCAGGTTCAAGGAGCCAGGTGGCCTACCCCTATTTATTATGTTCATATGGCTTGTAGATGCTGGGTTGGAATAAGTCGTGTGAGATAGAATACTCCCCACTTGCCTTAATTAATGTATCTCCTATAAAACACAGGAAGCTTGACCCATCTGAGGCAAAGTCACATAATTGGTACCCCATCCTCCACCTTCAATGTTCATTCCCCTCACCACTGAGACACAGTGGCAGCAATATGTTATTTCAACAAGATGCATCGCAGTAACTCACTAAGGTTCCACTAACAGCACCTTTCAAATTTGTAACCTCTACTGCCTGGAAGGAGAAGGACAGCTGATGCATGTGAATAACCTGTAAGCTCCCTTTCAAGTTACACACCTATCCAAATATATCATTATTCTTTCACTGTCACTGGGTTAAAATTCTGGTTACCTTTCCTAAAAGCACTGTTGGACAACCTAACAGTCGCAATAATTCAAGAAAGCAGTTCACTATCACATTCTGAAGAGTAATTAGAGATAGGCAGTAAGTAGTAATCAGGGGTCTCGTGGTGCAGTGGTGTCCCTCACTCTAAGGCAGAGTGTTCAGTTCGAATCCCATCTGCCCTGGACCCGTGCCATAACATGTTCAAAAAGATCAGTTAAAAAAAATGAAACGAATGTTAAAACGATAGTTAATGATCTTGGCAGTGACACCTATGTTTTATGAACAAACAAAAGAGAGAAGAAAACAGGCCAAGCATTCTACTTCCGTGCTGTAAATCCTTCTGGGGAAAAATGCAATGCTCCTGTGGTCATGCATCCCATCCTCCACCTCAGAAGCCTTCCATTTCTGCTATAGTTTATAGTTTTCCCATATCAATTCTTTGCATTCCTTCTCGAGACTTGATGCCCTTGTTGCTTTCCTCCAAACCACTGAACAAACTACTTCTAAATATCAAAGGGCTTCCAACTGTGCTTGTAGTCAACACTCCTCACTTTTTTTTACTTCCAGTCTATGTTCCCACAAGTGATGTGCCTGTGGCCATGTAGTATATTAAAGGTACTGTGTAAATGCATGTTGTTTTTGAACTCAAGTAATCATAACTGAAATGTAATCCTAGTGGATCACTTTAAAGGGCACACAAAGGTGTTGTCAGGAAGGGAATTCCAAGATTTTGCCTTAGCGACAGTGAAGGAATGATGATAACGTCCCCAAGTTAGGATAACGTGGGGCTTGGAACTGAACTTGCAGCTGGTGAGATTTCCACACGCCTGTTGCCTTTACTTTTCATTGGCCCAACGCCTCTTTCAATAGCAGTTAAAATTAGCTTACATCTGGCATTCTGCAGACTTGCATATATTCAAAGCATCCACAATTGCTTCAGTCAAAAAAAGGAACCCTATCAAACACAGCTGCAATTATTTAAACATTTCAGGTAACTTGGTCTAGCTAAAATAACACATGAAAAGAGCGAAATTTCAGAACTTCACTCAAACTGTCATGACAATGCACAGAGGGAATTGAAAGTACTTTAAGTTAAAAGAGGCTAGAGACTGGCTGAGTATGTAAAAAAATTCAATCCTCATTTCAAAACCATGCATTCGGTACTTATTGTTATTTTGATCCATGTTCCTAATAGTTTTATGCAGCAGAAATGCTGCAACAGATTCCTGCTAAGCCCACCATTTAAATTAGTGTTCCGGCCCCAGTGACATAATTACAGCCTGAACTACTTAATTAAAGCAGGACCCTGTTGGTTAGAATTGAAGATCTCTGGTAGGGAGTGGTACCTCTGCAACTGAATCTCCTAGGCAATTTTAAATACTCATCCACATAATTGCCCTTATTTTAGCTGCAAATAGCCAACTTTAATTTAACATCATGCTGCATGGATCAGTTTCTTGAGAAACTAAGCAAATGCAAAACACATGTTTGGCTCTTATTTGATGTTAAGGAGATTACTCAAACTATATTTTTCCATTGAGATCATTTATTTAAAAAGCATTATTTTAGATTCCAGAGACTGAGCTGTTCATTCCATATTCTACCCAAACCCAAATACCAACCTCCTGCTATTTCAGAAAACGTACCTTCAAGAAATTCACACTTTTTCCCTTTTGCTGACTCATTGGCTTTTTATTTAAAATTGAAAGAAACTCTCCTGTAGTATCCAATAGATGAGCAGAAAATATACCTGGAAGGGACAACGTTTTAAGGAGAATTTTAAAGAGAAGAGAAAACTCCAGAGCTTAGGGCCTTGGCACCTTCCAGTGGAGGAGTGCGATAAAATTGTGGATGCACAGGTGGCCAGAATTAAAGGGCTGGAACTGATTACAAAGACAGGAAAACATAAGCAATAGGAGTAGGGCACTGGCCCTTCAACAAGATCACTGCCTGCAACTCAATGCCTTTCCATCTCATAATACCTTTAACATCTAGAGACCTATCAATCTTTCTCTTGAAGATATCCAATGACTGAGCCTCCTTAAGTGAAGATGTACCACCTCATCACAAGTGATGGCCTATCACTTGTTCTGAGACTGTACCCTAAGGTTCCGGACACCCAAGCCAGGGGAAATATCCGTTCTGCATCAATCTTGTCTATTGCTGCAATTTTGACTGCTTCAATGAGAAAACCATTTATTCTTTCAAATTCTAGAGAATATAGGTCCAGTCTCCCTAATGTCTCTTCGTAGAAGAATCTCACCATCGCATGGATTAGTTTGGTGGACTTTGTTTTGCACTTCCTTTGTGCAGGTATATCATTCCTTAAGGAAGGAGATCAAAGTGCATTCCAGGTATTGTTTTACCAAGGCTCCATAGAATTTCAGCAAAACTTTTATGACTCCTGGACTCAAATTCTTTT